>NC_091985.1:91643794-92012883 GCF_044704955.1 Pristiophorus japonicus
GAGAGGAAGGGCGAGGGGGGCGGAGGGGAGGAGGGGGGGAAGGGCGAGGGGGGCGGAGGGGGAGAGGAAGGGCGAGGGGGGCGGAGGGGGAGAGGAAGGGCGAGGGGGGCGGAGGGGGAGAGGAAGGGCGAGGGGGGCGGAGGGGGAGAGGAAGGGCGAGGGGGGCGGAGGGGGAGAGGAAGGGCGAGGGGGGCGGAGGGGGAGAGGAAGGGCGAGGGGGGCGGAGGGGGAGAGGAAGGGCGAGGGGGGCGGAGGGGGAGAGGAAGGGCGAGGGGGGCGGAGGGGGAGAGGAAGGGCGAGGGGGGCGGAGGGGGAGAGGAAGGGCGAGGGGGGCGGAGGGGGAGAGGAAGGGCGAGGGGGGCGGAGGGGGAGAGGAAGGGCGAGGGGGGCGGAGGGGGAGAGGAAGGGCGAGGGGGGCGGAGGGGGAGAGGAAGGGCGAGGGGGGCGGAGGGGGAGAGGAAGGGCGAGGGGGGCGGGAGGGGGAGAGGAAGGGCGAGGGGGGCGGAGGGGGAGAGGAAGGGCGAGGGGGGCGGAGGGGGAGAGGAAGGGCGAGGGGGGCGGAGGGGGAGAGGAAGGGCGAGGGGGGCGGAGGGGGGAGAGGAAGGGCGAGGGGGGCGGAGGGGGAGAGGAAGGGCGAGGGGGGCGGAGGGGGAGAGGAAGGGCGAGGGGGGCGGAGGGGGAGAGGAAGGGCGAGGGGGGCGGAGGGGGAGAGGAAGGGCGAGGGGGGCGGAGGGGGAGAGGAAGGGCGAGGGGGGCGGAGGGGGAGAGGAAGGGCGAGGGGGGCGGAGGGGGAGAGGAAGGGCGAGGGGGCGGAGGGGGAGAGGAAGGGCGAGGGGGGCGGAGGGGGAGAGGAAGGGCGAGGGGGGCGGAGGGGGAGAGGAAGGGCGAGGGGGGCGGAGGGGGAGAGGAAGGGCGAGGGGGGCGGAGGGGGAGAGGAAGGGCGAGGGGGGCGGAGGGGGAGAGGAAGGGCGAGGGGGGCGGAGGGGGAGAGGAAGGGCGAGGGGGGCGGAGGGGGAGAGGAAGGGCGAGGGGGGCGGAGGGGGAGAGGAAGGGCGAGGGGGGCGGAGGGGGAGAGGAAGGGCGAGGGGGGCGGAGGGGGAGAGGAAGGGCGAGGGGGGCGGAGGGGGAGAGGAAGGGCGAGGGGGGCGGAGGGGGAGAGGAAGGGCGAGGGGGGCGGAGGGGGAGAGGAAGGGCGAGGGGGGCGGAGGGGGAGAGGAAGGGCGAGGGGGGCGGAGGGGGAGAGGAAGGGCGAGGGGGGCGGAGGGGGAGAGGAAGGGCGAGGGGGGCGGAGGGGGAGAGGAAGGGCGAGGGGGGCGGAGGGGGAGAGGAAGGGCGAGGGGGGGCGGAGGGGAGAGGAAGGGCGAGGGGGGCGGAGGGGGAGAGGAAGGGCGAGGGGGGCGGAGGGGGAGAGGAAGGGCGAGGGGGGCGGAGGGGGAGAGGAAGGGCGAGGGGGGCGGAGGGGAGAGGAAGGGCGAGGGGGGCGGAGGGGGAGAGGAAGGGCGAGGGGGGCGGAGGGGAGGGAGAGGAAGGGCGAGGGGGGCGGAGGGGGAGAGGAAGGGCGAGGGGGGCGGAGGGGGAGAGGAAGGGCGAGGGGGGCGGAGGGGGAGAGGAAGGGCGAGGGGGGCGGAGGGGGAGAGGAAGGGCGAGGGGGGCGGAGGGGGAGAGGAAGGGCGAGGGGGGGCGGAGGGGGAGAGGAAGGGCGAGGGGGGCGGAGGGGGAGAGGAAGGGCGAGGGGGGCGGAGGGGGAGAGGAAGGGCGAGGGGGGCGGAGGGGGAGAGGAAGGGCGAGGGGGGCGGAGGGGGAGAGGAAGGGCGAGGGGGGCGGAGGGGGAGAGGAAGGGCGAGGGGGGCGGAGGGGGAGAGGAAGGGCGAGGGGGGCGGAGGGGGAGAGGAAGGGCGAGGGGGGCGGAGGGGGAGAGGAAGGGCGAGGGGGGCGGAGGGGGAGAGGAAGGGCGAGGGGGGCGGAGGGGGAGAGGAAGGGCGAGGGGGGCGGAGGGGGAGAGGAAGGGCGAGGGGGGCGGAGGGGGAGAGGAAGGGCGAGGGGGGCGGAGGGGGAGAGGAAGGGCGAGGGGGGCGGAGGGGGAGAGGAAGGGCGAGGGGGGCGGAGGGGGAGAGGAAGGGCGAGGGGGGCGGAGGGGGAGAGGAAGGGCGAGGGGGGCGGAGGGGGAGAGGAAGGGCGAGGGGGGCGGAGGGGGAGAGGAAGGGCGAGGGGGGCGGAGGGGGAGAGGAAGGGCGAGGGGGGCGGAGGGGGAGAGGAAGGGCGAGGGGGGCGGAGGGGGAGAGGAAGGGCGAGGGGGGCGGAGGGGGAGAGGAAGGGCGAGGGGGGCGGAGGGGGAGAGGAAGGGCGAGGGGGGCGGAGGGGGAGAGGAAGGGCGAGGGGGGCGGAGGGGGAGAGGAAGGGCGAGGGGGGCGGAGGGGGAGAGGAAGGGCGAGGGGGGCGGAGGGGGAGAGGAAGGGCGAGGGGGGCGGAGGGGGAGAGGAAGGGCGAGGGGGGCGGAGGGGGAGAGGAAGGGCGAGGGGGGCGGAGGGGAGAGGAAGGGCGAGGGGGGCGGAGGGGGAGAGGAAGGGCGAGGGGGGCGGAGGGGGAGAGGAAGGGCGAGGGGGGCGGAGGGGGAGAGGAAGGGCGAGGGGGGCGGAGGGGGAGAGGAAGGGCGAGGGGGGCGGAGGGGGAGAGGAAGGGCGAGGGGGGCGGAGGGGGAGAGGAAGGGCGAGGGGGGCGGAGGGGGAGAGGAAGGGCGAGGGGGGCGGAGGGGGAGAGGAAGGGCGAGGGGGGCGGAGGGGGAGAGGAAGGGCGAGGGGGGCGGAGGGGGAGAGGAAGGGCGAGGGGGGCGGAGGGGGAGAGGAAGGGCGAGGGGGGCGGAGGGGGAGAGGAAGGGCGAGGGGGGCGGAGGGGGAGAGGAAGGGCGAGGGGGGCGGAGGGGGAGAGGAAGGGCGAGGGGGGCGGAGGGGGAGAGGAAGGGCGAGGGGGGCGGAGGGGGAGAGGAAGGGCGAGGGGGGCGGAGGGGGAGAGGAAGGGCGAGGGGGGCGGAGGGGGAGAGGAAGGGCGAGGGGGGCGGAGGGGGAGAGGAAGGGCGAGGGGGGCGGAGGGGGAGAGGAAGGGCGAGGGGGGCGGAGGGGGAGAGGAAGGGCGAGGGGGGCGGAGGGGGAGAGGAAGGGCGAGGGGGGCGGAGGGGGAGAGGAAGGGCGAGGGGGGCGGAGGGGGAGAGGAAGGGCGAGGGGGGCGGAGGGGGAGAGGAAGGGCGAGGGGGGCGGAGGGGGAGAGGAAGGGCGAGGGGGGCGGAGGGGGAGAGGAAGGGCGAGGGGGGCGGAGGGGGAGAGGAAGGGCGAGGGGGGCGGAGGGGGAGAGGAAGGGCGAGGGGGGCGGAGAGGGAAGGGCGAGGGGGGCGGAGGGGGAGAGAAGGGCGAGGGGGGGCGGAGGGGGGGGGAGAGGAAGGGCGAGGGGGGCGGGAGGGGGAGAGGAAGGGCGAGGGGGGCGGAGGGGGAGAGGAAGGGCGAGGGGGGCGGAGGGGGAGAGGAAGGGCGAGGGGGGCGGAGGGGGAGAGGAAGGGCGAGGGGGCGAGGGGGAGAGGAAGGGCGAGGGGGGCGGAGGGGGGAGAGGAAGGGCGAGGGGGGCGGAGGGGGAGAGGAAGGGCGAGGGGGGCGGAGGGGGAGAGGAAGGGCGAGGGGGGCGGAGGGGGAGAGGAAGGGCGAGGGGGGCGGGGGGAGAGGAAGGGCGAGGGGGGCGGAGGGGAGAGGAAGGGCGAGGGGGGCGGAGGGGAGAGGAAGGGCGAGGGGGGCGGAGGGGAGAGGAAGGGCGAGGGGGGCGGAGGGGAGAGGAAGGGCGAGGGGGGCGGAGGGGGAGAGGAAGGGCGAGGGGGGCGGAGGGGGAGAGGAAGGGCGAGGGGGGCGGAGGGGAGAGGAAGGGCGAGGGGGGCGGAGGGGGGAGAGGAAGGGCGAGGGGGGCGGAGGGGGAGAGGAAGGGCGAGGGGGCGGAGGGGGAGAGGAAGGGCGAGGGGGGCGGAGGGGGAGAGGAAGGGCGAGGGGGGCGGAGGGGGAGAGGAAGGGCGAGGGGGGCGGAGGGGGAGAGGAAGGGCGAGGGGGGGCGGGAGGGGGAGAGGAAGGGCGAGGGGGCGGAGGGGGAGAGGAAGGGCGAGGGGGGCGGAGGGGGAGAGGAAGGGCGAGGGGGCGGAGGGGGAGAGGAAGGGCGAGGGGGGCGGAGGGGGAGAGGAAGGGCGAGGGGGGCGGAGGGGGAGAGGAAGGGCGAGGGGGGCGGAGGGGGAGAGGAAGGGCGAGGGGGGCGGAGGGGGAGAGGAAGGGCGAGGGGGCGGAGGGGGAGAGGAAGGGCGAGGGGGCGGAGGGGGAGAGGAAGGGCGAGGGGGGCGGAGGGGGAGAGGAAGGGCGAGGGGGGCGGAGGGGGAGAGGAAGGGCGAGGGGGGCGGAGGGGGAGAGGAAGGGCGAGGGGGGCGGAGGGGGAGAGGAAGGGCGAGGGGGGCGGAGGGGGAGAGGAAGGGCGAGGGGGGCGGAGGGGGAGAGGAAGGGCGGGAGGGGGGCGGAGGGGGAGAGGAAGGGCGAGGGGGGCGGAGGGGGAGAGGAAGGGCGAGGGGGCGGAGGGGGAGAGGAAGGGCGAGGGGGGCGGAGGGGGAGAGGAAGGGCGAGGGGGGCGGAGGGGGAGAGGAAGGGCGAGGGGGGCGGAGGGGGAGAGGAAGGGCGAGGGGGGCGGAGGGGGAGAGGAAGGGCGAGGGGGCGGAGGGGGAGAGGAAGGGCGAGGGGGCGGAGGGGGAGAGGAAGGGCGAGGGGGGCGGAGGGGGAGAGGAAGGGCGAGGGGGGCGGAGGGGGAGAGGAAGGGCGAGGGGGCGGAGGGGGAGAGGAAGGGCGAGGGGGCGGAGGGGGAGAGGAAGGGCGAGGGGGGCGGAGGGGGAGAGGAAGGGCGAGGGGGGCGGAGGGGGAGAGGAAGGGCGAGGGGGGCGGAGGGGGAGAGGAAGGGCGAGGGGGGCGGAGGGGGAGAGGAAGGGCGAGGGGGGCGGAGGGGGAGAGGAAGGGCGAGGGGGCGGGGGAGGCGGAGGGGGGGAGAGGAAGGGCGAGGGGGGCGGAGGGGGAGAGGAAGGGCGAGGGGGGCGGAGGGGGAGAGGAAGGGCGAGGGGGGCGGAGGGGGAGAGGAAGGGCGAGGGGGGCGGAGGGGGAGAGGAAGGGCGAGGGGGGCGGAGGGGGAGAGGAAGGGCGAGGGGGGAGGGGGAGAGGAAGGGCGGAGGGGGCGGAGGGGGAGAGGAAGGGCGAGGGGGGCGGAGGGGGAGAGGAAGGGCGAGGGGGGCGGAGGGGGAGAGGAAGGGCGAGGGGGGCGGAGGGGGAGAGGAAGGGCGAGGGGGGCGGAGGGGGAGAGGAAGGGCGAGGGGGCGGAGGGGGAGAGGAAGGGCGAGGGGGGGCGGAGGGGGGAGAGGAGGGCGAGGGGGGCGGAGGGGGAGAGGAAGGGGCGAGGGGGGCGGAGGGGGAGAGGAGGGCGAGGGGGCGGAGGGGGAGGGGGAGAGGAAGGGGCGAGGGGGGCGGAGGGGGAGAGGAAGGGCGAGGGGGGCGGAGGGGAGAGGAAGGGCGAGGGGGGCGGAGGGGGAGAGGAAGGGCGAGGGGGGCGGAGGGGGAGAGGAAGGGCGAGGGGGGCGGAGGGGGAGAGGAAGGGCGAGGGGGGCGGAGGGGGAGAGGAAGGGCGAGGGGGGCGGAGGGGGAGAGGAAGGGCGAGGGGGGCGGAGGGGGAGAGGAAGGGCGAGGGGGGCGGAGGGGGAGAGGAAGGGCGAGGGGGGCGGAGGGGGAGAGGAAGGGCGAGGGGGCGGAGGGGGAGAGGAAGGGCGAGGGGGGGCGGAGGGGGAGAGGAAGGGCGAGGGGGGCGGAGGGGGAGAGGAAGGGCGAGGGGGGCGGAGGGGGAGAGGAAGGGCGAGGGGGGCGGAGGGGGAGAGGAAGGGCGAGGGGGGCGGAGGGGGAGAGGAAGGGCGAGGGGGGCGGAGGGGGAGAGGAAGGGCGAGGGGGGCGGAGGGGGAGAGGAAGGGCGAGGGGGGCGGAGGGGGAGAGGAAGGGCGAGGGGGGCGGAGGGGGAGAGGAAGGGCGAGGGGGGCGGAGGGGGAGAGGAAGGGCGAGGGGGGCGGAGGGGGAGAGGAAGGGCGAGGGGGCGGAGGGGGAGAGGAAGGGCGAGGGGGGCGGAGGGGGAGAGGAAGGGCGAGGGGGGCGGAGGGGGAGAGGAAGGGCGAGGGGGGCGGAGGGGAGAGGAAGGGCGAGGGGGGCGGAGGGGAGAGGAAGGGCGAGGGGGGCGGAGGGGGAGAGGAAGGGCGAGGGGGGCGGAGGGGGAGAGGAAGGGCGAGGGGGGCGGAGGGGGAGAGGAAGGGCGAGGGGGGCGGAGGGGGAGAGGAAGGGCGAGGGGGGCGGAGGGGGAGAGGAAGGGCGAGGGGGGCGGAGGGGGAGAGGAAGGGCGAGGGGGGCGGAGGGGGAGAGGAAGGGCGAGGGGGGCGGAGGGGGAGAGGAAGGGCGAGGGGGGCGGAGGGGGAGAGGAAGGGCGAGGGGGGCGGAGGGGGAGAGAAGGGCGAGGGGGGCGGAGGGGGAGAGGAAGGGCGAGGGGGGCGGAGGGGGAGAGGAAGGGCGAGGGGGGCGGAGGGGGAGAGGAAGGGCGAGGGGGGCGGAGGGGGAGAGGAAGGGCGAGGGGGGCGGAGGGGGAGAGGAAGGGCGAGGGGGGCGGAGGGGAGAGGAAGGGCGAGGGGGGCGGAGGGGGAGAGGAAGGGCGAGGGGGGCGGGAGGGGGAGAGGAAGGGCGAGGGGGGCGGAGGGGGAGAGGAAGGGCGAGGGGGGCGGAGGGGGAGAGGAAGGGCGAGGGGGGCGGAGGGGGAGAGGAAGGGCGAGGGGGGCGGAGGGGGAGAGGAAGGGCGAGGGGGGCGGAGGGGGAGAGGAAGGGCGAGGGGGGCGGAGGGGGAGAGGAAGGGCGAGGGGGGCGGAGGGGGAGAGGAAGGGCGAGGGGGGCGGAGGGGGAGAGGAAGGGCGAGGGGGGCGGAGGGGGAGAGGAAGGGCGAGGGGGGCGGAGGGGGAGAGGAAGGGCGAGGGGGGCGGAGGGGGAGAGGAAGGGCGAGGGGGGCGGAGGGGGAGAGGAAGGGCGAGGGGGGCGGAGGGGGAGAGGAAGGGCGAGGGGGGCGGAGGGGGAGAGGAAGGGCGAGGGGGGCGGAGGGGGAGAGGAAGGGCGAGGGGGGCGGAGGGGGAGAGGAAGGGCGAGGGGGGCGGAGGGGGAGAGGAAGGGCGAGGGGGGCGGAGGGGGAGAGGAAGGGCGAGGGGGGCGGAGGGGGAGAGGAAGGGCGAGGGGGGCGGAGGGGGAGAGGAAGGGCGAGGGGGGCGGAGGGGGAGAGGAAGGGCGAGGGGGGCGGAGGGGGAGAGGAAGGGCGAGGGGGGCGGAGGGGGAGAGGAAGGGCGAGGGGGGCGGAGGGGGAGAGGAAGGGCGAGGGGGGCGGAGGGGGAGAGGAAGGGCGAGGGGGGCGGAGGGGGAGAGGAAGGGCGAGGGGGGCGGAGGGGGAGAGGAAGGGCGAGGGGGGCGGAGGGGGAGAGGAAGGGCGAGGGGGGCGGAGGGGGAGAGGAAGGGCGAGGGGGGCGGAGGGGGAGAGGAAGGGCGAGGGGGGCGGAGGGGGAGAGGAAGGGCGAGGGGGGCGGAGGGGGAGAGGAAGGGCGAGGGGGGCGGAGGGGGAGAGGAAGGGCGAGGGGGGCGGAGGGGGAGAGGAAGGGCGAGGGGGGCGGAGGGGGAGAGGAAGGGCGAGGGGGGCGGAGGGGGAGAGGAAGGGCGAGGGGGGCGGAGGGGGAGAGGAAGGGCGAGGGGGGCGGAGGGGGAGAGGAAGGGCGAGGGGGGCGGAGGGGGAGAGGAAGGGCGAGGGGGGCGGAGGGGGAGAGGAAGGGCGAGGGGGGCGGAGGGGGAGAGGAAGGGCGAGGGGGGCGGAGGGGGAGGAGGAAGGGCGAGGGGGGCGGAGGGGGAGAGGAAGGGCGAGGGGGGCGGAGGGGGAGAGGAAGGGCGAGGGGGGCGGAGGGGGAGAGGAAGGGCGAGGGGGGCGGAGGGGGAGAGGAAGGGCGAGGGGGGCGGAGGGGGAGAGGAAGGGCGAGGGGGGCGGAGGGGGAGAGGAAGGGCGAGGGGGGCGGAGGGGGAGAGGAAGGGCGAGGGGGGCGGAGGGGGAGAGGAAGGGCGAGGGGGGCGGAGGGGGAGAGGAAGGGCGAGGGGGGCGGAGGGGGAGAGGAAGGGCGAGGGGGGCGGAGGGGGAGAGGAAGGGCGAGGGGGGCGGAGGGGGAGAGGAAGGGCGAGGGGGGCGGAGGGGGAGAGGAAGGGCGAGGGGGGCGGAGGGGGAGAGGAAGGGCGAGGGGGGCGGAGGGGGAGAGGAAGGGCGAGGGGGGCGGAGGGGGAGAGGAAGGGCGAGGGGGGCGGAGGGGGAGAGGAAGGGCGAGGGGGGCGGAGGGGGAGAGGAAGGGCGAGGGGGGCGGAGGGGGAGAGGAAGGGCGAGGGGGGCGGAGGGGGAGAGGAAGGGCGAGGGGGGCGGAGGGGGAGAGGAAGGGCGAGGGGGGCGGAGGGGGAGAGGAAGGGCGAGGGGGGCGGAGGGGGAGAGGAAGGGCGAGGGGGGCGGAGGGGGAGAGGAAGGGCGAAGGGGGGCGGAGGGGGAGAGGAAGGGCGAGGGGGGCGGAGGGGGAGAGGAAGGGCGAGGGGGGCGGAGGGGGAGAGGAAGGGCGAGGGGGGCGGAGGGGGAGAGGAAGGGCGAGGGGGGCGGAGGGGGAGAGGAAGGGCGAGGGGGGCGGAGGGGGAGAGGAAGGGCGAGGGGGGCGGAGGGGGAGAGGAAGGGCGAGGGGGGCGGAGGGGGAGAGGAAGGGCGAGGGGGGCGGAGGGGGAGAGGAAGGGCGAGGGGGGCGGAGGGGGAGAGGAAGGGCGAGGGGGGCGGAGGGGGAGAGGAAGGGCGAGGGGGGCGGAGGGGGAGAGGAAGGGCGAGGGGGGCGGAGGGGGAGAGGAAGGGCGAGGGGGGCGGAGGGGGAGAGGAAGGGCGAGGGGGGCGGAGGGGGAGAGGAAGGGCGAGGGGGGCGGAGGGGGAGAGGAAGGGCGAGGGGGGCGGAGGGGGAGAGGAAGGGCGAGGGGGGCGGAGGGGGAGAGGAAGGGCGAGGGGGGCGGAGGGGGAGAGGAAGGGCGAGGGGGGCGGAGGGGGAGAGGAAGGGCGAGGGGGGCGGAGGGGGAGAGGAAGGGCGAGGGGGGCGGAGGGGGAGAGGAAGGGCGAGGGGGGCGGAGGGGGAGAGGAAGGGCGAGGGGGGCGGAGGGGGAGAGGAAGGGCGAGGGGGGCGGAGGGGGAGAGGAAGGGCGAGGGGGGCGGAGGGGGAGAGGAAGGGCGAGGGGGGCGGAGGGGGAGAGGAAGGGCGAGGGGGGCGGAGGGGGAGAGGAAGGGCGAGGGGGGCGGAGGGGGAGAGGAAGGGCGAGGGGGGCGGAGGGGGAGAGGAAGGGCGAGGGGGGCGGAGGGGGAGAGGAAGGGCGAGGGGGGCGGAGGGGGAGAGGAAGGGCGAGGGGGGCGGAGGGGGAGAGGAAGGGCGAGGGGGGCGGAGGGGGAGAGGAAGGGCGAGGGGGGCGGAGGGGGAGAGGAAGGGCGAGGGGGGCGGAGGGGGAGAGGAAGGGCGAGGGGGGCGGAGGGGGAGAGGAAGGGCGAGGGGGGCGGAGGGGGAGAGGAAGGGCGAGGGGGGCGGAGGGGGAGAGGAAGGGCGAGGGGGGCGGAGGGGGAGAGGAAGGGCGAGGGGGGCGGAGGGGGAGAGGAAGGGCGAGGGGGGCGGAGGGGGAGAGGAAGGGCGAGGGGGGCGGAGGGGGAGAGGAAGGGCGAGGGGGGCGGAGGGGGAGAGGAAGGGCGAGGGGGGCGGAGGGGGAGAGGAAGGGCGAGGGGGGCGGAGGGGGAGAGGAAGGGCGAGGGGGGCGGAGGGGGAGAGGAAGGGCGAGGGGGGGGAGGGGGAGAGGAAGGGCGAGGGGGGCGGAGGGGGAGAGGAAGGGCGAGGGGGGCGGAGGGGGAGAGGAAGGGCGAGGGGGGCGGAGGGGGAGAGGAAGGGCGAGGGGGGCGGAGGGGGAGAGGAAGGGCGAGGGGGGCGGAGGGGGAGAGGAAGGGCGAGGGGGGCGGAGGGGGAGAGGAAGGGCGAGGGGGGCGGAGGGGGAGAGGAAGGGCGAGGGGGGCGGAGGGGGAGAGGAAGGGCGAGGGGGGCGGAGGGGGAGAGGAAGGGCGAGGGGGGCGGAGGGGGAGAGGAAGGGCGAGGGGGGCGGAGGGGGAGAGGAAGGGCGAGGGGGGCGGAGGGGGAGAGGAAGGGCGAGGGGGGCGGAGGGGGAGAGGAAGGGCGAGGGGGGCGGAGGGGGAGAGGAAGGGCGAGGGGGGCGGAGGGGGAGAGGAAGGGCGAGGGGGGCGGAGGGGGAGAGGAAGGGCGAGGGGGGCGGAGGGGGAGAGGAAGGGCGAGGGGGGCGGAGGGGGAGAGGAAGGGCGAGGGGGGCGGAGGGGGAGAGGAAGGGCGAGGGGGGCGGAGGGGGAGAGGAAGGGCGAGGGGGGCGGAGGGGGAGAGGAAGGGCGAGGGGGGCGGAGGGGGAGAGGAAGGGCGAGGGGGGCGGAGGGGGAGAGGAAGGGCGAGGGGGGCGGAGGGGGAGAGGAAGGGCGAGGGGGGCGGAGGGGGAGAGGAAGGGCGAGGGGGGCGGAGGGGGAGAGGAAGGGCGAGGGGGGCGGAGGGGGAGAGGAAGGGCGAGGGGGGCGGAGGGGGAGAGGAAGGGCGAGGGGGGCGGAGGGGGAGAGGAAGGGCGAGGGGGGCGGAGGGGGAGAGGAAGGGCGAGGGGGGCGGAGGGGGAGAGGAAGGGCGAGGGGGGCGGAGGGGGAGAGGAAGGGCGAGGGGGGCGGAGGGGGAGAGGAAGGGCGAGGGGGGCGGAGGGGGAGAGGAAGGGCGAGGGGGGCGGAGGGGGAGAGGAAGGGCGAGGGGGGCGGAGGGGGAGAGGAAGGGCGAGGGGGGCGGAGGGGGAGAGGAAGGGCGAGGGGGGCGGAGGGGGAGAGGAAGGGCGAGGGGGGCGGAGGGGGAGAGGAAGGGCGAGGGGGGCGGAGGGGGAGAGGAAGGGCGAGGGGGGCGGAGGGGGAGAGGAAGGGCGAGGGGGGCGGAGGGGGAGAGGAAGGGCGAGGGGGGCGGAGGGGGAGAGGAAGGGCGAGGGGGGCGGAGGGGGAGAGGAAGGGCGAGGGGGGCGGAGGGGGAGAGGAAGGGCGAGGGGGGCGGAGGGGGAGAGGAAGGGCGAGGGGGGCGGAGGGGGAGAGGAAGGGCGAGGGGGGCGGAGGGGGAGAGGAAGGGCGAGGGGGGCGGAGGGGGAGAGGAAGGGCGAGGGGGGCGGAGGGGGAGAGGAAGGGCGAGGGGGGCGGAGGGGGAGAGGAAGGGCGAGGGGGGCGGAGGGGGAGAGGAAGGGCGAGGGGGGCGGAGGGGGAGAGGAAGGGCGAGGGGGGCGGAGGGGGAGAGGAAGGGCGAGGGGGGCGGAGGGGGAGAGGAAGGGCGAGGGGGGCGGAGGGGGAGAGGAAGGGCGAGGGGGGCGGAGGGGGAGAGGAAGGGCGAGGGGGGCGGAGGGGGAGAGGAAGGGCGAGGGGGGCGGAGGGGGAGAGGAAGGGCGAGGGGGGCGGAGGGGGAGAGGAAGGGCGAGGGGGGCGGAGGGGGAGAGGAAGGGCGAGGGGGGCGGAGGGGGAGAGGAAGGGCGAGGGGGGCGGAGGGGGAGAGGAAGGGCGAGGGGGGCGGAGGGGGAGAGGAAGGGCGAGGGGGGCGGAGGGGGAGAGGAAGGGCGAGGGGGGCGGAGGGGGAGAGGAAGGGCGAGGGGGGCGGAGGGGGAGAGGAAGGGCGAGGGGGGCGGAGGGGGAGAGGAAGGGCGAGGGGGGCGGAGGGGGAGAGGAAGGGCGAGGGGGGCGGAGGGGGAGAGGAAGGGCGAGGGGGGCGGAGGGGGAGAGGAAGGGCGAGGGGGGCGGAGGGGGAGAGGAAGGGCGAGGGGGGCGGAGGGGGAGAGGAAGGGCGAGGGGGGCGGAGGGGGAGAGGAAGGGCGAGGGGGGCGGAGGGGGAGAGGAAGGGCGAGGGGGGCGGAGGGGGAGAGGAAGGGCGAGGGGGGCGGAGGGGGAGAGGAAGGGCGAGGGGGGCGGAGGGGGAGAGGAAGGGCGAGGGGGGCGGAGGGGGAGAGGAAGGGCGAGGGGGGCGGAGGGGGAGAGGAAGGGCGAGGGGGGCGGAGGGGGAGAGGAAGGGCGAGGGGGGCGGAGGGGGAGAGGAAGGGCGAGGGGGGCGGAGGGGGAGAGGAAGGGCGAGGGGGGCGGAGGGGGAGAGGAAGGGCGAGGGGGGCGGAGGGGGAGAGGAAGGGCGAGGGGGGCGGAGGGGGAGAGGAAGGGCGAGGGGGGCGGAGGGGGAGAGGAAGGGCGAGGGGGGCGGAGGGGGAGAGGAAGGGCGAGGGGGGCGGAGGGGGAGAGGAAGGGCGAGGGGGGCGGAGGGGGAGAGGAAGGGCGAGGGGGGCGGAGGGGGAGAGGAAGGGCGAGGGGGGCGGAGGGGGAGAGGGAGAGGAAGGGCGAGGGGGGAGGGGGAGAGGGAGAGGAAGGGCGAGGGGGGAGGGGGAGAGGGAGAGGAAGGGCGAGGGGGAGGGGGAGAAGGAGAGGGAGAGGAAGGGCGAGGGGGGAGGGGGAGACAGAAATTAACAAAATTTGGGCTCATGGGACAGGGCAGTATAGTAGCATGTATTGAGGATTGGTTAACGGACAGAAAAGAGTAGGAATAAACAGATCATTTTCGGGTTCGCAGGCTGTAACGAGCAGGGTGCCCCAAGGATCAGTGCTTGGGCTGCAACTATTCACAATCTATATCAATGATTTGGATGAGGGGATCAAATGTAAACAAATCCAAGTTCTCTGATACAAAGCTCGGTAGGAATGCAAGTTGTGAGGTCTCTCTCCATAAATAGGGTAAACCCAAGACAGCACTAGAATTCAAACTAGTCAACTCCCAGATGAAAAACACTGTCTATTGGGGCTTCTGGTTATTTACCATGTTTGTTGTGAATAAAATTTTTTACAAGTGTGATTTTTTTTTAAACTTCGTAATGTGGAATGGTCTGGGCAGTGAAGTTACATCCAGAGAACAAAAAATCATTAAGGCATGGCAGAGTGGTCCTTAAATGCTAATATTGCCTCACATTTGTGGAATATTAAAGTAGTTTTTCTGGATCTAGAAAAGGGATAGTGTAACTACAGAATTTGGTCAAATAAAAATAGGGATGGGACAAGGAGGAAGAGGTATTATAGTATATAAAGAATGGATAAGATAAAGACTAAAGTAGAAACATTAAAAAGTTCACGATGTGTGTGTTGTCTGCTGGCATTGCAGTTGTGTGGAATATACTAATTTTAACTTCGTTGCAGCAAGTTGGTCTCCTAAACAAAAATTGCCTTTCATGATACTGAGCAATTATTTCTCATTCCTCGGAGGAATCTACATACCATTCCAAGGTAAGAAAGATAATTGAATGCAGGTTGAGAGTGTAATCTGGAATATTCCAAAATGGCAGCAGTGGCTCAGCCTTGTCGAGGTCTGAGCAAAGAAATGAAAGACATTGGGGCCCTTTAGAGAGCACACAAGCTCTTCTAGTTTTAATGAAGACTGTTCATCCTCAAGGCATGATAGCCACTCAAATACCATTCAATACCAGAGTAAGAAAATGATTAGTGCTCATTTAGTAATTTCGTAGTTCCACATTTTCTTTCTCCCTCCTTTCTTACTTAAATAGCAGGGTTACGTTTGCTACCTTCCACTCCGTGGGAACCTTTCTGGAATCTATGGAATTCTGGAAAATGACAACCAATGCATCCACTATCTCTATAGCCACCTCTTTCAAAACCATCAGGTCCAAGGGATTTAATCGGACGAGTTGGAGGAAAGACATTTGATTGCAGGTGGGTCAGGGACATTACAATTGTCCTCGAGACCCAGACTTGTTTTTAGGGAACGAATGAGGGAGGAAAGCAATAAAGAAATCTTCCAAGATTTAGGTACACAACAGCTACCTAATGACCCTACTGCAAAAAATATACCTGCAAACGTCATGAGGGAGGAACAGGCTCATGTTAGTTTCCAATTTCCACTCCGCTTCACCTGCCTTCTCCAGTCAGTCAAATATTTTGCCAACATTTATTATTTAGACTCAGAATATATGAGAGTACCTTCACCACATGGACTGCAGCAGTTCAAGAAAGTGGTTCACCATCACCTTCTCTCACGCTTTTAGGGATAGGCAATAAATGCTGGCCTTGCCAGCAGTGCCCAGCTCCCAGGCAAGAATTTTTAAAAAGCCACCCACTCAAAACCACAACCTAGGGAGAAAATTGTTGAAGAAACAAACAAAGGCCAAGTATTTGCCCCCATTGGACTCTGGGTATTCAATTATATATGGGAGGTCAAACAAAAATGAATTTTAAATTCTGAACATCCAATATTTGACATTGGACAATTTTTCTGTGAAATTAAGATTACGCTGTCACATTTAATTAGAACTTCATCAAAACATCAATTTATTTTAAATTGTCAAGTCTAATGGAGAGACAAGAAAAATAGTTGGTTTAGGGTGGGTAGGGAATAGAATTGGGAGGTGCTCTTCTCAGGCTGGGGTTTAAGCACATTATTGGGGCAGAAGAGAGAGCGTCATCCCCGAAAGTGCTTGGATGTGAGCACTAGATTACTAGTGGAAAATATTTATGTAATTCTACACAATTTCTAGAATCATCACTTACTTGTTGAGCATACAAATAGTCAACAATTTAAAAGTACTGAAATATTCTAAGAGAAATGATTATGTTTAATTAGAAAATCAGGATTGGTAATTTTCCTCAATTTAATGCACACTCGACAGATACTTTACCTGACTGCAGATAGTCAAAGCTGCACTTCAATACAGTAATAACTAATTAAAACTTATGGGGAAATGCTGCCTTGTGTATGTCATAACTCAAACTAAGCATGTTAATTTAACCATGCTTTGCAAGCATGTTTTCACAAAGTCAAAACTAATTTCTTCTGAATATTAGTCCAGTATTAATACACAAAAAAATTACACCTTAGTTTTCAAGTCACTGGACCAGGTGTCCTTTTCCTAGCAACTTAACATATGTAGACATTCCTTGGCTCAGTTATGCTGATAGTTACCACCAATGTTGCTAAACCACACATCCACATAACCCCACATTTATTTAGTGTGTTGGTAAACAACTTTCAGGCTATTTGTTTTTAATGGCAAAGGTTCTTTTCGCTCTAGCTTCAAACTATCTTAATTTCTCTTCCTCTCCCAAAACAAAATTGAGTGAGCAGATCACACCATTCTTCAAACATTTCAATGGATACAGCTCAGCCCCTCCTTGATCCACACACCAATTTTATATGCCTGAAGTATGCATCCTCTTTCTGGCCAGGTTTTCTCTCCATAAATAGGGTAAACTAGCACTAGAATTCAAATTAGTCAAGCTCCCAGATGAAAAACACTGTCTATTGGGGCTTCTGGTTATTTACCATGTTTGTTGTGAATAAAATATTTTACAAGTGTGATTTTTTTAAAACTTCGTAATGTGAAACGGTCTGGGCAGTGAAGTTACATCCCTAGAACAAAAAATCATTAAGGCATGGCAGAGTGGTCCTTAAATGCTAATATTGCCTCACATTTGTGGATTATTAAAGTAGTTTTTCTGGATCTAGAAAAGGGATAGTGTAACTACAGAATTTGGTCAAATAAAAATAGGGATGGGACAAAGAGGAAGAGGTATTATAGTATATAAAGAATGGATAAGATAAAGACTAAAGTAGAAACATTAAAAAGTATATTATAGAAGTCAGCATTCTTCTATAAAAAGCAACAAACAGGACAAACTAATGCAAGAAAATGGTACAAATTGCTGCCAAGTACAAGAGTGTGACATGTTAATAATTTAATATGCAGCAATTGAACTTATGTATTTTCCCCCTGCTGAGAATGTTGACTCTCAATGGGCAACAGTCACCCTCTAATATCATGTTCAAATGGCCAGTACTGCCAGGCTCTCAGTCTATGGAAGACCTCACAATAGACTCTGTTTTTGTACAAGTACACTTCCAATGGGAGTTGCTGCATAGCAATCAGGAGCTTAGGAAAATGACCCCCTTCCCTAGCCCAATGAAAACATCTCAATAGTTGCCCGTTGAGATCAGGAAACTCAGCATAGACCAAGGATCCATATCATGATCTATGTGGCTTTACACAAACTTTACTTCTGAACCATCAAAATTTCACAATTAATCTGCTTTGTAAGTCACACTCTGTACTAAAGCAAGATTCCAATGCAAAAAGACTTCGAAATAGGAAGAAAACTAAAAAATCAGCAAGTAATTAAGCCCATAAAAAGTGACCAATGTAAATCAAAAGTAAAATTTACAAGCAACTGACTAGAGTTACAAGATGCAGATACGAACAAAAGGAAAGCTGAAGGGACTTGCCTGCAGAGGACTGCATCACACATTCAGGTGCAACGGAAGGAGAAAAAAAGGATTCGTCTGAAAAACAAATATGACAGGACCTAAGCAGGGGCAAGCAATATAACTAAATCACAGACGGTCCAAACACCAAGTCCTTTAAATCCAGACCCATCCAGTGAATTATTTAAAACAATTTTTTTCTCAAGCAACATTTTGATCTTAAATATCAAAATTAGGCAGGTGACCATGCAATTGATTTATACTCTGCTATTTTAGTAGTCTTCTTGCCTGAGTACTAGTGTCGGACAACCTCAATACTTGGATATTGCTCACCTGAAAAGGACCAGTGCATACAACTTTTCACAAATCACATCAAATTTTAAATTAAGCCAATGGAAATAGTTTGAGAATATATAGTACATGGCATATCCTGGAGTCTGATTTTTTGAGGGGGCGGCAGGAGGGAAAGAAAAATCGGACAGGTTCCCAGCTCTTTACTATTAAATTTTTGGTGGAAAGTCTGTGTGTAGATATCAGACTTGGCTGCGATCTCTCTGTAAAATGGCCTTGCAACACTCACCAGGTAGGCTCACACAAAGAATGGGCACTTGGGGCACGGTACCAGAGGGCATCCAGCACCATAGAACCATACCCCAGTAACAGTCAATGCCTTCTGGATGAGGAGGGAGGAGGGGAAGAGAAAGGAAGAAAATTTAAAAATCAAAAAGCTTGCAGGTTGAGATTTTGCATTTTGACAGTCAGCATTTTTCTACATGTTGTTTTGCCTTATTTTAGTATTTTATCAATTAATTTTCTGCCTACCTGTTCATTAATTCCAAGTGTAAGAAACCACTCAGAACTTACTAAGAGAGTGCAGAAGATTTGTGCAAAGAGAACCACAGAAAAAGGATGGTTAATTAAGCAGGAGTGGTATTCTGTAAATTTCATCAAAAGGCTAAAAATGATGCAAGCACAACTTCATTAGAACTGGTAGGGATAATTCAAAGCTAGTCATAAAAGTTTGAAATCCAAACTGAATTCATTCTACAATCACTATAAACATAAGAACTCAAGATCGAGGTGACAAAAAAAAATTAACAGTTTAAATCAGTTGTATTTCAAAAATGTTAGTTGGCATCTTAAAATTTAACTTGTGAACAAGTCAGTCCAACTTCAGAAAGAGATACAGGTAGTACCAAATTCCCCCCCATTAGAGAAGTTTAGGGTGAGTGGAAACTACTTTTAAGTTTGTATTTAAAACAAGCAAAATTAACTCCAATTGCAAATTAGAACATTTGCAAGACACTATGTGGCTCAGCATATACCGGTAGAATGCAAATTGATTTTGTTCTCCGGGATATTAATGTGACAATTAATATGATTCTATTTATGGCACTACTTTTTGACCAGAGATTTATGATGATCTTTTAAAACTAGAAAGTTTACTTCAACTGCTTCCGTCACAAAAGGTACTTTTCTACATTCTAGAGTCCACCATGACAATTGAGCCACAGATAAGTTGCCTTTGTTCAAAATCAAGTAGCACTAGAAAATAGGCCTTTTCACAACTACTTTTGATATTGACACTCAATAACTATACCTGCATAATAAAGTCTTGCATCTATCGCGCATCTTCAAAGCACGTGAACAAATTGCAGATATTTGAGCTATTTAAAACACACCTTTAACTTAGTAAAATGTCCTACGATATTTCACAAGAGCACAGCCAAACCAAAAATTTACACAGCCACAGAAGGAGATATTAGGAGGGGTGACTAAAAGGGGGCTTGGTTAGGATATGGCAGCAGAGTTTAGGACAAGGTAGAGTTTATGGAGGATGGAGGATTTGAGGCCAGCCAGGGGAGCATTGGAGTAGTCGATTCTGGAGCAGATAAGCTGAAGCAGGAGCAGAGATAGTCAATGTTATGAAGATGGAAATAGTTAGTCTTTGTGATAGGATATGGGGTCAGAAGCTCATCTCTGCGTCAAATAAGATGCCTAGGTTACAAACAGTCTGGTTTAGTCCGAGCCTCCGGGAATAAGGTTGGCGGCAGATGCCCAAGACAATGGCCTCAATCCTCCAAGTATCTAATTGAAGGAAATTTTGACTCATCCAGGAGTTTGGGGACACCACAAGGAGGGGTTGAAAGGTGGTGGTGGTGATGAGATAGAGCAGTGTCTCATCAATGTACATGTGAAAACAGATGTGTTTTTGGATGATGTCGCTGAGGGGCAGCATGTAGGTGAAGAATAGGAGGGGGCCAGGATAGATCCCTGGAGTATTCCAGAGAAAACACCATTGCAACAACTTGTATTTATATAGCACCTTTAATGTAGTGAAATATCCCAAGGTGTTTCACGGGTATATTAAGAGATAAAAAGTTTGACACTGAGGCACATAAGGAGAAATCAGGGCAGGTGACCAAAAGCTTGGTCAGAGATAGGCTTTAAGGAGTCTTGAAGGAGGAGGTAGAGGTAGAGGTTTAGGCAGGGAGTTCCACAGCTTAGGGCCTAGGCACCAGAAGGCACAGCCACCAATGGTTGGGCGATTATAATCAGGGATGCTCATGTAAGCAGAATTAGAGGAGTGCAGACATCTCAGGGGATTACGAGTACAGAGATAGGGAGGGGCGAGGCCATGGAGGGATTTGAAAACATGGGTGAGAATTTTGAAATCAAGATGTTGCTTAACTGGGAGCCAGTGCAGGTCAGCAAGCACAGGGGTGACTTGGTAGGGAAGCTGAGTTTTGGATCACCTCCAGTTTACATGGGGTAGAATGTGAGAGGCCAGGCAGGAGTGCGTTGGAATAGTCGAGTCTACAGGTAACAAAGGCATGGATGAGGGCTTCAGCAGCAGGAGAGGCAAGAGCAGAGAGAGGCGTTGTTAGAGGTGGAAATAGACAATCTTAGTTATGCTGCAGATGTGGTCAAAAGCTCATTTCAGGGTCAACTATGACACCATGGTTGCAAAGAGTCCGGTTC
The DNA here is from genome assembly GCF_044704955.1 of Pristiophorus japonicus. NCBI lineage: Eukaryota > Metazoa > Chordata > Chondrichthyes > Pristiophoridae > Pristiophorus > Pristiophorus japonicus. The sequence goes on from NC_091985.1 coordinate 91,663,233, forward strand.
AGTCTCCGACAGAAGCTGGGGAGAGGGATGGAGTCAGTGGCAGGAGTCGAAAACAATGGCTTCGGTCTTCCAGTATTCAACTGCAGAAAATTTCTGCTCATCCAGAACTGGATGTCGGACAAGCAGTCTGACAATTTAGAGGCTGTAGAGGGGTCAGAAGTGGTAGTGAGGTAGAGTTGGATGTCATCAGCATATATGCGGAAACTGACACTATTTTCAGATGATATTGCCAAGGGGCAACATGTAGATGAGAAATACTAAGGGGACCAAAGATAGATCCTTCAGGAACCACCAGAGGCAACAATTTCAGGATGGGAAGAGAAGCCGTTGCAGGTGATTCTCTGGCTACGATTTAGATAAGAATGGAACCAGACGAGTGCAGTCCCACCCAGTTGGACGATGGTGGAGAGACGTTAGAAAAGGATAGAGAGCGGTCAACTGTGTCAAAGGTTGCAGACAAATCAAGGATAAGGAGGGATAGTTTGCCGTTGTCACAGTCACAGGATGTCATTTGTGACTTTGATGAGTCGTTTCGGTACTGTGGCAGACAGATTGGAGAGATTCAAACATGGAATTGTGGGAAAGATGGGCACAGATTTGGGACAAGAAGTTAAAGGACTTGAGGAAAGGGAGGTTAATTTGCAAGGACGAAGAGGTTGAGGGTAAACAGGAGATTTCCTGGCTACGACTGAATAGGCAAGACTGAAACCAGGTGAGGACAGTCACACTCAGTTGAACAATGGAGGAGAGTTGTTGGAGGAGGGTGTAGTATTAAAGAGAGGGGTCGAGAAGGATGAGGAGGGATAGTGCACTATGTTCACAGACAGAATGTTTGCGACTTTGATTAGAGCAGTTCCAGTGTTGTGACAGGTGGTGTAGTTCAAATATGGAGTTGCGGGTAAGATGGGCACAGATTTGAGGGGCAATGTGTTCAAGGACTTTAGCGAGAACATGGGTTTGAGATGGGGCAGTAGTTTGCAAGGACAGAAGAGTCAAGGGCGTTTTTTTTTATATAAAGGAGGTGGGTGATAACATCGGATTTTAAAAAGGGAGGGGGACAGTACCTTGAGAAAAGTTTATATCAAACATAAGGGAAGTTTGGTGGTTAATGGGAATAAGGTCAATAAAACAGGAAAAATGAGTTCAAAGAGGGTATGAGGGGAGATAGGACAGAAACTAATGAAAGATGTTAAGGGCTAAGGCGGGCAAGGGAAGGATGCAGCAGAGGCAGGTGAATGGATGGCCTCAATCTTGGTGACAGTCCATGAGCTCCTCACATTTGTTGTTGTTGGAGGCAAGAGTGGAGGGGGCAGGGGCTCAAGATGGCTGTTGGTATTGGAGAAAAGAAGCCAGGGATAGTTAACTACACGTTAACCATGATAATTAGCTCAAACATTCCACTGACAATCAAATAAAAATCAGCTGAATTCACTAGACAGGTAGGAATGAATGAATAACTGGCAACCACGATGACTATTCAAATTGCTCAATTTCCTCCCCCCCCCTCCAAACCGCCATCATCTCTTGTAGCAGGTTTCCTCAATCAGTGCATGTGCACCCATGGCTTTGCTCATGATGAGTCAAGAGTATATGCTGATTTGTAACAATTAGGATATTTGTGACATGTAGGGGATAGCATCACGGACAAAGGTCAAAATCTGCGTGTTATTCTGGGATTTTTTTCAAACTGGTGGTCTGGAGATCAAATTCCACGACTGTCCATTATTCTGTGAACAGTTAATAAACTCCCTTAAATTGCACTGGGAGATCAGGTTTGGCAACAGTGGAGTTTCCAATCTCCTGATACTTCCCAATCCTACATTACAACAGTGACTACACTTCAAAAAAAGTACTTTGTAAAGCACTTGAGAAAGGCTGGTTGTGAAAGGCGCTATATAAATGCAAGTCTTTCAATGTCCACTGACGACTTCCTAATGATCGCCAGTGCAACAGCTCTCCTCCCTAGTCTCAGCATTCGGATAAATTCCATCTATCCTTGGAGATACATTGGTTTTGAACCCATTTAGCTTAGCTAGGACTTCCATCACAATGTTGATTTTATTTGGAATCTGTCTGGAGAGGGCATGTTGCTCAAGTCTTTCAGTGTGAATACTTATAAGTAATAGTCATTGAGAATATTATATCCTCAGTTGAGCCTATTTGCACCTTTTTTATTTCCACCTCTTCGTCAACTATCTTCTTGTGATCTGAATAATCCTTTACTGTTAAGAATAGCCTCAGTTGTTTTGACATTTTCCAACACATGTTTTGCCCCTCTTATCACCAATGTTCCCTTTAATGTGTGTGCGCACAGTCCCTTTAAATTTGCTGTTATACAGGATCTCTACCAGCTTGTGAGCGGCCAGCGCAGGACCTCCCGATTGCTGCACGGCCGCACATCTTGGGGGGAACATTGCTGATCGCCATTTTAATGAGTTTCTGTATTTTCTTATATTCATCCCAGTGAGCCCTTCTTTCTCCCTGCAAGGTGTGTACAGGTCATTTTTGCTCTTTATTTCACTTAATTTGTGAATCCATTTACTGTCATGTTTTCTTCCTCTAAATGGGTTGGCTTTGAGAATGTAATCAATTTTTCTTTATAAAGTGGGGAAGCGGCCTTTAGGAGAGAAAAAATTGGGGATCAGGATTGGGGAAAACAGTGGGGAACATAAAAAGGTAGTGGGGGGAGGGAAAAGAGAAAGAGGCTTTTGGGAAGAAAAGCAACTGAGCATAAAAATAGAAAGCAACCAACCATAGCACAGAAAAGGACTTAATAAAAGCAATGAGACCAGGAAAAAACAATTGGTGCAAAAAGATGGAGGACTATGAATTGCCCAAAAAAGTGGTTAAAAGAATAGGGCAGAGATATGAAAAATAGGCACAAAAAGGGTTTTAAGAGGACGCAAAGGGTTTGAAAAGCAGAGCCGAAGGGAATTCAGAGCGAGGCCTTGAACGCTCAAATGAAAATCAATACAGGAGGAACTATGGTAGAGACCTGATGGAGCCACAAAGCAGGACAGACAGGCAAGCATCATTTTTTTTTTATATAAATCACAGCACCAGACAACTTCAAGTACAAACAAAAACTATAGCTATGACAAGTTTGGAAACATACAGGCAACGTTTTGAAGGTCAAAAGCAGGAGGTTGCAGCACACCTACAAGGACACTTTGAACAATAGCTAGTAAAGGACCAGCAGCTGCAGCTAGAGATGCAAACAACTGGCAGGAGGCCTATTACTCCATCACTGCCAATGTTTACATACAGATTTTCAATATAAATGCTTACATTAGCCATTTAAATTAAGTTGACAAAAAACATGGCTCAAAATAGTCACATGGGAAGCACAGTTACTGAATAGGAAATGTGCACATTCTCATGATTTTTTAAACAGACACAACACAGGTGAGAAAAAGAACGAGGGCAAAAAAGAAACGAAACATCAACTAACAATATTTATGGAGTCTGCTTCAAAGCTTCTGGCAGAGAATTCTACATTTAAGGAGATATTTCATAACTCAACAAAAATATATTCCAGCAAGGAAAGATTGAGAAGGGAGAACCATCTATGGCTAAGTAAAGGATGGTATCAAATTGAAAACAATGGCATACAATGTTGCCAAGATGAGTGGGAGGCCAGAGGATTGGGATTTTTTAAAACCAAAAGACTAAAGAGAGAAGATGGATTATGAGTAAGAAATATAAAAACAAGATAGCTTCTACAGGTATATAAAACGGTAGAGGTTAGCTAAAGTAAACATTGGTATCTTACAGGATGAGACTGGGGAATTAATAATGGCAGAGACTTTGAACAAATATTTTGTATCGATCTTCAAGACACTAAAAACATCCCAATAATGGATCAAGGGGCTATAGGGAGGGGGAACTTAAAACAATCACGAAATAAAAAGTACTCGGTAAAATAATGAGACTAAAAGGTGGACAAGTCCCCTGGACCTGATGGCCTGCATCCTAGGGTCTTGCAAGAAGTGGCTGCAGAGGTAGTGGATGCATTGGTTGTAATCTACCAAAATTTCCTGGATTCTGGAGAGATTCCAGGGGATTGGAAAACCACAAATGTAACACCCCTATTTAAAAAAGGAGGGAGACGGAAAACAGGAAACTATAGACCAGTTAGCCTAACATCTGCCATTGGGAAAATGCTGAAGTCCATTATTAAAGGAAGCAGTAGCAGGACATTTGGAAAAGCATGATTCAATCAAGCAGATTCAACATAGTTTTATGAAAGAGAAATCATGCTTGATAAATTTGCTGGAGTTCTTTGAGGATGCAACAATCAGGTTGGATAAGAGAGAACCAGTGTTTGCAGTGTATTTGGATTTCCAGAAGACATTCGATAAGGTGCCACATAAGAGGTTGCTGCACAAGATAAATGTTCACGGGGTTGGGATAAATGGGTAATTTTCCAATTAGCAAACTAATTAGTGGGGTACCACAGAGATCGGTGCTGGGGCCTCAATTATTTACAATCTATATTAATGACTTGGATGAAGGGACCAAGTGTAATGTAGCCATGTTTGCTGATGATACAAAGATGGGTGGGAAAACAAGGAGAACACAAAGAATCTACAAAGAGATATAGACAGGCTAAGTGGCAGACACTTGGCAGATGGGAGTATAATGTGGGAAAGTGTGAGGTTATCCCTTTCGGCAGAAAAATAAAGCAAATTATTTAAATGGAGAGAGAGATTACAAAATGCTGTAGTACAAAGGGACTGGGGGGCTCCTTGTGCATGAAACACAAAGTTAGTATGCAGGTACAGCAAGTAATCAGGAAGGCAAATGGAATGGTAGCCTTTATTGCAAGGGGGGTGGAGTAGAAAAGTAGGGAAGTCCTACTATAACTGTACAGGATATTAGTAAGACAACATCTAGAGTACTGCATACAGTTTTGGTCTCCTTATTTAAGGAGGGATATACTTGCATTGGAGGCAATTCAGAGAAGGCTCAGGAGGTTGATTCCCAAGATGAAAGGGTTGTCATGTGAAGAAAGGTTGAGCTTATACTCATTGTAGTTTAGATGAATGAGAAATGATCTTATTGAAACATACAAGATACTGAGGGGGCTTGACAAGGTAGAAGTAGAGGGGATGTTCCACTCGTGGGGGAAATCTAGAACTAGGGGGCATAGTTTAAGAATAAGGGGTCTCCCATTTAGAACTGGAGATGAGGAGGAATTTCTTCTGAGGGTGTAAATCTGTGGAATTCTCTGCCCCAGAGAGCTGTGGAGGCTGGGTCACTGAATATATTTAAAGGTGGAGATACAGATTTTTGAACGATGAGAGTGAAGTTCTGGGGAGCAGACAGGGCAGTGGAGCTACACACAAGATCAGAGCAGCCATGATCTTGTTAAATGGCAGAGCAGGCTCAAGGAGCCAAATGGCCTACTCCTGCTCCTATGTGTTATGCTCCACATTCTAACCACCATATGTGCTTCTTATATCCTTCTTAGAGTATCCAAAATGGTACAGAATACTTCAACTACCACAGAGTTTTGTATTGGTTTATTACCTCCTTGATTTTGTATTATATGCCCCTAGATACAAAACCAAGGATTTTGTTGTATACTTGCACTGCCACCTTTAATAACCTGTATATCTGCACATCAAGTCTACTCCACTATTCCATTTAAGGTGTACATCATTTCTCTATTTCAAAATGTATGATTTCAATTTTCTACATTGCACTGTACCTGCCAATCCTGCTAGCCTATCAATGCTTCCCTGCAGTCCTTCACTATTTCATCAGAAAATTGATAAGTTTCCTCAATTCCCAAGTCCAGGTCATTTACCTATTTAATAAACAAGAGCAGCCCCAACATAGATCCCTACAGGATACCACCACTCATCTTTCCAGTTTAGGAAATCTCCTTTAACTCCGTTTGCTTTACGTCCTTGAACCATCTCTTATCCATGGTCCCTTTAATTTCATATGCCATTGTCTTCGCCACAATATGCAGTACTTAATCAATCGCTTTTTAAAAATCCAGATGCAATCTGCACTGCAGTTACTTTATCTAGATTTCTTCAACGATTGTACAAGGTTGGTTAAGCACAATGTGTATTTTAGAAATTCATACCAATAGCCCCAATTAATTCCCACTTCTCCAAATACTTGGGGTAATGTCATCCTTTGCTCAAGTGTCAATAACTACAGCAAAGATAACTGGCTTATAATTGTCATTAATCCCCATCACATTAACCACCTTTCAGTTCTTTGGCACAATTTTGGAAAATCATAGTCAGAGCATGCTATTTCTAGCCAGTCTCAAGAGTCTCAGGGTTACGGTAGCATAGTGGTTATGTTACTGGGCTAGTAATCCAGAGGCCTGGACTAATGATCAAGAGGAGAGTGTTCAAATCCATGGCAGCCAGGGAATTTATTTTCAGTTAATTAAAAAAATCTGTAATAGCTAGAATCAGTAAAGGTGACCATGAAACTACCAAACTGCCATAAAAACCCATCTGTTCCAGACTCCATCATCATCCCTGGGTGTCCTGCCAGCAGGACAGACCCATCAGAGGAGGCAGCGGCATAGTGGTAGACAGGAGTGAGGGAGTGGCCCGGGAAGTTCTCAACGTTGACTCTGGACCCCACAAAGTCTTGTGGCTTCAAGCAACCTCCTGCTGATTACCACCTAGTATCCCTCAGCCGATGAAGAGGAAGCACAGAGGGTAGCCAGGGCACAGAATGTACTCTGGATAGGGGACATCAACCACCAAGAGTGGCTCGGTAGCACCACTTCTGACCAAACTGGCTGAGTCCTGAAGGACAAAGCTGCCAGACTGGGTCTGTTGCAGGTGGCTAGAGAAAACACGAGGATGGATGCCACAACCACCTTTGCCATAGTTCTTTTTTGCACTTCAGTGACTTTGGGGGGGGGGGGGGGAAAGAGAAGAGGGTGCATTTTCTGGCAGTTTTCCAGGAGCCAAGTGTTTGTGGGTCAGTAAATTAATGGGTGAACTCCATTGCAACAATTGAAGACAAGATCACTTGCCCACATACAGGTCATAAACTAATCAAAAAAAAATGCAAACATCAGGTGGCAACTAATATTTTTGATATATGTACAGCAACTGTTCGGGTCGCTCCATTCTTCCCCGTTCCCCTACACTGCAAATGGAAGACAGGCGACCCTTTGGCCTCCTTCAGAGATTAGAGCTGCAAAAAAAAAAAGAGCATTGTACTAGAAAAATCACCACAACGATGATTATGAACAGGCAGTACCAAAATGCCAGTACTGTGCTCTCGGCCAGCAGTTGTTATCCTTGGCTGTCAATGCTACCGGCAGGTTTCCAACTCTCCAATTTCTAGGCCTGAATGGTACCCCATCCACCACCTTAAACAATCAAGTGGGTTGCTTTGTCCTGGATGGTGTCGAGCTTCTTGAATGTTGTCAGAACTGCACTCATCCAGGCAAGTGGAAAGTATTCCATCATAGTCCTGACTTGTGCCTTGTAGATGGCGGAAAGGCTTTTGGGAGTCAGGAGGCGAGACACTGACTTGCTCTTGTAGCCACAGTATTTATGGGGCTGGTTCAGTTAAGTTTCGTATCAATGGTGACTCCCAGGATGTTGATGGTGGGGATTTCAATAATGGAATGCCCTTGAATGTCATGGGAAGGTAGTTAGACGTTCTTTTGTTTGCAATGATCATGCCTGGCACATGTGCTAATGCTAATTTAACTCGAACAAATTTGAGAGTTTGTTTAAGCTGGTCAAATTACCTGGTTTATTCTTTTCTCCCTTCTTGAATAAAAGGTATTATACCCTGACCAAGTGTAATTTGCATATTTAAGGATTATTTAAAAATTGCAGCTAGAGCCTCTGACTTTCAACATCCTAGAGTGCACGTCATCGGTTCTATTAAGTTATCTCGAATAATTATTTCATAATTATTCCTCTAGTATACCTACATTCTCACTTCCAGGCTCAAAAAATCTATTTAATAACTTCACCATGCATGCAGTCCTACCTTCTAATTATTCTTTTACTTTTTATATATTTTTAACAAGTTCTTATTTCCTTTTCTATTATCCATGAGCATTTTTTATATCCAGTTTTCATATTCCCAATTATCTTCAGTATAGTTAGCCCTACCTTTTATTTCCCGGCTGTAATCCAAAAATTAAAATACATTGCAGGCAAAAAATGTCACAATTGTCTTTGTTGTGACATTTAACTATCTGCAGACTGGAGAAAACAAATCAGGTAGAAGTTCCTACTCCTGTCGAAGAGCAGGGGAGCTCAAAGTGTCCTGGCCAACATTTATCCCTCAACCATCACCGAAAACAGATGATCTGGTAATTTATTTTGTTGTTTTTTGTGGAACATGCTGTATGCATATTCCTACATTACAACAGCGAATATACTTCAAAAGTATTTTGCTGCAAAGATCTTTGGGACATCCCGAGGTCACAAAAGGTGTTATATATATATGCAAGTCTTTCTTTCTGCCCCAGACCAAGTCCAATTCATCCATCACCCCATCCTTGCTGACCTTCATTAGTTCCCTGGTGTACATGGATGCCAATGAAGCACAGGATTGAGCTTAGTTACTATGCTCCCACACTCAAATGAACTCATACATGAATGGCCACCTGGGTATGGCAACAGGGGGCACCCATCACCCATGACACCCTCACAAAAGGAGGGGGGGGGCATGGAGAATTGGAAGAATAAATGGATAGAATATGAAAATCTCAAACAGTGTAACTGTTACAAAAACTTCAGTCTAGTCACAAACTACTGCTTTAGAAATTTTTGAGCAGAGAATGATTGAGAGAAATACCCAGGTGCTCTTGTAGAAAGGCATAATGTTTTACGTTTCAAAACCATTAATTAAGTCACGCTTGAACACAAGGCCACTTAAAACAAAATTGTAGTTCTATGACATACTTATGTCCAATAGCCAGCATAACTATGCCCAAAAGTATCACTTGTAGAAGGCGGTTTAGTATCTGAAGGTTTCTTCAGTGCGCAACTAAATATACTAGAAATAAACATTACAGAATATTAACCAATCTTAATTTCACAGGAGGTCTAGGAGATTTTTATTTCTGCCAGTGAACCAAACATATGACAAGTTCAATTCTGTTGCACAGACCCCCATAAAATATTCTTGGCTTCATTAACATGTACATTGTATGTTTTCTTTAAAACAATTTGAGATACAATAGTGATGTGTTTTATGATCAGCAAATGTGTTTGGGGAAATGGGATTTAAATAAGCAACTGTATTTACTTATTTCATAATATAAACTGCTCTTGCATCACATGAATATATAAACATTTATCTTCCTCTCCCAACCCAAAAAAAATCACTGATTAGCAAGATTGATGGTCATGATTAAGGACTGAAACCGCTTTAAAAATACCAATCAGCAAAACAATTTTTTTTAAATCAACAGCGAGCAACCCATTGCTGATCTTGGGTTGTTTGCAACAGATACTTCACAGCTTGTTACCTTTTGGATCTAGCTGCTGCTCTAGGAAAGTGTAACCTGCAAGCAGAGCATGGGAATAAAGTGGTAGTTAGTTCCAAACCACACCAAAAGCTAAACATTGAGAAAAAAAAAGAGTGCATTATCACAAGTGTCTATTTTCACAACCATTAGATAGTAGTACAAGTACACCACCCCAAATCCCAAAAACTGGAAATTTTTGAGGCAGCCAAGATGGCGACATCAGGTAGCGAGGGACAAGGAAACAGGGTAAAAACGCAATGCCGGGGGGCCGCAGGCGGCGGGAATCAGCAAGTGGAGGATCAGCAGGCGGCAAGGAATGCCACCGCGAGGTCCGATTCGGTCCAGAAGTTTCCGGATTTCAGACTATCGATTTTCTTGTCTGAAATCTGGCAAAACCCAAAAACCAGCACGGACTCGGTCCCGAGGTTTCCAGATTTCAGACGTTGTACCAGCATTACATAGTATTTACAGCACAGAAACAGGCCATTCTGCCCAACAGTGTTTATGCTCCACGAGCCTCCTCCCACCGACATATCCTCTACTCCTTTTTCCTTTATGTCTTTATCTAGCTTCCCCTTAAATGCATCTATGCTAATCGCCTTAACTATTTATTGAGGTGGGTAGCAAGTTCCACATTTTAACCACTCTCTAGGTAAAGACATTTCTTCTGAATTCCCTGTCATTATCTTTATTTATGGCCCTTAGTTCTGATATCCCCTGCAAGTGGAAATATCTTCTCTACATCTACCCTGTCAAACACTTTCAGAATATTAAAGACCCCCAATCAGGTCACCCTCAGACAACTTTTTTTTTAATTGAGAAAAGAGCCCCAGCCTATTCAATCTTTCCTGATATAGCCTCAGTTCTGGTATCATTCTAGTAAATATTTTTTTTCTTCTCCAGTGCCTATGTCCTTTTTATTGAGACCAGAACTGTTCACAAAACTCCAAGTGTAACCTAACCAAGGATTATTAGAAGTTTAATATAAACTTCTGCTTTTCAATTCTATCCCTGTAGAAACAAACCCGTGCTTAGTTTGCTTTTTTCTAAAAATGGCCTCATTAACCTGCACAGCTACTTTTAATGTGTATTTGTACCCAGATCCCACTGGTCCTTGACCCATTGATACTTATTTTCTGAGTATGTGGCCTCATTCTTCCTACCAAAATGTACCACCTCTCACTTATCCATATTGAAGTTCACTTGCCAATTATACACCCATTCTGCAAGTTTTTTGTCGCAGTCCTCTTAACTACACCCCCCAAATTTGGTGTCATCTGCAAATTTTGAATAATCACAGGAATACTGTACACCACAGAATTCAATATCACAGTAGCGATCACAAGAAATAAGACTAGTTTCCTCAAAACATTTTCCTTCGTGCATTATCTTATCCAATCCTGCAATAATTTCATCACTTCCAGTAATTGCCCCGCCAACCCAGTTGCCAAGAAATTATGAGGAGTCATTCCCAATGTTATTGTAATGCAGATGTACTAGATCACATCTGCAAGCAATGGTTTAGTTAAAACATGTTCAAAAGTATATTGAGATTTAAAACCAGTTTAACATTAAAATCAAAAGCTCCAAATTCTGCCCAAACAGCATTTATTGTAAAACAAAGGTTTGTAGCATACCATGGTTGCCAGATTTATTCTGACATGATAGATATTAGCTGAAAATCACATTCCATGTCTTACCTTCCTTCATTTAGGCAACTGAACTTTGAACTGTACTTGCAAATCATATAAGCCTTTGCAATCACCAATTCTAGAAGTGTATCAAAAGGATGTTTTCCCAAAGATATATTTTTTTAAAAAGCATGTTATACTTTGAGTAATGTCAATTATTCACCAACACTGAAGCAGGGCTGTTTCCTAATGAAAGGTTTAAGCATATACAATTTCAAGTGGCATTTTGTTACTCATGCTCCTTAGCATAATTAAAATATAGTTTTATAATATTCTATATTTTTAATAGTACTTTCACCACAAGGAATTCTAAAGTTTAGCCATCTGATGACTGTGGCATTGCCCACAGTTCAAGCATTTAAACTTTAATCTTATCCAGTGTGGCTGTAGGCTTGTTTTGCATACTATTTGATCTCCTGGGGTGTTGCTCATGGATAGCTTGGTGTCTGAAGCATCATTGAGATGTTTATCTGCTTAGAATAAGATTTATTCACTGTCTCATTAGATCCCCGTTAAAAAGTGGTCAAAATATGCAAAATAGGCTAACTATCTGCTTTTCTGGCACCAGCCGAACAGGCCACTGAAGCTTCTGGCAAGGGAATCTACATGTTCAAGAATGAACTGGCAGAGCCAAGAAAGGGCCACTGGTAGTTGAGATTAGTCTGTGCAAATTCTAAACTGTGAGGGACCAAGCAAAAAAAAAATGGGTGAAATGCATTTAACACACCAGCGCAGTAATCAATCAGTAGGGTGGGAATAATCACAGCCCAAAACAGACGGCAGAAGCACCGACTTACAGAACAGGGGCCGAGCATTGGCAGATGAGAATGTATGGTTGACTAGCAGCAAGTTAGGATGGGAGAGGCAGAGGCAGAATGAAGGCACCAGCACATGCCCTGCCAGCAGCCTTAAAATCTGGTGGGGTTAGAGGGAGGCAGGGCAACTGAGCAGAGCCACCAAGTACATGAAACTGAGGGCAGGTGAGCAGGAGGAGCACTTGTGCGGCATGAATGTTACTTGCCACTCATCAGCATATGCCCAAATGTTGTCCAGGTCTTGCTGCATGAGGGCACAGATTGCTTTATCATCTGAGGAGTTGCACACAAGAAGCAAATTGTCTTAACAGACAAATGTGGAGACAGTAGATGGGAATGCAAGGAAAATTGTGAAATTTTTAAACTGTCACTTAGTCTTGAAATTCATTGGTTCAGCAAGCTGCATTGTATGGATCTGGATTTTGAACCAGCAGGATTGTCAACTCCTGCTGGGCAAGTCAAGTCAGAAGAAACACTGAAATAATCAGCGAACATCCCCACTTCTGACCTTATGGAGGGAAGGTCATTGATGAAGCAGCTAAAGATGGTTGGCTCCAACAATCATCTGGCTGGAGTCCTACCTAGCACAAAGGAAGGAGAGTTTTCCCCTAGATTCCCACCGACTTCAATTTTACTAGGGCTCCGTGATGCCACACTGTCAAATGCTGTCTTGATGTCAAGGGCAGTCATTCTCATTACATCGCTGGAATTCAGCTCTTTTGTCCATGTTTTGACCGAGGCTATAATGAAGTCTGGGGCCTAGTGGTCCTGGCGAACACATCCGTGAGCAAGAGCTGCTTGATAGCAGTGTCGATGACACCTTCTATCACTTTGCTCTGCCATTTGAGCAGTGGCTTAAAATGGACATGCAAGGGTAGCAGCTAAACATCACAACCATGCGCCAGAGTACCATGAGTAACACCAGAGATTGACTAGTGCTAGCCATTAGTCACTACAACTCTACCTCAAATTTGGCAACCTCCCACACTCATCTAACTTCCCATCCCAGTTCCTCCCCTTCTGGCTAAAGTGTTCACCTGTGAAAGGCTGAGACACATTATTTTACATGAGAAGTGGCTATATTAATCCAATTCAAAATCAAAGCTTTTTTAAAAAAAATTCCACAATATTGCCTACTTAATGACCAAGTTAATGTTTCTCTCTTGATTCTTTACAGAATTACAATACAAATGCCTACATCTTGAAACTGCAACATATTCAACTGAACAGACATGTTTTCCACAATGTCAGAAAGGTGGTGATCATTTCAAATTCCTACTATTGATTACAAGCCAGAAAACCCTGCTGGATCACTCATTTGCTATAAATAAAGTGAGCAAAAACTCAATATAACCTTTGATACAGTCTTGCAGAACAGAAATCTATATTCCAATATTTTAATGATCAGATCAAAAGCACAACTGATTTTTTTCTAAACATTTTGCAATCTCAAGTTGCCCAAATGTTATTTGGTAAAGAACACCAAATTTACCATAAACTGTTAAAATAAACTGCCTTCAATGAATCTTATACATGGACTTGAACTTTTTTCATTATGCAGTAAACCATTTAGGACTGAGAGGAGAAACTTCTTCACTCAGTTGTTAACCTGTGGAATCCCCTACCGCAGAGAGTTGTTGATTCCAGTTCATTGGATATATTCAAGAGGGAGTTAGATATGGCCTTTATGGCTAAAGGGATCAAGGGGTATGGAGAGAATGCAGGAAAGGGGTACTGAGGTGAATGATCTGCCATGATCTTATTGAATGGTGGTGCAGGCTCGAAGGGCTGAATGGCCTACTCCTGCACCTATTTTCTATGTTTCTATAATTGCTGTAGGAAATGTCAATATCAGTGCCTTTTAAATGTGTAATGTATATGCATCTTTAAATTTCAAAATGAATAATTTCAAGAAACAAAAACTTATGGAAACACAAGTCAGCATATGTGGAGAAGTCGACTTCAAACTGTTCTGCAGAATGGAAAATTGAAAGTGTGCACTTTAACAGAATATGAAAAAGGGAGCTGGGAAGAGGATAAAAGCAAAGAAAATAAATTAGTGGAATGGACTGTAACATTTTTAAAAGAAATACAAGAGATGGTTAGACTACTAACGTGATCTTTACATCAGGGAAAGAAAAATTGTCATGAGTGAAACAAAGAAGCCTGAACAACTAAGACAATGACACACGCCCAAGGATAAAATGAGGGACCGAATTCATCAATTTTCATTTGCCTTTCTTCAGTGCCCCTACTTTTTTTTAATCATTTTTCAGTTACGAAAGGACCCAGACCAAAACGTCCACTGTTCTCGCATTGTTGTTTCTGTTGCGGTTTTTTTAAGCATTCCCCTTTATTTATATTAATTTCGTTAATACTGAGGTAAAGAAGAGTATTTTTTATTCGGCATCAGTGCTCAATCAACCTTTCGCAATCTGGCACGGAGATGCCGTCAGCCAGTACTTTGGTTTGTAGTCAGTTGGAGTCGCTGCTCCCATGCCTTTGAGATAATCGAGAGAGCAAGATATTTCTGCAGTGACCTCGGCAGTTAACAGCCGACAGATGAATAAACCACTTCTTTCCCACGTTTTATTTACTGGGAAAAGCATTTCGGGAGCAGTGAAACGAAAAGTGACTCGCCCTTTGTGTTAATGCGGTTGCGCGCAGAGAAATATGGCATCATTCCTCAGTTTCAAAGGCCGAGTCTTGAGCTCAGCGCGGAGCCCATAATGTGCCCGCAGTCCCGCCCCGAGCGCAGAGTGATTGGTGCAGCCGTCCGCCGGCTCGGGTTTCTGAATGGTCAGAGCAGTGTCAATCAGCTGCCCAGAGTTCAAGCGTGGAGACCGGGGGCGCTAGGTGCAGTCAATGAGAACGGGAATGAACCTACAGCGGCTCCGGCAACGACGGCTCATTTCCTCTCCATGTTATCCAACCAACTGCACCCACCGAGCGAAGCGCGCTAAGCGGTTACCTCACCCTTCCAAAATTTTAAACTCAGACTTCATTCACCACAGCCACAACACTTGAAATCGATAGAATAAGGCGGCCATTCGGCCCATTGCGCCTGCTCTTTGAATGAGCTATCCAGTCACACTCACCCCCACAGCCCTGCAAAGTTTTCCCCACCAATATTTATCCAATTTCCCTTTTAAAGTTGCTACGGAATCTGCTTCCACCCTTTCAGCGATGCATTCCAGATAACTCACTGCATACAAAAAAATCTCCGATCCCCTCTGGCTCTTTTGTCAGTTACCTTAAAATCGATACAATCTGAATATAAAAAAAAACAAAAATATAATAAACGCGATGCGTCTGGTCTCAAATTTCTGGCGGAAACGAAGTGCGGAAGGTATAACTTATTTTCAAATGTCAATTCAGCGTACAAAAATCTCCTTTCTGCAGGGTTTAACATTAAATTAGGCGATTTTATTTTGGAGCTCCATCCTCTTCCGAGCAGTCGAGCCGAGTGTACCTTGGTTACGGGGCCGGGGATTGGCAATCTGAACACTTACCGACTGACTCTGGGCGGGTCCTGCCGGACTCGGCGGCTGCAGCAGGGGTCGCCTCGGAAGTGGAGTCCGGTTCAGGTCGGCTTCTGGCGGGCAGAGGCGGAGGAGTCAGCGAATCATCGTCTCCCAATGCAACGCCGCCGATGTCGGTGCTTTCTGTCTGCTCAAAGGCTCTGGAAGCCGGGACTGGCGGGGGCGCGGAGACCGCAGGTGGAAATATGGGTGCGTCCCCGGCTCCGGGCTTGAGAGGATCCGAGCCGTCCGATGCTTTCTCTGCACCTTCGTGGGGAGAATCTTCTAAAATGTCGTCTAAACGAACGGAGGACGTGACGGAGGGAGACTGCCATTCCTCTGCCATGGTTTCGACTCAATTCTTTTGAAATCCTCAGGCTTTATTCTTAAAAGAAACTTAACTGTTCGCCTTGAGCTACTTTGTGGAGTTGAAGCGTCGCTAGTGCCGGTTTCAAAGATCGGGAAGTGCGCCACCAGACTGAGGCGTGTATTACTGAGTGAGGAAGCAGAAGGAAATCCCTCCCCACACACCCTGCGCGCTGATTATAATCATTAAAAATGGCGTCGCAGTGATTTACAGAAACCAAACGACGCGCTGCCTCAGAAGACAACCTAACCCTGATGAGGTGACGACAGTGATTGATGTCAGATCCAACCAATAAACGGAGCGATAGGCAGCGAAACGTGGCGCCAATGGGGTGACTCTTGACCAATGAAAAACAAACATTTTGAAATTAAAATCTGGTTGGTCGGACGGGTAACTGTTGCCCGCCCAGTGTAATCCTGCGCCATAATTGAAGCGGATTATTTTTTGCTGCAGTTACTTTAAGGTGCAATCAGCGCAAAGCACTCACTAAAAACCTGAGTGGGGATTCAGAGTAAAATCATCACGACTGCTTTAAGGAAGA
Organism: Pristiophorus japonicus; assembly: GCF_044704955.1. Classification (NCBI taxonomy): domain Eukaryota; kingdom Metazoa; phylum Chordata; class Chondrichthyes; family Pristiophoridae; genus Pristiophorus; species Pristiophorus japonicus. The sequence goes on from NC_091985.1 coordinate 91,679,655, forward strand.
TATGTGTATTTGTTTCTCAATGAAGTATGTTTTTATTTTAAATTTTGCACTCTATGAAATTGATGACGTCTTTTTTGCAGGAAGAAAAAGTGAAGAGGGGAACTTTGTGTAATTTTTTATCACATGGTTTGATATGAGCATGCTCAGTTCACTCTGGCCTAATACAAGCAAACACATGGATTAGGAACTCATTGTGTCTCTATCCTTCATGTGTTCCACCCAAGTATATTACATTTTGATGACAAAGATTTTTATGGATCATGAAAGGACACGGTGTTCAACTTTAGAGTGAATTTGTGACACCTAAATTGAATTTTTGTAATGCTCATGCAGAATTGGTTGTGCTTCGCCTTTGCGTGTATGTATACACAGCAATAGTGGCGTTGATTCCCACATGAGACACAGTTCGATGGGATCGGGACACTCATGGCAGCACCTATGGGATTCATTACAACCCTCGGCATTGTAATGTCTGCAAGCTTGTAATGTTTGTAGCTCCACACTGGATGTGGATGTATTGTGTACAGCAATACCTACATATCGATTGGTCAACTCAAATCGCACTGGGTAGCCTGGAGGAGGAATTCATAGAATGCATATGGGATTGTTTCTTAGAACAGTATGTAACAGAACCTACAAGGGAGCAAGCTATCTTAGATCTGGTCCTGTGTAATGAGACAGGAAAAATAAACGATCTCCTAGCAAAAGATCCTCTCGGAATGAGTGATCACATTATGGTTGAATTTGTAATATAGATTGAGGGTGAGGAAGTTGTGTCAGAAACGAGTGTACTATGCTTAAACAAAGGGGACTACAGTGGGATGAGGGCAGAGTTGGCTAAAGTAGACTGGAAACACAGACTAAACGGTGGCACAATTGAGGAACAGTGGAGGACTTTTAAGGAGCTCTTTCATAGTGTGCAACAAAAATATATTCCAGTGAAAAAGAAGGGGGGTAAGAGAAGGGATAACCAGCCGTGGATAACCAAGGAAATAAAGGAGAGTATCAAATCAAAGACTAATGCGTATAAGGTGGCCAAGATTAGTGGGAAACTAGAGGATTGGGAAAATTTTAAACAACAGCAAAGAATGACTAAAAAAGCAATAAAGAAAGGGAAGATAGATTTCGAAGGTAAACTTGCGCAAAACATAAAAACAGATAGTAAAAGCTTTTACAGATATATAAAACGGAAAAGAGTGACTAAAGTAAATGTTGGTCCCTTAGAAGATGAGAAGGGGGATTTAATAATGGGAAATGTGGAAATGGCTGAGACCTTAAACAATTATTTTGCTTCGGTCTTCACAGTGGAAGACACAAAAACCATGCCAAAAATTGCTGGTCACGGGAATGTGGGAAGGGAGGACCTTGAGACAATCACGATCACTAGGGGGGTAGTGCTGGCCAGGCTAATGGGACTCAAGGTAGACAAGTCCCCTGGTCCTGATGAAATGCATCCCAGGGTATTAAAAGAGATGGCGGAAGTTATAGCAGATGCATTCGTTATAATTTACCAAAATTCTCTGGACTCTGGGGAGGTACCAGCGGATTGGAAAGCAGCTAATGTAACGCTTCTGTTTAAAAAAGGGGGCAGACAAAAGGCAGGTAACTATAGGCCGGTTAGTTTAACATCTGTAGTGGGGAAAATGCTTGAAACTATCATTAAATAAGTAATAGCGGGACATCTAGATAGGAATAGTGCAATCAAGCAGACGCAGCATGGATTCATGAAGGGGAAATCATGTTTAACTAATTTACTGGAATTCTTTGAGGATATAACGAGCATGGTGGATAGAGGTATACCGATGGATGTGGTGTATTTAGATTTCCAAAAGGCATTCGATAAGTTGCCACACAAAAGGTTACTGCAGAAGATAGAGGTACGCGGAGTCAGAGGAAATGTATTAGCATGGATAGAGAATTGGCTGGCGAACAGAAAGCAGAGTCGGGATAAATGGGTCCTTTTCGGGTTGGAAATCGGTGGTTAGTAGTGTGCCACATGGATCGGTGCTGGGACCACAACTGTTTACAATATACATAGATGACCTGGAAGAGGGGACAGAGTGTAGTGTAACAAAATTTGCAGATGACACAAAGATTAGCGGGAAAGCTGGTTGTGTAGAGGACACAAAGAGGCTGCAAAGAAGATTTAGATAGGTTAAGCAAATGGGCAAAGGTTTGGCAGATGGAATACAATGTCAGAAAGTGTAAGGTCATCCACCTTGGGGGAAAAAAACAGTAAAAGGGAATATTATTTGAATGGGGAGAAATTACAACATGCTGAGATGCAGAGGGACCTGGGGGTCCTTGTGCATTAAACTCTTTTGGAGTAAACAAAAACATTAAACCGTGGCCCCCTGATCTGGGGGAAACACCAAACATTTACAACGCCCATTTTTTTTTTGGCACAAAAACATATTTTTTCTCCAAGTGCCCCCTATAAAAGGGGAGGGGGACACTAAAAGCACCGGCAATTAAAACAAATTAACTTAAAAACATAAAATCAAATTAAAATTTGGTTACCGGGCGTAATGATGCACTCCAGTCCCTCCGGTGCCCACCTCTCGCGGAAGGCCGCGAGCGTACCCGTGGACACCGCGTGCTCCATCTCCAAGAACACCCTGGCGCGGATGTACGCGCGGAAGAGAGGCAGGCAGTCAGGTTGAACGACCCCCTCGACCGCCCGCTGCCTGGACCGGCTGATGGCACCCTTGGACGTGCCCAGGAGCAGTCCTACGAGGAGGCCCTCGGACCTACCCGCTCCCCTCCGCACAGGGTGTCCAAAGATCAGGAGTGTGGGACTGAAGTGCAGCCAGAATTTCAGGAGCAGCCCCTTTAAATAATAAAACAGGGGCTGCAACCTCGTGCATTCCATAAAAACATGGAACACGGACTCTTCCAGACCGCAGAAATTGTAGGCGGCCTGGGAGCCCGTGAACCGGCTTAAAAATTTATTGCACGGGACTGCTCCGTGCACCACCCTCCAGGCCAAGTCCCCGATAAATACTGGGAGGACTCCCGCGTAGAGTGCCCTCCATCGGGGACCCTCGCCTCCTCCGGACGGCAAGATGGTACGCCATGGCAGGAGCAGCCCATACAGGAAAGCCCTCCGCGCGGAACTGAAAGGCACGGAGGGGATTTCCTCAAGGCGGCTCAAGTTGTGAGGCGCCGGCTCCCGAGGGAGGTTCCGGGGTTTGGCGCCAATGAGGAATTCCGTCCGGACGGGGGTCAGTTCGGACGGGATCTCCCCACGTGCTTGAGCCTCCTCGATGCACCTAACAGAGTCGGGGCCCAGAGCTGTTTTTAGCAACTCGATGGCATCGGCCGCGCGGCGGACATTGGCAGAATTTAGGCGCTGCGCCAGCGTGTCTGGCGCCATCCAGCCCGCTCCTCCGCCATCGAGCAGGTCCCTGACCCTGGTCACCTCACCAGCCACAGCCCTCTCGTCCTACCGCCACCTGAAACCTCGGTCGTGGAGGTACGGATTCCCGAGCAGCGGCTCCTGCAGGACAGCCGCCACTCCAGCCGGTGGAGAGCTGCGCTTGGTGGAGACTTTGTTCCAGACCCTGATGAGTTCCTTGTAAAAGACAGGCAGCTCCCGGAGGGCGGTCCTGACGCCCCCCACACTCACAAACAGGAGCTGCGTGTCGTAATTGAGGCCGTGCTGCTGGCGGAAGAAATACGTCGCCAGAGCACGCCACCTAGGAGGGGGCTCGACGTAAAGGTATCTCTGCAGGGTCTGAAGACGGAAAGTCGCGAGCTGGGTGCTGACGCACACCAACGACCGACCGCCCTCCCCAAGCGGGAGCCTCAAGACCGCCGCAGAGACCCAGTGCTTCCTGTTGTTCCAGAAGAAGTCCACCAGCTTCTTCTGTATCTTGGCGACAAACGCAGGGGGAGGGGTCATAGTGACCAGCCGGTACCACAACATGGCGGCCACCAGCTGGTTTATGACTAGCGCTCGACCCCTGTAGGACAGCACTTGGAGCAGTCCTGTCCAGCGCCCTAGGCGAGCGGCGACCTTGGCCTCCAGCTCCTGCCAGTTCGCCGGCCAGGCTTCCTCGTCGGGGCTAAGGTAGACTCCCAGATAGAGGAGATGGGTCGTGCTCCAGGCAAAAGGCCTGAGCTCCTCCGGCGGGGAGTCCACCCGCCACTGACCCACCAGGAGTCCGGAACATTTCTCCCAGTTGATTCTGGCGGAGGATGCGGCCGAGTAAATCTCCTGGCACTCACGCATCCTCCGCAGGTCAGCGGGATCCTCTACCGCGAGGAGCACGTCATCGGCGTAAGCCGAGAGGACGACCTCCACGCCCGGCCCTTGCAGAGCCAGTCCCGTCAACCTCGTCCGCAGGAGGCGCAGGAAAGGCTCCACGCAGACGGCGTATAACTGGCCGGACATGGGGCATCCCTGGTGCACCCCTCTCCCAAAGCGAAGGGGCGCCATCAAGGACCCGTTAACCTTAATCAGACACTCCGCGGCGGCGTACAAAAGTCGGATCCGGGCGACGAAATGCGTCCCGAACCCGAAAGTGCGCAGAGTTCCGAGCAGATACTCGTGATCCACCCTGTCGAACGCCTTCTCTTGATCGAGGGATAGGAAGGCGACCGACAGACCAGCCTCCTGGGAGTAATGGATGAGGTCCCGGACCAGATGGATGTTATCGTGGATTGTCCGGCCCGGGACCGTGTAGGACTGATCGGGGTGGATCATGTGGTCCAGCACGGCACCAAGGCGAGCAGACATCGCCCTGGCGAAGATTTTGTAGTCCGTGCTGAGGAGGGAGACCGGGCGCCAGTTCTTAAGGAGGCGGAGATCGCCCTTCTTAGGCAGCAGGACGATAACTGCCCTGCGCCAAGAGAGGGGCATCTCCCCGGTCGCCAGACTTTCCCCCAGGACCCGCGCGTAGTCGCCCCCCCAGGACGTCCCAGAACGCCCTGTGGAACTCCACGGTCAGCCTGTCCAGCCCCGGGGATTTTCTCCTCGAGAGCCGGTCGAGGGCACCGGTCAGCTCCGCCAGGCTTAGCGGAGCTTCCAGATTTTCGGCGCCCTCCGGGCTGACCTTCGGCAGGTCCTCCCACAAAACTCTACGCGCTTCCTCGCTGGACGGCTCCGGAGAGAACAGGGCCCCGTAATACTCACGGGCCCTGTTGTTGACGCCCTCTGGGTCCGAGACGAGAGAGCCGTCGTCGGCCAGCAGCGTCAAGAGCTGCTTACGGACACTCTGTCTTTTTTCCAGCGAGTAGAAGAAGGGGGAGCCGCGGTCCAGATCCCGCAGGAACCGGATCCGCGACCTCACGAACGCGCCTCGGGACCCGACGAGCTGCAGGTCCTTCAGCGCGGCCTTCTTCGCTTCGTACACCGTCCGCAGGGCCGGGTCCCCGACGACTTGACCGAGACGGGACTCCAGGTCGAGCACCTCTTTTTCTAGGCGCCCGACCCTGGCCGCCCGCCTCTTGGTCGACCCCCTCGCGTACTCTTGACAGAAGACGCGGACGTGAGCCTTGCCCACGTCCCACCATAGCCTCAAGGAGGGGAAGCCCCCCTGCTTCCTTCTCCAGTCGGCCCAGAAACGACGGAACGAGTCCTGGAACCGCACGTCCTCCAGCAGCTGGTTGTTAAAATGCCAGTACGCGGACCCCGTCCTCGCGCGGAGCGAAGCGAGCTCCGCCCACACCAGGTGGTGGTCCGAACACGGCACCGGCCACAAGGAGGCCGCCGGGACGCAGGAAACGTACGCCCGAGACACGTAAAGGCGGTCGACTCTGGACCATCCTACTCCAGGCCTCACCCAAGTAAAGGCGCTGGAGTCGGGATGGAGATTTCGCCAGACGTCCACCAAGTCGAAGGACCCGACCAGCTCCCTCAACTTCTCCATCGCCGTCATGCTCTGCGGGGCACCGGAGCGGTCCCTCGCCTCGAGGGTGCAGTTAAAATCCCCCCCGAGGACAATGCAGTCGCCGACGTCGACGGAGCCAAGAAGACCGGACACCTCTTCGAAGAAGCGCGTTTGCTGCGGGCCGGGCTGAGGGGCGTACACGTTCACGAGATGGAGCGGCACGTCCCCCAGGCGAACCGTTACGTGCAGCAAGCGGCCTGGCACGGGCTCCTCGACCCCCAAGATCTCCGGCTGAAAATGCGGGGCCAGCAAGATGGCCACCCCAGTAGAAGTGGCGGTGAGGTGGCTCATGCGGACCTTTCCTTGCCATTCCAGGAGCCACGTAGCCACATCTCCCGGAACGGTGTGGGTTTCTTGCAGGAAGCACACCGCATATTTCCCCTCCCGCAGGAGCGAAAAATTGTTAAATCTACGGCGTGCCTCTCTGCCGCCGTTGATGCTGAGGCTGGCTATGGTTATCTTCATGACAAAAGCATAGTGCAACCTCTACCTAACCTATTGTGGGGGGGGGGGGTGGAGTCGTTTGCTGACCTCCACTCCTTCAGCAGCCCAGAGAGGAACTTTTTGAGCCGGCGCAGCTCAAGGCCTTGTTCCTTTGATAAGGGCCCGCCCGCGGCCATGGTTTTAGCGGCAACGCGGACGGAAGCGATGAGCAGCCCCGGCTCGGACCATCTTTCCCGGGCCAGATGGGTTCGGTTGCGGCGACCCTGGCTCTCGACCAAAAAGTCCCGGAGTTCCTCTACGGGAATGAGGGGGGACTCAGCGGCGGGCACGAGGAGATCCACCGCCTCACTGGCGATGGACTCGAAATCTTCACCCGCGTCCTCCACCGAGTCCCCGTCCTCCTCCGGGAGGTCGCCGCTAGCAGCCGGCCCGTCAACCGCACGAGGTACGGCAAACGGCCCGGCCGCTCCATCCGGCCCTGGCTCTGCCCCGATCCCACCCCCAGGATCGTCGGCAGAGGAGTCCCCACTGGGCTCTTTTAGAATTAGTGCTGGGTCGGGAAGCGACAGCGGAAGGGGTTCCTCCTCCGCCCCAGGAACCGGGGAACACGGAGAGACCTGGTCAAAGAAATGTACCAGGTCCTCCAAGTCCCCCAACCCCAAAATAGGAGACGAGGGTTGTTGTTCTTCCCCTTCCCCGCCGCCACCCCCCGGCCCAGCGTGTACAGATTCATTAAAATTGCTAATACTGTGTATTTCTGCCGGGTCGAGCAAATCCCAGGGGAAGTTGGATATTGGCTGGGCGGGCTCAGGTTTGGCCTTTTCGGCCCCGCCCGCCTCAGTCCCCGGGACGCTCAACCCGGCGGCAACGCATTCCTCCGCGGTCCCCACGCCCCCCACGACAGGCAGATCTTTCACGCCATCCCCGGGAGGCAGCGGCTGGGCAGCCTCGACTGCCTCACCCTCCCCGGGGACAGATTCCTCGCGCCTACGGCGCGGTTTGGGGGCGCAGGTGGGGGACACGGGACACATGGCGGGCACCGACTCCTCCGCGGAGGGATGTTGTTCCCCCTCCGCTTCATTGGAGCGGCGCCTCCTTTTGTTCCTGGGGGTGCGCGGAGGCAGGGAGACCTCCATGTCTGCCGAGGCCTCCCGCTCCGCCCCCCCCTTTTTCTTATCTTGCCCGCGCCCGAGCCCCCCTGTGATACTAGTCAAGGGCTCGGGCACGGGCTCAGGGCACCCCACGCTCGCCGGTGATGGGGTTGGGCCGAGCGCGGTAAACAGGTTGTTTGGCGCACCGAGGGGACCCGCCTCGAAATGTTTCGCCTTCTTCCGCGCCTTCTTTCCGGCCGGACGCTCTCCCTCCCCCCCGCCGGAGGCCGTGAAAACAAAGGCCTCCGACGATGCCCGCGCACCTACGGCTCCTGGCACGCGGACGCAACTAGGGGGAGGGGTGGCGGCGGCGCCAGCCTTGGCCGCCTTTGGTGGTTTGGCGGCTTTGGAGGCGGGGCAGTTCTTACGAACGTGCCCCACCTCCCTACAGGCATGGCACCGCACGCCGTCTGACGTCCAGAAGACGCGGTAGGCAGTCCCCTCGTGCACCACATTAAAATAGCCCTCCGTCGTCTCCTCCCGCGCCAGCCGGACAAAGAGCTGGCGGCGGAAGGAGAACACATGGCGCAGGCTGTTCTCCCTGAGGCCAAGCGGTATGGGGTTGATCCCCGACCTTACCTCCCCCAGTTGGTGTAGGTGAGGGAGGAGGAGCTCAGCAGGAACAAAGGGCGGGACGTTTGAGATGATGACCCTCTGCGCAGTGACCTCGAAAGGGTCCACCGGCAGGAACGCCCCGCCCACCGTGAGCCCCTTTTCAATGGCCAGGGACACCGCCCGCTCCGACCCCAGGAAGAACACGGCCTTCCCAGACATCTTGGAGGCTGCGACAATGGCCGAGAGGCCGACTACCCCAGCCATCGCCCGCACGCACTCCTCAATGCTCATTGTGGGGTGAGTGTAGCTCTTGACCCCGTTTTTCTTTGTAATGAGTCTGAAAGGTGGCAGGGCGGCAGGCGGCGCAGGAGGTGCCGTGGATGTGGACGCCGCCTGCGCATATGTCCTTGCTGGCCCTGCCACCGGTGTGGATGGGGTCGCCATCACGGGGTCCCTTTAAGGGCTACACCCACCCCAAAGTCACAGGCCTTAATGGTCTTAATTGGCCTCGTTTCAATGTCTGAGCAGAGGAGCTCTGAAAGAGGAACACCTCTCCCCTAGTTAACGAATGGGGAGGGGCCTTGCTCCCTCTGCTCAGTTGTCTTAATTGTTTTTTTTTAAAGAGATTAGGAGGAAAAGGGCTCTCAGAGAGAGAGGGGAGAGACAGAGAGAGAGACAGAGGGAGGGGGTGTGGGAAAGAGGGAGGCTGCGAGGGCAGGTCTCCCCTCACAGCGATGGGTGGGTGCTCCTTGGGGTGCACTCCCCAGATGGCAAAACAAAACACAGTCTTTGGGGTTGTCTTCGGGTGGGGGGAGAAGATGTCTTCACCTGGGGCAGCTGGAGCCACACAGGCACACACTCCCAACGATGTTAAACAGAGTAATCAATAGTTATCAGCCTGGTAGCTCCAGCTATCCCAGGCTAGGCAATGGGGGAGGGGTCCTTCAGTGGTGTGTGGGGCCTAGTTGTAAGTAAGACCCCCACACACACTTCCACACACACACACCCCCCGCGATGTTCCGGCCCTCGAAAGGTCTTCCTTTCTCCCCCCACCAATAAAACAATGTATTTCGGGGAATGCACCAACACCCACCTGTAGAATATTGCAGAATCTCCCTCCTTCCACACAGGTGTTGCTCTTTCCACTCTCTCCAACTCTCTGTAGCAGTAATGAAGTTGGTAAATTTTTCTGTGCTCCACCTCTCCCTCCGGATGTTGAATGGGTAGCAAGCCAGCCCTTCCCTCCTATTCCTGAGCTGTTCTCAGGGCTCACTCCAGGCCTTCCCAGGCAGGAGCAAAGCAGGGAGTTCCTTCTCTCTCTGCAGCTCAGCTCCAACTGAATAGGCCACGCCTCCACTGCTCCACCATTGGCCCTTGTGCATGAAACTCTTTTAGGAGTCAACAAAAAACATTAAACCGTGCCCCCCGATCTGGGGGAAACACCAACATTTACAAGGCCGTTTTTTTTTGTCACAGAATCAAATTTTTTTTTTCCAAGTGCCCCCTATAAAAGGGGAGGGGGACACTAAAAGCACCAGCAATTAAAACAAATTAACTTAAAAACATAAAATCAAATTAAAATTTGGTTGCCGGGCGTGATGATGCACTCCAGTCCCTCCGGTGCCCACCTCTCGCGGAAGGCCGCGAGCGTACCGCTGAACACCGCGTGCTCCATCTCCAAGGACACCCTGGACCGGATGTATGCGCGGAAGAGAGGCAGACAGTCTGGCTGAACGACCCCCTCGACCGCCCTCTGCCTGGACCGGCTGATGGCCCCCTTGGCCGTGCCCAGGAGCAGTCCTACGAGGAGGCCCTCGGACCTACCCGCTCCCCTCCGCACAGGGTGCCCGAAGATCAGGAGTGTGGGACTGAAGTGCAGCCAGAATTTCAGGAGCAGCCCCTTTAAATAACAGAACAGGGGCTGCAACCTCGTGCACTCAATAAAAACATGGAACACGGACTCTTCCAGACCGCAGAAATTGCAGGCGGCCTGGGAGCCTGTGAACTGGCTTAAAAATTTATTGCACGGCACTGCTCTGTGCACCACCCTCCAGGCCAAGTCCCCGACAAATAGTGGGAGGACCCTTGCGTAGAGTGCCCTCCATCGGGGAACCCCACCTCCTCCGGACGGCAAGATGGTACGCCATGGCGTGTCCGGACGGCAGGCGAGGATGGCAAAGTTGAGAGTGTGCAGGAGCAGCCCGTACAGGAAACCCCTCTGCGCGGAACTGAAAGGCACGGAGGGGATTTCCCCGAGGCGGCTCAAGTTGTGAGGCGCCGGCCCCCGAGGGAGGTTCCGGGGTTTGGCGCCGATGAGGAATTCCGTCCGGACGGGGGTCAGTTCGGACGGGATCTCCCCACATGCTTGAGCCTCCTCAATGCACCTAACGGAGTCGGGGCCCAGAGCTCTTTTTAGCGACTCGATGGCATCGGCCGCGTGGCGGACGTTGGCAGAATTTAGGCGCCGCGCCAGCGTGTCGGGCGCCATCCAGCCCGCTCCTCCGCTATCGAGCAGGTCCCTGACCCTGGTCACCTCACCAGCCACAGCCCTCTCGTCCGACCGCCACCTAAAACCTTGGTCGTGGCGGTACGGATTCCTGAGCAGCGGCTCCTGCAGGACGGCCGCCACTCCAGCCGGTGGAGAGCTGCGCTTGGTGGAGACTTTGTTCCAGACCCTGATGAGTTCCTTGTAAAAGACAGGCAGCTCCCGGAGGGCGGTCCTGACGCCCCCCACACTCACAAACAGGAGCTGCGTGTCGTTGTTGAGGCCGTGCTGCTGGCGGAAGAAATACGTCGCCAGAGCACGCCACCTAGGAGGGGGCTCGACGTAAAGGTATCTCTGCAGGGTCTGAAGACGGAAAGTCGCGAGCTGGGTGCTGACGCACACCAACGACCAACCGCCCTCCCCAAACGGGAGCCTCAAGACCGCCGCAGAGAACAAGTGCTTCCTGTTGTTCCAGAAGAAGTCCACCAGCTTCTTCTGTATCTTGGCGACAAACGCAGGGGGAGGGGTCAAAGTGACCAGCCAGTACCACAACATGGCGGCCACCAGCTGGTTTATGACTAGCGCTCGACCCCTGTAGGACAGCACTTGGAGCAGTCCTGTCCAGCGCCCTAGGCGAGCGGCGACCTTGGCCTCCAGGTCCTGCCAGTTCGCCGGCCAGGCTTCCTCGTCGGGGCTAAGGTAGACTCCCAGATAGAGGAGATGGGTCGTGCTCCAGGCAAAAGGCCTGAGCTCCTCCGGCAGGGAGTCCACCCGCCACTGACCCACCAGGAGTCTGGAACATTTCTCCCAGTTGATTCTGGCGGAGGATGCGGCCGAGTAAATCTCCTGGCACTCACGCATCCTCCGTAGGTCAGCGGGATCCTCTACCGCGAGGAGCACGTCATCGGCGTAAGCCGAGAGGACGACCTCCACGCCCGGCCCTTGCAGAGCCAGTCCCATCAACCTCGTCCGCAGGAGGCGCAGGAAAGGCTCCACGCAAACGGCGTATAACTGGCCGGACATGGGGCATCCCTGGCGCACCCCTCTCCCAAAACGAAGGGGCGCCATCAAGGACCCGTTAACCTTAATCAGACACTCCGCGGCGGCGTACAAAAGTCGGATCCGGGTGACGAAATGCGTCCCGAACCCGAAAGCGCGCAGAGTTCCGAGCAGATAGTCGTGATCCACCCTATCGAACGCCTTATCTTGGTCGAGGGATAGGAAGGCGACCGACAGACCAGCCTCCTGGGAGTAATGGATGAGGTCCAGGACCAGATGGATGTTATCGTGGATTGTCCGGCCCGGGACCGTGTAGGACTGGTCGGGGTGGATCATGTGGTCCAGCACGGCGCCAAGGCGAGCAGACATCGCCCTGGCGAAGATTTTGTAGTCCGTGCTGAGGAGGGAGACCGGGCGCCAGTTCTTAAGGAGGCGGAGATCGCCCTTTTTAGGCAGCAGGACAGTGACTGCCCTGCGCCAAGAGAGGGGCATCTCCCCGGTCGCCAGACTTTCCCCCAGGACACGCGCGTAGTCGCCCCTCAGGACGTCCCAGAACGCCCTGTGGAACTCCACGGTCAGCCCGTCCAGCCCCGGGGATTTTCCCCTCGAGAGCCGGTCGAGGGCGCCGCTCAGCTCCGCCAGGCTTAGCGGAGCTTCCAGATTTTCAGCGCCCTCTGGGCTCACCTTCGGCAGGTCCTCCCACAAAACTCTACGCGCTTCCTCGCTGGACGGCTCCGGAGAGAACAGGGCCCCATAATATTCACGGGTCCTGTTGTTGACGCCTTCAGGATCCGAGACGAGAGAGCCGTCATCGGCCAGCAGCGTCAAGAGCTGCTTACGGACACCCTGTCTTTTTTTCAGCGAGTAGAAGAAGGGGGAGCCGCGGTCCAGATCCCGCAGGAACCGGATCCGCGACCTCACGAACGCGCCTCAGGACCCGACGAGCTGCAGGTCCTTCAGCGCGGCCTTCTTCGCTTCGTACACCGTCCGCAGGGCCGGGTCCCCGACGACTTGACCGAGACGGGACTCCAGGTCGAGCACCTCTTTTTCTAGGCGCCCGACCCTGGCCACCCGCCTCTTGGTCGACCCCCTCGCGTACTCTTGACAGAAGACGCGGACGTGAGCCTTGCCCACGTCCCACCATAGCCTCAAGGAGGGGAAGCCCCCCTGCTTCCTTCTCCAGTCGGCCCAGAAACGACGGAACGAGTCCTGGAACCGCACGTCCTCCAGCAGCCGGTTGTTAAAGTGCCAGTACGCGGACCCCGTCCTCGCGCGGAGCGAAGCGAGCTCCGCCCACACCAGGTGGTGGTCCAAACACGGCACCGGCCGCATGGAGGCCGCCGGGACGCAGGAAACGTACGCCCGAGACACGTAAAGGCGGTCGACTCTGGACCATCCTACTCCAGGCCTCACCCAAGTAAAGGCGCTGGAGTCGGGATGGAGATTTCGCCAGACGTCCACCAATTTGAAGGACCCGACCAGATCCCTCAACTTCTCCATCGCCGTCATGCTCTGCGGGGCACCGGAGCGGTCCCTCGCCTCGAGGGTGCAGTTAAAATCCCCCCCGAGGACAATGCAGTCGCCGACGTCGACGGAGCCAAGAAGACCGGACACCTCTTCGAAGAAGCGCGTTTGCTGCGGGCCGGGCTGAGGGGCGTACACGTTCACGAGATGGAGCGGCACGTCCCCCAGGCGAACCGTTACGTGCAGCAAGCGGCCCAAGATCTCCGGCTGAAAATGCGGGGCCAGCAAGATGGCCACCCCACTAGAAGTGGCGGTGAGGTGGCTCATGCGGACCTCTCCTTGCCATTCCAGGAGCCACGTGGCTTCGTCTCCCAGAACGGTGTGGGTTTCTTGCAGGAAGCACACCGCATATTTCCCCTCCCGCAGGATCGAAAAATTGTTAAATCTACGGTGTGCCTCTCTGCTGCCGTTGATGTTGAGGTTGGCTATGGTTATCTTCATGACTAGAGCATAGTGCAACCTCTACCTTAACCTATTGTGCGGGGGGGGGGTGGAGTCGTTTGTTGACCTCCACTCCTTCAGCAGCCCAGCGAGGAACTTTTTGAGCCGGCGCAGCTCAAGGACTTGCGCCCTTGATAAGGGCCCGCCCGCGGCCATGGTTTTAGCGGCGGCGCGGACGGAAGCGATGAGCAACACCGGCTCAGACCATCTTTCCAGGGCCAGACGGGCTTGGTCGCGGCAACCCCGGCACTGGACCAAAAAGTCCCGGAGTTCCTTTGCAGGAATGAGGAGGGTCTCAGCGGCGGACGCGAGCAGATCCACCGCCTCACTGGCGATGGACTCTAGATCTTCTCCTGCGTCCTCCACCGAGTCTCCGTCCTCCCCCGGGAGGTTGCCGCCAGCAGCCGGCCCGTCGACCGCACGAGGTACGGCAAATGGCCCGGCCGCTCCATCCGGCCCTGGCTCCGCCCCGATCCCACCCCCAGGATCGTCGGCAAAGGAGTCCCCACTGGGCTCTTTTAAAATTGGTGCTGGGTCAGGAAGCGACAGCGGAAGGGGTTCCTCCTCCGCCCCAGGAACCGGGGAACACGGAGAGACCTGGTCAAAGTAATGTTCCAGGTCCACCAAGTACCCCAGCTCCAAAGTAGGGGGCAAGGGTTGTTGTTCTTTCCCCTCCCCGCCGCCACCCCCCGGCCCAGCGTGTGGATGTATGTTAAAATTGTCTGCAGTTTCATTTTCTGCCGAGTCGAGCAAGTCCCGGGGGAAGTTGGGTATTGGCTGGGCGGGCTCAGGTGCGGCCTTTTCGGCCCTGCCCGCCTCAGTCCCCAGGACGCTCGACCCGGCGGCTACGCATTCCTCCGCTGGCCCCACGCCCCCCACGACAGGCAGATCTTTCACGCCATCCCCGGGAGGCAGAGGCTGGGCAGCCTCGACTGCCTCACCCTCCCCGGGGACAGATTCCTCGCGCCTACAGCGCAATTTGGGGGCGCTGGTGGGGGAGGCGGGACACGCGGCGGGCACCGACTCCTCCGCGGAGGGATGTTGTTCCCCCTCTGCCTCATTGGAGCGGCGCCTCCTTTTGTTCCTGGGGGTTCGCGGACGCAGGGAGACCCCCGTGTCTGCTGAGGTCTCCCGCTCAACCCCCCCCTTTTCTTGTCTTGCCCGCGCCCGAACCCCTCTGCGGTATTAGTCAAGGGCTCGGGCACGAGCTCAGGGCACCCCGTGCTCGCCGGTGACGGGGTTGGGCCGAGCGCGGTAAACAAGTTGTTTGGCGCACCGAGGAGACCTGGGCAGGACCGGAACCAATGTCCTAGGGGGAGTGTTTGCTAGTGCTGTTGGCGAGGATTTAAACTAATATGGCAGGGGGATGGGAACCAATGCAGGGAGACAGAGGGAAACAAAAAGGAGGCAAAAGCAAAAGACAGAAAGGAGATGAGGAAAAGTGGAGGGCAGAGAAACCCAAGGCAAAGAACAAAAAGGGCCACTGTACAGCAAAATTCTAAAAGGACAAAGGGTGTTAAAAAAACAAGCCTGAAGGCTTTGTGTCTTAATGCAAGGAGTATCCGCAATAAGGTGGATGAATTAATTGTGCAAATAGATGTTAACAAATATGATATGATTGGGATTACGGAGACGTGGCTCCAGGATGATCAGGGCTGGGAACTCAACATTCAGGGGTATTCAACATTCAGGAAGGATAGAATAAAAGGAAAAGGAGGTGTGGTAGCATTGCTGGTTAAAGAGGAGATTAATGCAATAGTTAGGAAAGACATTAGCTTGGATGATGTGGAATCTATATGGGTAGAGTTGCAGAACACCAAAGGGCAAAAAACGTTAGTAGGAGTTGTGTACAGACCTCCAAACAGTAATAGGGATGTTGGGGAGGGCATCAAACAGGAAATTAGGGGTGCATGCAATAAAGGTGTAGCAGTTATAATGGGTGACTTTAATATGCACATATATTGGGCTAGCCAAACTGGAAGCAATACGGTGGAGGAGGATTTCCTGGAGTGCATAAGGGATGGTTTTCTAGACCAATATGTTGAGGAACCAACTAGGGGGGAGGCCATCTTAGACTGGGTGTTGTGTAATGAGAGAGGATTAATTAGCAATCTCATTGTGCGAGGCCCCTTGGGGAAGAGTGACCATAATATGGTGGAATTCTGCATTAGGATGGAGAAAGAAACAGTAAATTCAGAGACCATGGTCCAGAACTTAAAGAAGGGTAACTTTGAAGGTATGAGGCGTGATTTGGCTAAGATAGATTGGCAAATGATACTTAGGGTGTTGACTGTGGATGGGCAATGGCAGACATTTAGAGACCGCATGGATGAATTACAACAATTGTACATTCCTGTCTGGCGTAAAAATAAAAAAGGGAAGGTGGCTCAACCGTGGCTATCTAGGGAAATCAGGGATAGTATTAAAGCCAAGGAAGTGGCATACAAATTGGCCAGAAATAGCAGCGAACCCGGGGACTGGGAGAAATTTAGAACTCAGCAGAGGAGGACAAAGGGTTTGATTAGGGCAGGGAAAATGGAGTACGAGAAGAAGCTTGCAGGGAACATTAAGGTGGATTGCAAAAGTTTCTATAGGTATGTAAAGAGAAAAAGGTTAGGAAAGACAAACGTAGGTCCCCTGCAGTCAGAATCAGGGGAAGGCATAACGGGGAACAAAGAAATGGCAGACCAATTGAACAAGTACTTTGGTTCGGTATTCACTAAGGAGGATACAAACAACCTTCCGGATATAAAAGGGGTCAGAGGGTCTAGTAAGGAGGGGGAACTGAGGGAAATCTTTATTAGTCGGGAAATTGTGTTGGGGAAATTGATGGGATTGAAGGCCGATAAATCCCCAGGGCCTGATGGACTGCATCCCAGAGTACTTAAGGAGGTGGCCTTGGAAATAGCGGATGCATTGACAGTCATTTTCCAACATTCCATTGACTCTGGATCAGTTCCTATCGAGTGGAGGGTAGCCAATGTAACCCCACTTTTTAAAAAAGGAGGAAGAGAGAAAACAGGGAATTATTGACCGGTCAGCCTGACCTCAGTAGTGGGTAAAATGATGGAATCAATTATTAAGGATGTCATAGCAGTGCATCTGGAAAATGGTGACATGATAGGTCCAAGTCAGCATGGATTTGTGAAAGGGAAATCATGCTTGACAAATCTTCTGGAATTTTTTGAGGATGTTTCCAGTAAAGTGGACAAAGGAGAACCAGTTGATGTGGTATATTTGGACTTTCAGAAGGCTTTCGACAAGGTCCCACACAAAAGATTAATGTGCAAAGTTAAAGCACATGGGATTGGGGATAGTGTGCTGACGTGGATTGAGAACTGGTTGTCAGACAGGAAGCAAAGAGTAGGAGTAAACGGGTACTTTTCAGAATGGCAGGCAGTGACTAGTGGGGTGCCGCAAGGTTCTGTGCTGGGGCCCCAGCTGTTTACATTGTACATTAATGATTTAGACGAGGGGATTAAATGCAGTATCTCCAAATTTGCGGATGACACTAAGTTGGGTGGCAGTGTGAGCTGCGAGGAGGATGCTATTAGGCTGCAGAGTGACTTGGATAGGTTAGGTGAGTGGGCAAATGCATGGCAGATGAAGTATAATGTGGATAAATGTGAGGTTATCCACTTTGGTGGTAAAAACAGAGAGACAGACTATTATCTGAATGGTGACAGATTAGGAAAAGGGAAGGTGCAACGAGACCTGGGTGTCATGGTACATCAGTCATTGAAGGTTAGCATGCAGGTACAGCAGGCGGTTAAGAAAGCAAATGGCATGTTGGCCTTCATAGCGAGTGGATTTGAATACAGGGGCAGGGAGGTGTTGCTACAATTGTACAGGGCCTTGGTGAGGCCACACCTGGAGTATTGTGTACAGTTTTGGTCTCCTAACTTGAGGAAGGACATTCTTGCTATTGAGGGAGTGCAGCGAAGATTCACCAGACTGATTCCCGGGATGGCGGGACTGACCTATCAAGAAAGACTGGATCAACTGGGCTTGTATTCACTGGAGTTCAGAAGAATGAGAGGGGACCTCATGGAAACGTTTAAAATTCTGACGGGTTTAGATAGGTTAGATGCAGGAAGAATGTTCCCAATGTTGGGGAAGTCCAGAACCAGGGGTCACAGTCTGAGGATAAGGGGTAAGCCATTTAGGACCGAGATGAGGAGAAACTTCTTCACCCAGAGAGTGGTGAACCTGTGGAATTCTCTACCGCAGAAAGTAGTTGAGGCCAATTCACTAAATATATTCAAAAGGGAGTTAGATGAAGTCCTTACTACTCAGGGGATCAAGGGTTATGGCGAGAAAGCAGGAAGGGGGTACTGAAGTTTCATGTTCAGCCATGAACTCATTGAATGGCGGTGCAGGCTAGAAGGGCTGAATGGCCTGCTCCTGCACCTATTTTCTATGTTTCTATGTTTCTATGTAGATGTTTCGCCTTCTTCCGCGCCTTCTTTCCGGTCGGACGCTCTCCCTCCCCCCCGCCGGAGGCCGTGAAAACAAAGGCCTCCGACGATGCCCGCGCACCTACGGCTCCCGGCACGCGGACGCAACTAGGGGGAGGGGTGGCGGCGGCGCCAGCCTTGGCCGCCCTCGGTGGTTTGGCGGCCTTGGAGGCGGGGCAGCTCTTACAAACGTGCCCCACCTCCCTACAGGCATGGCACCGCACGCCGTCCGACATCCAGAAGACGTGGTAGGCAGTCCCCTCGTGCACCACATTAAAATAGCCCTCCGTCGTCTCCTCCCGCGCCAGCCGGACAAAGAGCTGGCGGCGGAAGGAGAACACATGGCGCAGGCTGTTCTCCCTGAGGCCAAGCGGTATGGGGTTGATCCCCGGCCTTACCTCCCCCAGTTGGTGTAGGTGAGGGAGGAGGAGCTCAGCGGGAACAAAGGGCGGGACGTTTGAAATGATGACCCTCTGCGCGGTGGCCTCGAGAGGGTCCACCGACAGGAACGTCCCGCCCACCGTGAGCCCCTTTTCGAGGGCCAGGGACACCGCCCGCTCCGACCCCAGGAAGAACACGGCCTTCCCAGACATCTTGGAGGCTGCGACAATGGCCG
This sequence comes from Pristiophorus japonicus, assembly GCF_044704955.1. NCBI lineage: Eukaryota > Metazoa > Chordata > Chondrichthyes > Pristiophoridae > Pristiophorus > Pristiophorus japonicus. The sequence continues at coordinate 91,698,221 of NC_091985.1, forward strand.
AGGGGCCGACTACCCCAGCCATCGCCCGCATGCACTCCTCAATGCTCATTGTGGGGTGAGTGTAGCTCTTGACCCCGTGTTTTTTCGTGATCAGTCTGAATGGTGGCAGGGCAGCAGGTGGCACAGGAGGCGCCGTGGATGTGGACGCCGCCTGCGCATATGTCCTTGCTGGCCCTGCCACCGGCGTAGATGGGGTCGCCATCACGGGGTCCCTTTAAGGACCACACCCACCCCAAAGTCACAGGCCTTAATGGTCTTCAGTGGCCTCATTTGAATGTATGAACAGAGGGAGCTCTGAAAGAGGCACACCTCTCCCCTAGTTGGCAATTGGGGAGGGGCCTTGCTCCCTCTGCTCAGTTGTTTTAATTGTTTTTTATTAAAAAATTAGGTGGAAGGGCTCTCAGAGAGAGAGGGGAGAGACAGAGAGAGAGAGATAGAGGGAGGGGGTGTGGGAAAGAGGGAGGCTGCGAGGGCAGGTCTCCCCTCACAGCAATGGGTGCACTCCCCAGATGGCAAACAAAACACAGTCTTTGGGGTGGTCTTCGGGTGGGGGGAGAAGATGTCTTCACCTGGGGCAGCTGGAGCCACACAGGCACACACTCCCAACGATGTTAACCAGCGTAATCAATAGTTATCAGCCTGGTAGCTCCAGCTATCCCAGGCTAGGCAATGGGGGAGGGGTGCTTCAGTGGTGTGTGGGGCCTAGTTGTAAGCAAGACCCCCACACACACTTCCACACACACACACCCCCCGCGATGTTCCGGCCCTCGAAAGGTCTTCCTTTCTCCCCCCACCAATAAAACAATGTATTTCGGGGAATGCACCAACACCCACCTGTAGAATATTGCAGAATCTCCCTCCTTCCACACAGGTTGTTGCTCTTTCCACTCTCTCCAACTCTCTGTAGCAGTAATAAAGTTGGTAATTTTTCTGCGCTCCACCTCTCCGGATGTTGATTGGGTAGCAAGCCAGCCCTTCCCTCCCATTCCTGGGCTGTTCTCAGGGCTCACTCCAGGCCTTCCCAGGCAGGAGCAAAGCAGGGAGTTCCTTCTCTCTCTGCAGCTCAGCTCCCCGATCTGGGGGAAACACCAACATTTACAAGGCCCTTTTTTTATTTTTATTTTTTTTTTTGGGCACAGAATCAAATTTTTTTCCAAGTGCCCCCTATAAAAGGGGAGGGGGACACTAAAAGTACTGGCAATTAAAACAAATTAACTTAAAAACATAAAATCAAATTAAAATTTGGTTGCCGGGCGTGATGATGCACTCCAGTCCCTCCGGTGCCCACCTCTCACAGAAGGCCGCGAGCGTACCGGTGGACACCGCGTGCTCCATCTCCAAGGACCCTTGTGCATGAATCCCAAAAAGTTAGTTTGCAGGTGCAGCAGGTAATCAGGAAGGCGAATGGAATGTTGGCCTTCATTGTGAGAGGGATGGAATACAAAAGCAGGGAGGTCCTGCTGCAACTGTATAGGGTATTGGTAACGCCGCACCTGGAGTACTGCATGCAGTTTTGGTTACCTTACTTAAGGAAGGATATACTGGCTTTTGAGGGGGTACAGAGATGATTCACTAGGCTGATTCCGGAGATGAGGGGGTTACCTTATGATGATAGATTGAGTAGACTGGGTCTTTACTCGTTGGAGTTCAGAAGGATGAGGGGTGATCTTATAGAAACATTTAAAATCATGAAAAGGATAGACAAGATAGAGGCAGAGAGGTTGTTTCCACTGGTAGGGGAGGCTAGAACTAGGGGGCACAGCCTCAAAATACGGGGGAGCCAATTTAAAACCGAGTTGAGAAGGAATTTCTTCTCCCAGAGAGTTGTGAATCTGTGGAATTCTCTGCCCAAGGAAGCAGTTGAGACTAGCTCATTGAATGTATTCAAGTCACAGATAGATAGATTTTTAACCAATAAGGGAATTAAGGGTTACGGGGAGAGGGCGGGTAAGTGGAGCTGAGTCCACGGCCAGATCAGCCATGATCTTGTTGAATGGCAGAGCAGGCTCGGGCTAGATGGCCTACTCCTGTTCCTAATTCTTATGTTCTTATGTTCAAGTGCAGGGTTAATAATAAATAGAACCAGGCAGATTTCCGGAGGCTTCCGAGAGAGCTGCCTGCCATGTTAGGAAGCTGTGTGTGCTGTGTATGGAGGCGGCGAGATGGGATTTTTTTCGGCTGATTTAAAGCTTAAATTTTGTTGGGGAAGGATTCAGCCAGCCGACAGAGAGACTTTGGAAGTTTCTGTCTTTGGAAAAAAGCTACAAAATCCAAGGTAAACTACAGCACACGGTGTGAACAGCTAGAGATTAAAATGGCAGGTGTAATCGGACATTTGAGGGAATATAGACACGACCGGGAATGTTTTAAAGCGTATGTAGATCGGCTAGAAATGTATTTCACTGCAAATAACGTAATCAAAGTTCCAGACAATGCAGTCCAGAACCGGGCTGTGTTGGAACGTAAGAAAGCGGTCTTCTTATCGGTGGCGGGTCCGACATTGTACGAAGCCCTTGTAAATCTGCTTGTGCCTGACGAGCCAAAGGACACAAAGCTTAGAGATTTTAACAAAGCTGGAACAGCACTATAACCCCAAACTGTTAGAAATTGCTGAAAGCTATCGTTTCGGGATTCGGAATCAAAAGGCTGATGAAAGTATCAGTGATGATATCGTTGCATTAAAAAAGCTATCAATGCACTGTAATTTTGGAAACTTTCAAAACCGAGCATTACGGGATCGTTTTGTTTGTGAGGTGAAAAATGATGCAATCAGAAGGAAGTTATTGACGACGGATGACTTGACTTTTGGGACTGCTTGTCAGACGGCGAGGTCGATGAACATAGCCGAACAATATTCCCGAGAATTAAATAAAAATTACGGTCGTCAGTTAACTGAGGTAAATCACCTGTCGGTTCAAGGTAAAAGACGGTGGGGGCCCAAAGTCTCAGAAACTGGAAATTCTAACAGAGCGTCGAAGTCGTGCTATAGGTGCCTGGGACAACACATTGCTCAGAGTTGTCCATACGTGAAGGCAGAGTGTTTCTTCTGCAGGAAGACTGGGCTTCTTGCGAAGGCATGCCGACTGAAGGGTAAACCAGCTTCCAAAGCTATGAGTCCAACATTCAAAGCTATGAGTAGAAATCCCAAGAGACTACATAGCATGGAAGAACAACAACAGGATGAGGAGATGTTAGAGTTACACGTCATCAGGAACACGAGGTTAACAGACAGCGATTCGGAAAGCATCAAAATCCACATAGATGTTACGGGATTCAAGATGCCAATGGAAATTGACACGGATGCATCCGTGAGTGTAGTACCGGAGTCGCTGTACCTCGACAAATTGCGTGACTTCCAACTGGAGAAATCCAAGATAGAGCTGCGAGGCTACTCGGGAGAGAAAATTTCTGTGGTAGGTCGTATCACCGTACCGGTGAAATATAAAGATCAATTTCAGAACTTTCCTCTAATAGTAGTGAAAGGAGATAAGTCTGCCTTACTAGGAAGAAATTGGTTAGAGCTCACTGAAGCTGGATTGGAGTAAGATTTTCTGTGTGGAAGCGAGATTTTCATCAACGGATGAGGTTATCAAGAAGTATCCAAAGGTGTTCTGCGAAACGGGCAGTCCGATCCCAGGCTTCAAGGCGAGTGTCGGGGTACTGAAGGACGCCAGATCGGTTTACTCCAAGTCACGTTCCGTACCATATGCACTCAAAAAGAAAGTTGAGCAAAAACTCAAAAGATTAGAGACTGAGAACATTATTTGTAAGATAGATCGATGTAATTAGGCTACACCCATTGTTGTTGTACCCAAGTCCGATGGTAAGGTAAGATTGTGTGATGATTATAAAGTAACCGTAAACCAGGTTCTGGAGGGTAATGTCCCCAATACATTGCCGAATATAGAAGATTTGTTCACAACACTGACAGGTGGTCAGATCTTCTCAAAACTGGATCTTACGAATGCCTACTTACAGCTTGAACTAGATGAGGAGTCCAAGTCATGTTTGACTATAAATACTCATCTAAGCCTATATCAATTTAATAGGCTACCATTTGGAGTGTCTTCCGCCCCTGCCATATTCCAAGGGGTGATGAACCAGATTTTGCAAGGTATTAAAGGGGTAGTATGTTATTTGGATGACATACTAATTTCAGCACTAAATAGGCAAATTCATCATAACATATTGAATGAAGTCCTCAAATGGCTAGAGAAGCACAGAGTACAAGTGTCTGCTCGTAAGTGTGAGTTATTTAAAAACTCAGTGGTGTACTTGGGATACAGAGTAGACAAAGATGGTTTACATCCAACCATGGAAAAATTGGATGCAATTAGAAATGCACCCACTCCCAGGAATGTCACTGAACTTCGTTCATTCTTTGGTCTTTTGAACTATTATGGGAAGTTCCTACCAAATTTGGCTACAGTATTACATCCACTGAATGAACTTTTGAAAGTGGTCAAAAGAATGTGATACAGCATTTAAGGAGTGTAAAAGCAAATTGGTAGAGAGCACCATGTTAGTTCACTATGACATATCTAAGGAGATTAAGCTAGCATGTGATGCCTCTCTGTATGGAGTTGGGGCAGTAATCTCTCATGTATTAAGTAGTGGGGAGGAGAGACCAATTGCTTTTGCTTCACACACTCTCAGTGCTAGTGAGAGTAATTATGCGCAAAATGAAAGGGAAGCTTTGGCATTAATTTTTGGGGTCAAGAAGTTTCACGAATACTTGTATGGTCGTAAGTTTATCATCGTTACGGACCATAAGCCCCTAACAGCAATCCTCCATCCAAAGTCCCCAGTTCCAACATTAGCTGCAGCCTGAATGCAGAGATGGGCTTTGATTTTGTCAGCTTATACATATGATATTGAATACAGACGATCAGCTGATCACAGTAATGCTGATGCAATGTCTAGATTGCCTTCCCCATCACAAGTTATACCCAATAGGGAAGAAGTGTTTTATTTTTCATACATTGATGAACTGCCAGTCACAGCTGAAGAGATTGGTAAAGCAACCAAACGTGACCCAGTGATGTCAAAGGTGTATGATTATATTGCAAATGGATGGCCAAACCAGGTAACAAAGACACACATCCATTCTTCGTTCGTAGGAATGAATTATCAGTCGATAAAGATTGTATCATGTGGGGTGCAAGAGTGGTTATATCAAATAAATTCAGGTCCAAATTATTAGGAGACCTCTATGACCAGCACCTGGGAATGTGCTTGACCAAGGGTTTTGCACGCAGTTTATTTATGGTGGCCAAGTCTTGATAAAGATATATAGTACATCGTGAGTCAGTGTACGACATGTCAATCGGTAAGCAAGCAACCACCACCAGTACCATTACAGCCATGGAAATGGCCTCCCAGGGTGTGGCAAAGGCTACATATTGATTTTGCTGAGTTAGATGGACAACAATTGTTCATTGTGATAGCCATTTGAAGTGGGTTGAGGTGTTTCCAATGTGGAAAATAACAACAAGTCGACATTTTACGAAAATTATTTTCTTCATTTGGCCTCCCTGAAGAGACTGTTTCGGATAATGGACCACAATTTTGTTCAGAAGAATTTGCACAATTCACGAGCAATAATGGTGTGAAACATACCAACGTTCCATCATACCATCCTGCTTTGAATGGTGCAGCAGAGTGCACTGTACTAATTGTAAAACGTGCCCTCATAAAACAAATGTTAGATCCAAATCCAAGGAAACGTCAGTTGTCATTGGATCACAAATTGGCTAATTTTTTGATTACATATCGAAATACTCCTCATACAACTACTGGTAGAACACTAGCAGAGTTGTTTCTCAAATGACAGCCACGAACCAGATTCTTGTTGTTAAAGCCAAATTTGGCACAGTCCGTAGAAGAGAGACAATTCAGACAGAAAGAGAATCATGATAGAGGTAGAGTAAAAGAGAGAAGTGTGAAATTAAACCAGAAGGTGACAGTGAAGAAACATCACCATAAATGGTTAAAGTGGTTACCAGGAAGAGTGGTGAAGATATGTGGTCCTCGCACATATTTGGTAAAGATGTTTGATAATGGACAGGTTAGGTTTGTTCATATTGATCATATTTTACCTACAGACATGGAAGGAGTTGAAGGTGGGAATGATTCAATTATTTCTGACTCATCAGATAGTTTTGATACACCAGTAGCAAATCCTAAATCCAATGTACTGGAAACATATCCAGGAGAGAATCAGAATGAAAGTCTGAGTCCGAGTCAGGAAAACAAAGAGCCTGAAGTTAGACTGAGTTCAAATGAAAATCAAGGAAATTCCGTGGAGGAAAACATTCCTCAGGATGAGCCTCGAATGAGTGTGAAATTGATACCATGTTTGGAAGGTTCCGTTCAAGAGCAAAGGTATCCTCTTCAAAACAGAAAACAAGTGGTAAAATTAAATTTGTAAATATGGAAAAAAATAAGTCTATATCCTGTATTATGTATAAACATGAAAGTTATGTATGATGTTTGTTACAATAACTTCTTCATTAAGGAGGGAGAAGTGTAATGTCTGTAAGCTTGTAATGTTTGTAGCTCCACACTGTAGATGTCGATGTATTGTGTACTGCAAGTGCAGGGTTAATAATAAACAGAACCAGGCAGATTTCCGGAGGCTTCCGAGAGAGCTGCCTGCCATGTTGGAAGCTGTGTGTGCTGTGCCCTGTGAATATACCACAGGCATGTGTGACCGAGCTCGCGAACCATTCAGTTCTTAGATTGAGCAGATAGAGATGTTTTTTAGGGCCAATAACATTATTGAGACCAAAGGTGCAGATGAGAATGTTCAAGCTCAAAATAAAGGGCTCAGTTTTCCCCAATGCCATTTTTTGAAGTATTTTAAGAGTTACGCCCATTTTGTTTGGCCCTGACTATTCCAAAAAGTAACTTGAAAGTTTTCCCGTTCTAATTTTTAAAATTGGCGCAGCGCAGCCTGTCCCTTAGCTTCAGGGGTTGGAGCCTAATGTCTGCACCGAAAAAAAAGGATGCCCCCATTTCTGCGCAAAAAAATAAATGACGCGTTTTACGTGATTGCTATGGGCGAGCATGCCCAGTACACATCCCAGTCTGCATCCAGCCATTTTTAAAGAGAACTGTGAGAACTTTAATTCTCAGTGGAAAAAATCAGAGCTGCAATATGCAACGCGGCTCCAGGACCAAGAATTTCTCACAAGGAAGTGGAGCACTAGTTACTGTAATTGAAGCCAGATGGCACGAGCTGGACACCAGCAGAGGTCACATAAAAGTTTCACCAAAAGAAATGAAGAAACGCTGGAACCAACTTGCAGAAGATTACTGTGCAATGGTGACCACTCTGAGGTCCGGAGGCCAGTGCAAAAGGAAGTGGCAGGACCTTGGTCAAGTAGTTAGTGTAAGTAATATTTTCATTTATTCACTGGAATTGGAATTGTAAATGTTACCATCTATATGTCCCACCGAGCAGAAAGACACCCTCTCTAAAAAGTTATGTTTTCATCTTTGCAGAGGAAGGTGGCACACAACAAAAGAGAGAGAACTCAAACAGGAGGAGGGCAGGCAAATCTGCACCCACTGACACACTTGGAAGACAGGGTCGCTGCTTTGCTGGGTCCTGCCTGGAGAAAAGCAACTACCACTGCACAAGTTGGGCCCACACTCGAGGGAGAGGGTAAGTCCTGCAAATTCTACATTCTGACTTTGCTAAAAGTTAAGTACCATGCAGGCTGGCCATGCTTTGGTTCATGGGGATGCCTCCGTCAGCTACGCTTCGGTTGATGCAATGTGCTATCATTCATCATGGTCCTTCAAATGTGTCTGCTGCCTGCACTGTGTGAGCCTACTCATGCCACCCTGCCCCCTCCTCTGCTGCTAACCATTTGTTCTGTTATATTATGCAGAACCTGAGGCCAACCCTGACGAGGCTGAAGCTGATGCAGAAGAAGATTCAGACGGGGCGAGCCTGAAGAGAACATCTTCCAGACCAAGAGCATGGGGGTGAGGGGGAGGATGAAGCCCCCACTGCTGTAATCACTCTGGAGAGGTGCTGGTGCCACCCATTGAGGTGCCAGCCCCTTTGCTGAGTGGTATGAATGTTGGGACATTCCATGGTTTCACACAGTCCGAGGCTGCGGGTTCGAGTGGGGTGCAGCAAGCCATACCCAGGGTGAGGAGGGGAAGGAGAGCTTGACAGCACTCTCCTGAGGTGCAGAATGTAACAGATGTGGTTCAGATGATGGCAATGAGTGTGGAGAGCATAGACCTTATGCGATCACTCCTGAACATCATCAGTGGGGTGGGTAATGAAGTATCGGGACTGTCGGGAGAAGTAACAACACTCTCACGAGAAATGGGAACACTGTCTGGGCACATTAGGGATGGAATATCGCAGGTAGCTGATACACTATTTGTGAACAGGAGGGAGGGAATGTCGGAGGTAGCTGCTGCAATAAGGGAACACACCCAGACCCTGCGGCCATTGACAGAATCAACTGCCACGCCCACTCCAATCCCCAGACCAGCCTCTGAAGAGGCCCAAGTCAGACCTTCCACATTACCGCCTGCCCACGCCCCCTCAAGAAGTACGCATTACCCGAGATGCTTGAAAGAATAAGCTTGGTACCAACCCGAGAAATGCGGGCAGGGGTGGAGTCACCAAGACCAAGCGCAGCGGGCGGTCTTAGAATAAGGTGGAGGAGAGATGGGTGGAGCCTTTGTTTGCTGCTGTTTTTATTACTGTTGTTACTGTTGTAACTGTTCTCAAATTAAAAGTTTTTTGTAAGTGATGTAAATTTACAAGTTTGTAAGTGATCTTAACTGAAAATTTTAAAGTTTGATTCAAGAATATTTTTGTTAAGTTAAGTACAAACAAGTGTTACATTTTTGAATAAAATATATTTTAAATTATAACTGAATCATTTACATTATTTGTTCCATTATTAACACGACTTTTTGAACTAAAGAATCATTTCCATTATTTGTTCCATTACCACAACACAACATTACGGAACAGGTCCAATCAGTAAACATGGTCTGCTGAGCCTTCAGGCAGCAAAGTGCTCATGGATGAGCTGTTGACGCAAGGCTCGAGCAGTCGTTAAAGGGGAACGATGGCCTTCCCTCCTCCGCCGTTGTGCTCCGGGTTCATGTAGTTGCATGGCTTCCTCCTCCTCCTCCTCATCATCTGTATCTTCCTCCTCATCATCAGCCACTCTCACCTCAGGTGGGTCTTCTACTACCAGCTGCTGCTGCCTCATGATGGCTAAGTTGTGCAGCATGCAGTAGACAACAGTGAACTGACCGACAATCTCGGGAGTATTGCAAGTAGCCTCCGGAATGGTCCACGCATCAGAAACGCTGCTTCAAGATGCCAGTGGTCCTCTTTATGATGCTGCACGTTGCAATGTGCGACATGTTGTATTCCCGGTCAGCTTCCATCCGGGTTACGCGTAGGGGCGTCATGAGCCAGGTGGCGAGGCTGTACCCTTTGTCCCCCAGCAGCCAGCTCTGCCCTTCTGGCTGCTGCTGAGACATGGCAGATATAGCGCTCTCGTGTAGGATGAATGCATCATGGGTGCTCCAGGGAATCTCGCATTAACTGCCATGATGCAATTCATGTCATCACAGACGAGCTGCATGTTCCTGCACATCTCGGATGTGCGTACAATCAATGCAGCCCTGTACCTTTTGGAAAGCCAGCAATTTTGAAGAAGCCAACAGCCTTATCACGCATTGCCTAGGCGGTCATGGGAAACTTTATGTAGTCATTCCTCCGGGTATATAGTGCAGCAGTCACCTGCCGAATGCAGATATGTGTTGCATGTTGAGAAACGGCACACACATCCCCAGTTGCGGCCTGGAATGATCCAGATGCATAAAATGAAAGTGCAGCTGTAACCTTTACTTCAACTGACAAAGCAGTCCTCCTGTCGTTTGGTTGCAGGTCTGCTTTTATTAACTCACAGATCTCGATTACAACTTCTTTGCAGAAATGCAGCCTTCTCAGATAGTCTGCGTCACTCAGGTGCAGGTATGAACACCTGTCTTGATATACCCGCTTTGGCTAAGGCCTCCTGCCCAACCTATATGCTCCAAGGTTCCTCAGGTGCTGATGTCTATCAATCTTCTCCACAGCACAATCATGCAGAAGCCTTGCACGAGGTATGGCATTGTCAATATTACTCCCATAATTGTAGCTTTGCAAGAAGCTCAAAGCAGCAGGACAAAGCACTCACTGCTTCTTTCTTCTCGCTCTCTCCCCAAAGTCGACGCCCTAGTATGGACCACACCTTGGTCTGCGAATGCGCAATAGGCATTCAATAAAGAAACGAAGTCTAATGCAATTCTTTAATTTTTGATTTTTTTCAAAGTACCATCCCACCACCGAACGTCTCCTCACCGGTCTCGAGGGTCAGCCGGCAGAATCGCTCCTTCGCCTGGACCACCCCCACCCCGCCAGGCTTCTTTTGAGGCTGCTGTATAGCCTAAGGGTTCTCATCCCTTCAGTTCGGCTTCCACCCCCCCTCCTCCCCACCGCCCCAGGATTCTTTTGAAGCCGAGCCCCTGTGCTCGGGCGAGGGAGCGATTCTGATGGCCGACATTCTGACCTTCGAGCCCGGTGAGATGTTCGGTGGTGGCGTGGTACTTTGAAAAGAATCAAAAATTAAGGAATTGCATTAGACTTCCATTTTCTCCCTTTTGACTTTGAAAAAAATTAAGCTTCATGATGCATATTCTTTGCCTTCTTTACTCCCTTCAAAACTTCGTCTAAAAACAATGGCGTCTTTCTGCGCTGATTTTTTAATGTGCGCTGGTTTGTCTTAAATGCCCAGAAGGCTTTTTGGGAGTGGTCACATACGCCATCCTAGGAAAAATGTAAGTTGGCCAAACTTGCTTAAATGTGAAAAACTGGCGCAGACATCAGGTTACGCCCCCTATAACGCAAAAAAAAACTAACCTAAAAAAATCGTAAATAACTGAGTTACGCTGGCACAGAAACTTTGGGGAAACTTGGAGATTTTAATTTACTCCAAAAAAAACCGGCTCCACGCCAAAAAAATGGCACAGATAACTGGGGAACATTGAGCCCAAAGTAAGTTATGAACGGAGGAAAGCAATTTTACTAACAGATCAGGCCAGAACATTGACAAACCTACTCGCGCAAGGAAAGCGATGGATGCATCGTTTGAAGACATTGTTGACAAACTCGAGGAGCATTTCAACCCAAAGCTGTTAGAAATAGCAGAGTTTTAAGTTTCATTCCAGAAACCAAAAACAAAGTGAAACCATCAATGAGTACATTGCAGCTCTTAAGAATCTGGCTTTGCATTGTAACTTCAGCACATTTTTGGACCGTGCGTTGCGAGATAAGTTTTTGTGTGGACTGGTGGATGCAAGCACACAATTCAAGTTACTGAACACTCCGAATCTATCATTTGACAAAGCACGCAAAATTGCCCTATCTATGGAGATGGCGTCTTAAGAATGCTAGGGAGCACCGCCTAACTCAAGTGACTAGTGCAGCTGAGGTCTACAGTAACAAAGCCACCGCCAAATCTAAAGCTGTGAGTGATACACTCATAATAAAGGATGAAACTGAGTACTGTGAACAGTGAGCAAGTGTGACCTTAGCTCCTTTAATAAGACTCCAGAGTGCAGATACCTCGTGGGTGGCCTGCTTATATACAGTGCTCCCAAGGGATGCTGGCATCCCTTGGGACTCCAACAGGTAGGCCCTCTGGTGGTAGTGTGATATAGGTTGTAAGGGGTTAAATACATAACATCACTCCCTCGTAAAGTTAATAGTACACTTATTTACAAGGTGAGACAATCTGAGGCTTTTCGTTCCCTTGTCGATCATCTCGGTACAAATGCGAGTGTGGGTGGATTGGTTAGTTCTTTACTGGGCTGCTGAACAGCCAGCCTTGCCGGGCTGCTGGGGATGTTGAGTTTGGCTTTGTGATCAACCATGATATCAGTTGCCGCTTGTGTGTATGTTGGAGGGTCAAAGTTGGTGGTGTCTTCTTCGGGTTGTTTGTAGCTGTTAGTGAACCGCAATTTGATTCGGTCCAAATGTTTTCTGCACGTTAGTCCATTGGCCAATTTGACCTGAAACACCCTACTCCCCTCTTTGGCTATGACCGTGCCAGCGAGCCATTTGGGACCATGTCTATAATTGATTACAAACACAGGGTCATTGACCTCAATATCGCATGACAAATTTGCGCAGTCATGGTACACACTTTGCTGATGCCGCCTGCCTTCCAGATGATCATGGAGATCAGGGTGGACAAGAGAGAGCCTTGTTTTGAGCGCCCTTTTCATGAGCAGCTCGGCTGGGGGAACCTCGGTGAGTGAGTGGGGTCTGGTGCAGTAGCTGAGCAGCACTCGGGACAGTCGGGTCTGCAGGGAGCCTTCCGACACACATTTCAAGCTTTGCTTGATGGTCTGAATGGCCCGTTCTGCCTGGCCGTTGGATGCGGGCTTGAACGGGGCAGATGTGACGTGCTTGATCCCATTGCAGGTCATGAATTCCTTGAATTCAGCACTGGTGAAACATGCCCATTGTCGCTGACTAGGGCATCAGGCAGGCCGTGCGTGGCAAACAAGGCTCGTAGGCTTTCAATGGTGGCCGTGGACGTGCTAACAGACATTATTGTACATTCGATCCATTTTGAGTAAGCATCCACGACAACCAAGAACATTTTGCCTAGAAATGGGCCCGCATAGTCAATGTGGATCCTCGACCACGGTTTGGAGGGCCACGACCACAAACTTACGGTGCCTCTCTGGGGACATTGTTCAGCTGGGAGCAAGTGTTGCACTCGTGCATGCATGACTCTAAATCTGAGTTGATGCCGGGCCACCACACATGGGATCTGGCTATGGCTTTCATCATTACAATGCCTGGGTGGGTGCTGTGCAGTTCCCAAATGAACGTATCTCTGCCTTTCTTGGGCAAGACCACGCGATTACCCCACAACAGACAGTCCGCCTGCAAGGACATTTCGTCTTTGCACCTGTGGAACGGCTTAATCGCCTCCTGCATCTCCGCTAGGACGGAGGACACAATTTTTTACCAAGGACAGTAAAGGATCCTGGCTGGTTCAAATCCTGATCTGGCGGGCCGTAATGGGTGACTTTTCATTTTCGAATGCATCCATTACCATGAGCAAATCCGCAGGCTGTGCCATTTCCACCCCAGTGGTGGGCAATGGCAACCGACTGAGAGCACCAATGCAGTTCTCTGTGCCCAGTCTGTGGCGGATTACATAGTTGTATGCCGACAGCATGAACGCCCATCTTTGGATGCGGGCAGAGGCATTGGTGTTAATCCCTTTACTCTCAGAGAAGAGTGATATGAGCGGCTTGTGGTCAGTTTCAAGCTCTAACTTGAGGCCAACCATGTACTGGTGCATTTTTTTTACCCCGTAAATGCACGCCAGGGCCTCTTTTTCAATCATGCTGTAGGCCCTTTGGCCTTGGACAAACTCCTGGACGCATAAGCGACCGGTTGCAAAATCCTTGATTCGTTAGCCTGTTGTAACACACACCCGACCCCGTATGACGACGCATCGCAAGCTAGCACTAATTATTTACAAGGGTTATACAGGACAAGCAGTTTGTTTGAACACAACAGATTTCTGGCTTTCTCAAAGGCAGCCTCTTGTGAATTCCCCCTTACCCAATCGTCTCCCTTGCACAGTAGCATATGTAGGGGTTCTAGCAGGGTGCTTAACCCAGGTAGGAAATTACTGAAATAGTTAAGGAGTCCCAGGAACGACCACAGCTCCGTCACGTTCTGTGGTCTCGGCACGTTCTTGATGGCCTCCGTCTTGGCGTCGGTGGGTCTGATGACATCTGCTGCGATTCTTCTTCCCAAGAACTCGACCTCCGGCGCTCGGAAAACACACTTCGAGCGTTTCATCTTGAGTCCCACGCGATCCAACTGACTAAGAACCCCTTCCAGATTCTTCAAGTGCTCAATAGTGTCCCGACCTGTAACCAGTATGTTGTCCTGGAAAACCATGGTGCGAGGAACCGACTTTAGCAGGCTCTCCATGTTCCTTTGGAAGATTGTCGTGGCTGACTGAATCATGAATGGGCATCTGTTATAGATGAACAGACCTTTGTGTGTGTTGATGCAGGTGAGGCATTTCGAAGACTCCTCCAGCTCCTGCATCATGTAGGCCGAGGTCAGGTCCAACTTGGTGAACGTCTCCCCTCCAGTCAGGGTCACAAATAGGTTGTCTGCCTTGGGTAGCAGGTACTGGCCCTGCAACGAGAAATGGTTAATCATTACTTTATAAGCCCCACAAATTCTGACCGTGCCTTCACCTTTAAGTATCGGGACAATCGGACTGGCCCACTCGTTGAATTCCACCGGCGCGATGATGCCTTTTCGCTGCAGCCTGTCCGGCTCAATTTCCACTTTCTCACACATCATATATGGTACTGCCCGTGCCTTGTGGTGGATGGGTCGCGTACCGGGAACCAAATGGATCTGCACTTTCACCCCCGAGAAGCTTCCAATGCCTGGCTCGAAAAACAATGGAAATCTGCTCAGAACCTGGGCACATGAGGTGTCGTCGACGGACAAAAGCGCTCAGATGTTGTCCCACTTCCAGTGGATTTTTCCCAGCCAGCTTCTGCCAAACAGTGTGGGGCCATCTCCTGGCACGATCCACAGCGGGAGTTCATGTACTGCTCCATCATAGGAGACTGCCAGTTACAGGGATTAGTTCCTTGGTGTAAGTCCTTAGTTTGGTGTGAATGGGGCTGAACTTGGGCCTGTGTGCCTTGTTGCACCACAGCCTGTCGAAGGCCTTTTTACTCATTATGAACTGACTCACACCCGTGTCCAGTTCCATAGATACTGGAATTCCATTCAGTTCAACTTTCAACATTATTGGTGGACATTTCGTGGTGAATGTGTGTACCCTGTACACTTCTGCCTCCTTGTTATGAGTCTCCAATTCAGCCTGATCCACAGTGGATCGATCTTCCTCTGCAATGTGATGGTTTGCAGGGTTTGCAGCTCGCCTGCACAATCGCTGGAGGTGTCCCATTTTTCTGCAGCCGTTGCATGCATAGCGCTTGAAGTGGCTTTGATGGGCCCGATGATCACCTCCATAACGCCAACAAGGTGTTAACTGCCTCACATTAATGATTGATGACGGACTCTGGGTCATCTGAGGTCGTGCAGCAGCAGCCGGCGTGTACATTCTGCCATGTATATTCCTGCTCGAAAACGATGTTAGTTTGTGCACAGTACTGGCCAAAACCTCTTTACTCTGCGAAATCTGTTTGGTGTTGTCGCTGGTGGACATAAATGCCTGGGCTATCGTTACGGCTTTGCTTAGATTCGGAGTTTCAACAGTCAACAGTTTGCGAAGGATTACCTCATGGCCAATGCCCAGTACAAAAAAGTCTCTAAGCATTTGTTCTAGGAATCCCTCAAATTCGCAATGTCCTGCGAGACGCCTTAGTTCGGCGACATAGCTCGCCACTTCCTGGCCCTCCGACTGTTGACATGTGTCGAACCGATATCTCGCCATCAAAACGCTTTCATTAGGATTTAGGTGCTCCCGGACCAGCGTACACAATTCTTCATAGGATTTAGTTGTTGGTTTTACTGGAGCTAGAAGATTCTTCATGAGGCCATAGGTTGTTGCCCCACAGACAGTAAGGAGGATTGCCCTTCGTTTGGCAGTGTTCTTGTCCCTTTCCAGCTCGTTGGCCACAAAGTATTGGTTGAGTCTCTCCACGAAGGCGTCCCAATCGTCTCCTTCTGAGAACTTCTCCAGGATACCAACTGTTCTTTGCATTTTCACGCGTTGTTTGTTACCTTGTCGCCAATTGATACACTCATAATAAAGGATGAAACTGAGTACTGTGAACAATGAGCAAGTCTGACCTCAGCTCCTTTAATAAGACTCCAGCGTGCAGGTACCTCGTGGGTGGCCTGCTTATATACAGTGCTCCCAAGGGATGCTGGGATCCCTTGGGACTCCAACAGGTAGGCCCTCTGGTGGTAGTGTGATACAGGTTGCAAGGGGTTAAATACATAACAGTGAGACCGAGTCAAAATGATGTCGGTGAGAGCAGTTCAGAGAATTGTTATCGCTGTAATGGAAATCATTCACCACAGTCCTGCCTATACAGAAATGTGAAGTGTTTTCACTGCCAGAAGCAAGGCCATATTTCAACAGCTTGCAGAGCTAGATCTAAAGCAGGAAGTAAGAACCATTCTAGTGGCAATGCAAAGTAGTGACAACAAAAGTGAGGAGTTTATAATATTGAAGTCATGTTGAAGAACTAGGCATCTACAGTATCTATGCTAGTGGCAATGCTAGCAGTCATGAGAAAGACTTCTGTACAAAACTTTTGATCAATGAACAATATATTGATATGTGTATTAATATGGCAGCAGACTGCTCTATCATGAGTAAGGGCACATATGAGAGCAAGTTTACAAAGAGTACCGTAGATTTACAAACCTGCTGCAGAGAAATCCTAGAGATGTGCACAATGTCCGATCAGCAAAGCTGTCTATTATTGTAGCGAGCTACAACAACAGGTCAACTCTCATGGGCAAAGACTGGTTGAGAAAGTTAAAACGAGACTGGAAAAACATCTTCAGTGTAGATGTATCAAAGCAACTCGACACAATGCTAAACAAGTACGAAAGCATGTTCACAGACTGTTATGAGGGCATCACTGGGTATGACGTACATATCCGCATCAAATCCAACGCGAAGCCTGTCTATTGTAAGGCAAGGCCGGTCCCCTATACATTGAAAAGTCAGGTGAGGGATGAGCTAGCGAAGCTCTGAGAGAATGGAGTGCTAGTCAAAAACTGACAAAAGTGATTGGGCTACCTTAATTGTGGTAGTGCCCAAAGCAGACAAAACTGTACATTTGTATGGTGACTACAAAGTTACTATCAACCAAGCAGTTAACGATGTGCAGTACCCGTTACCTATATCACAAGATATGTATGCAGTACTCTCTGGGTCAAAGATTTTCTCCAAGCTTGAACTGTCGCATACTTACGCACTTACCATCAACGCACACAAGGGACTGTACTCATACACCAAACTGCCGTATGGTGTAAAGTCCTCCCCCAAAATCTTCCAGACTATGATGGATAAGATTTTGCAAGAAGTTCAAAATTGCTTATGCAATCAAGAAGATTTGCTGATCACAACAAGCTGCGAGGAAGAAAATCTAGAAGTGCTAGATATAGTGCTTCAGAGGTTGAATGGCCACAATGTCAAATTGAAAAGGAGCAAATGTGCTTTTGTGCAGCCCGAGGTTGTGTACCTTGGTCAAAGTTGATGCAAATGGCTTGCAACCAGTGAAGAAAAAGGTTGATGCTGTCATCAATGCTCCAAAGCCACAGAACATGTCTAAGTTGATCTTTTCTTGGAATGGTCCAGTACTACGCACGTTTCTTACCTAAGTTTGCGACCATGTTAGCTCCATTGCACGAACTCCTCATGGAGGATGTCCAGTGGAAGTGGATGGAAGTGCAACAGGAAGCTTATGACACCTGGCAGTCCCTCGTTGATAATAGGCTCCCGAGGTATGGAAAGTGGTCCACATTGCACGACAGCTGCAAGAAAAGTGCAGGGAGCAGCACCAACCCTTGTACATGGCCTTCTTTGACCTTACAAAGGCCTTTGACACTGTCAACCGCGAGGGTCTATATGGAGCGTCCTCCATTTCGGCTGCACCCAAAAGTTCGTCACCATCCTCCGCCTGCTCCACGATGACATGCAAGCCGTGATCCTGACTAATGGATCCATTACAGACCCAATCCACGTCCGGACCGGGTCAAGCAGGGCTGCGTCATTGCGCCAACCCTCTTCTCAATCTTCCTCGCTGCAATGCTCCACCTTACACTCAACAAACTCCCCGCTGGAGTGGAACTAAACCCTAACCCTAACCCTCCTTTCTAAAATAGCGGTGTTACATTTGCTACCTTCTAATCCACTGGGACTGTAAAGATGGGAAAGTATTTAGCTGGAACTGGAGACTCCTGCAAAAAAAAGAATTATAATTTGCGGAATACTACAGTACCAGAGAGAGGATGTCCTGGAGGAGTCAAGGGCAGAATCTATTTGGGTAGAGTTAAGAAACAATAGAAGTACCATTACACTACTAGGTGTATTCTACAGGCCGCCAACTAGTGGGACAGATATAGAGGAGCAAATTTTCAGGCAAATTACAGAGAGATGCAAATGGGAGCATAGTGTTAATGGGAGCTTCAACTATCCTAATATAGACTGGTATAGTAATAGTGTAAAGAGAAAAGAGGGGGAAGAATTTCTGGTGTGTTCAGGAGAACTTTTTGATCAGTATGCTTCTGGCCCAACTAGGAAGGAGGCATTTGCTGGATATGGTTCTGGGGAATGAGGTGGATCAAGTGGAGCAAGTGTCAGTAGGGGAACCTTTTGGGAATAGTGATCATAGTATCATAAGGTTTAGATCAGCTATGGAAAAGGGCAGGGAGCAATCTAGAATAAAAATACTTAATTGGAGGAGGGCCAATCTCAGTGGGCTGAGAATGGATCTAGCCCGGGTAAATTGGAATCAAAGATTGGCAGGCAAAACTGTAATCAAACAATGGGCTGCCTTTAAAGAGGAGATGATTGGGTACAGTCGAGGTACAATCCCACGAGAGGGAAAGGTAGGGCAACCAATGTCAGAGCTCCCTACATGATGAAGGAGATAGAGAGTAAGATAAAGCAGAAAAAAAGGGCGTACAACAGATGTCAGGTTGACAATACAAGTGAGAACCAGGCTGAATATAGAAAGTTCAGAGGGAAAGTGAAAAAGGAAATAAAAGGGGCAAAGAGAGAGTATGAGAATAGATTGTCAGCTAACATAAAGGGGAATCCCAAAGTCTTCTTTGGCATATAAACGATAAACGGGTAGTAAGAGGAGGGGTGGGGCCGATTAGGGACCAAAAAGGAGACCTGCGCATCGAGGCAGAGGGCATGGCAGAGGTATTAAATTAGTACTTTGCATCTGTCTTTACCAAGGAAGAAGATGCTGCCAAAGTCAAAGAGGAGGTGGTTGAGATACTGGATGGGAAAAAAATTGATAAAGAGGAGGTACTAAAAAGTAATTAAGTCACCAGGACCGGGTGGGATGCATCCTAGAATGCTGAGGGACGTAAAGGTGGAAATTGTGGAGGTATTGGCCATGATCTTCCAATCCTCCTCAGATACGGGGTTGGTGCCAGAGGATTGGAGAATTGCAAATGTTACACCCTTGTTCAAAAAAGAGTGTAAGGATAGACCCAGCAACTACAGACCAGTCAGTTTAACGTCGGTGGTAGATAAGCTTTTAGAAATGAAAATCCGGGACAAAATTAACAGTCACTTGGACAAGTGTGGATTAATTAAGGGAAGCCAGCATGGATTTGTTAAAGGCAAATCAAGTTTAACTAATTTGATTGGATTTTTTGATGAGGTAACAGAGAGGGTTAATGAGGCCAATGCGGTTGATGTGGTGTACATGGACTTCCAAAAGGCATTTGATAAAGTGCCACCTAATAGGATTGCCAGCAAAGTTAAAGCCCATGGAATAAAAGGGACATTGGCAGCATGAATTCAAAATTTGCTAAGTGATAGGAAACAGAGAGTAGTGGTGAATGGTTATTGTTCAGACTGGAGGAAGGTACAAATGGTGAACCCAGGGGTTGGTACTATGGTACTAGGACCACTGCTTTTCTTGATCTTTATAAAAAACTTGGGGCTAGATTTTCCATTATTTTTGCATGCATAACGCCCACTTAATGTCCATTTTACCGCTGAAATGAGGTATAAAGCCCAGATATCTTCCATTTAGCCACAAAATGAAAACTGACGCCCATTTCTCGGATACTTATCGCCGAGCGTTACTTTCACCATTTAGGTAATGCCGGGAAAAAAATAGTACTTCCCGCCCACTTTTTTGGGGCGGAATCATCAGAATGGGCGAAACCAATGGCCATAATATCGGCCAGCGTTACTTTCTGCACGTAATTAATGCCGAGATTCAATAATCCCGACCATCCACTTTTTTTTGTCGTAAAGATCACATTTGCTGAAACTAACGCCCAGGAGATTGCCCAGTGTCACTTTCACCACCTCGCACACATCTCGCCCACAATATCGCTCACCCAAAACACCGCTCTGAAAAAGTGGAACTGTTCTGAACTAATCACAGCGGTGTGGGCACCATTTGTAAAATCGCAGGTCGCTTCATTGAAAAGGCTGCTTCAACTTCGGGAGAATTTGGATTGATTCTATAGTTCTTCTCAGATGAAGTGACCATTTCAACAGACATCTTTTCAGACTCTAGCTGATTGGGTTTTACTGTAGGTGTCTTTTAGTGTGGAAATCATTGCTTCCAATCAATCGCTATTATACTGTCATTGGAATGGGGCCAGCCATTTCTCAGCCTGCAGATGCTGCAGAGTGCAAATGGCACAATGTCTAATGCACATCATTATGTGCCCAATCTAAGACATGCCAGAATAAGCACACACTTCCTGCATTTACAGGGAGAAGAGGTCTTACCTCGATGTGTCCGAGCACACCCGCCTTCGGAGACTGCGCTTCCACAAGGTGGTGATCACTGAAATATGTGAGCTCATCAGGCCAGATATGCAACCTGCCATCAGGACATCACTGTCGGTTGAGGTCAAGGTCATCGGAACACTGTCTTTCTACGTGTCCGGTTCCTGTTGGGCCTCCGCAATCAAGATTTCCCCTCTGTCTCACCATGTCACACATCGCTGCATTAGACAGGTCACAGAGGCCCTGTACGTGAGTAGGATGGACTTTATCAGCTTCCCCATGACCACAGATGCTCAGACTGACAGAACTGGAGCATTCTAAGTTCCCCAGGGTGCAGGGAGCAATACAGTGCACTCACATCGCCATGCACCTTCTCAGGACCCAGAGCTTTTTCGTAACAGAAAAGGATTTCACTCTCTGAAGGTCCAACTAGTTGTCGACCACAACCAGATAATAATGGCAATGAATGCCAAATGTCCGGGCAGCTTCGATGAAACTCACATCCTGTGTGAGAGTGCTGGCTCTGACATGCTTAAGAGTCAGCCACAAGGACAATGCTGGATGCTTGGTGACAACTGATATGGCCTAGCCACCTGACTGATGACCCCCCCTGCGTGACACCCACACCGAGGCCGAGAAGCGATACAACCAGAGCCACAGAGACACACGCAATGTGGTCCAGAAAACAATAACTGTGCTTAAGCAGCGCTTTAGATACCTGGAGCACTCAGGAGGGGAGCTACAATACAACCCTGAGCAAGTAGCTAAATTCATGGTCGTGTGCTCCATGCTGCACAACCTGGCTATCAGAAGGGGACAAGAATTGCCAGAAGAGACTGATGGTCCACCTTAGAAGAGAGAGGAAGAGGAGGATGAGGCGTTGGACGCTGACCTCGGGCCAGACAATCAGGCTGACTATGCAACTGTTATGTTCAGAATAACTCCACAAGACTGTATGCTGTAAGCTCAAACTGATGTGACCTTTTAGTCTCTTTAATCAAACTCCAGAGTGCTCTTGCAACATGGCAGACAACCTTTTATACTTGCTTGCACGGGGTGTACAGGTGGCCCTTGGGTCTCCAACAGATGCGCAGTCTTACACTATTATAAAGTTTACATACATAACAGCAATCATGCCCACGCCCCCCTCCACACAGCAGGAAAGGGCCATGGTGGCTACATAGCTGCAAGATTCTTACATCAGGAGCTCATAAATGAGCGATTTGCCTGAAAAAACACTGCTGTGATTGACAACGCTGACACACTGCTTTGTGTGTGCAGCTCAGACATCAATGGTGGGCATCACCTTGGTACTAGTTAAAGTTTAAGTTGATTCAAGTTAAGTTTTATTTAACCCTTTCATGTTAAGGAATCACCAGTGTGTAACTGTCCAGTTATCTGAGACAATGCGCAACGAGGTTATGTTGAATAAAAAAACATTTTATACGACCATTGGTCTGAAATCATAAGTATCACGGGCAAAAATACCTCACCCCCACTCCACTTTTTCGACCATTGACATCAATCAAATGATCAACATGTCCAGCAACACAGAATACAAATGCAAAGCAGGAGGGTGGCCCCCTCCCCCCATACATTACAACAAATTGCATACACCGAGATGGAGATATAACACAGTCATCACCTGCGGACATGCACATCACTTTCCTCACCCCCTTCCCCTTCTTCTCCCCACCTCTACCCCTTCCCTTCCTCGCTCCATGTTGCCTGGCCAAAGAGCTCCTCAGGCGGTGCCTCATTGGCGGGGGGATGAAGGCAGAAGCGGTGATTGCACGGGTATGGGAGCGGGGCGTGCAGAGGTGAGAAGATTCTCGGATCCAGAAGTAGGATCTTGGTCCTGCCTCTCGCATCGTTGGCACTGGCGGTGCGGAACCTAGGGGTGGAGTTCCGCGCTCCGGGACCACTGGGAGGCCTGTGCCAGCAGTGCTCCTGGCTGTCACCTTCAGGGCCTCTGCCATCCACGGAACGTACTCAGTTATGGTGGCCAGCTGTCGGGATATGCCCCCCAATGCTTCAAGGATCTGGTCACCAATGTCTACAGTCCTCCTGGACAACTGTACCATCTCTCCGCTCTCATGTTGCGCTCGTGGACCAGACCTGCCACGACCACGAAACCTCCGCGGGGTTGGCGCCGTCCTGGGGACAAATGGGGTGTCCTGCGGCGAGGTGCTTGGGCCTTGTACCTCTAGAGTGGAGGCGGGAATGGCCGGAGGAGCACTAGATCGCCTTGGGGTGAAATGCCTTCTGGAGCCTGGCGATGCAGGTTCCTCGAAGTCCGCGTTCTCATCCGTAGAGAACAGACCCAGCAGATTGACGGGCGAGAATCGGACCTCCTCAGCACCAGATGTAGAATCGTCCGGCGAGTCTGGCCCCGCGCCCCACCTTCTGGCCTCTGTGGTCTTGCCTGGGGCCGCGCTGCTGGCTGAGCTGCAAAACACAAATGAGGTTATTAGAGGAGAAGTGGGTGCTAGGGTCACAAGGTGAGACCAGCGCTACACACAGCATATGCACGATAAAAACACCACCACTATCAAAATCATCACAGACATCACATTTCATGACCATCAACACATTCTGCATTGCAATGATTTTCATTAGGCCAGCATTATTTATAGGACCATTTTAGAAATCATGTATCATATTATTGTTTGAATATGAGTGGGTGTGGCATCTATTGACTTTACATCAAGCAATGGTGTAAACTTTACTCACGTGGCATCACTTCAGGGTCTGCAGCTGCTTGCGTGGCTGTCCTGGTGTGCTTCCCCACGAGTGCGAGCACCCGCTACTCCATGTCAGTGATGTCGCTGGTGACTGGTGGCCCCCCACCCATTCGCCTCTGCACCGACCTCATTGTCGATAGCTTCTTCTGTAAAAGGTAATAGGAAGACATGGCATGAGATCATTGCGTGATATCATTGCTAGGTACTGTCACAGTAATCATGGTCAATTATGGAGTAATCATGAACAATTGAGCACAATCAGAGCAGGCCGGAGAGCGGACGGAGCAGCGTGGCGACATTCCACTCCAGGGAGCAGCACGTGCTGGAGCAGGAGAGCAACGGCAGTGAAGAGGGACGTCACCAAGATCCAGGTCGCTGATTGGAGCATGGGCAGGTACAGCAGGAGCGGCGAGGTCGGGGCGAAGGAATGGCAAGAGATTGTAGAGGGATGTGATCGGGGCCAGGAGAGGTGTGAGTTCGGGGAGAAGAACAAGCGAGGGCCCAGGGGCAGCAAGGGCCAGCCCACACTGCGATATGTGTGCGCACTAGGTCCGTGCAGCAGAGCTGGTCTCCAATCATCTTGTTTAATTCTTGCTGGACCAAGACCCAGCTCTGTCAAGCCTGTGTGATGGCTGGTGTACAACGGACATCACACGTTAAAAAAAATCCACGCACAGGCACCCTTCAAGATTTAGTTTGGGACCTGGAATTTTAGGTCCTTCATTGAAACACCTGTGAACTTTTTGACGTGGACGCAAGTCATCCTCGATTCGAAGGACTGCCTATGATCACTGTCACAGAGACTGATATAATACATAACCAACAGATGTAATCATGATTATTATGATAATTATCATTCTTTACCTAAAGACGTACACCGTGACCGCAGGCTTTGAGTACAACATTCCCTGTAAAAATGAAAGACCTCACATCTGTTGATAGTCACTCATGACTCTTAGAAATCAAATTATATAAATACATAAGTACATATAAATAAATGTAATACTTACTCTTGCGGATCCGACAAGGTCGTTCCATCGTTTGTGGCTTTGGTTGCCCTCATGCTCCTCGTTGGTTGCCGATGAGACCACCTCTGCTATCTCGGCCCATATCTTCTGGGCCTTTGGGGTCAAATCACCCCAGCGTAACTCGACCTCCTGCAGGAAGAAGGCATTGACCTCGTCTGAGAACCTCCTCGCTCCTTTGTGCCCTCCAATGTTCTCCTCTCCCAGCTCACTGCTCTCGCCAGCGTCAGTCTCCACAGCGTGCTGTGTCACCTCCTCCTCTCCATTATAGGCACCAAATTCGGGCAAATATCTGGCTGGTAACAGCTAATTTTTTTTTCCCAATTTGCTCTAAAGCTCTAAACTCTCCTTCCTTCCTCCCAAAGCAGCCATACCACACCCACACACACCTTCACTCCCTCTCTCTCTGTCTCTTATGCGCATGTCATGATGACCCTTGACCTCCTGAATCGTGGGAATCGAGTGTTGCCGTTGCTAAGGATGGCGACACCCAACGGTAGAAGGTCAGAGAGATTTAATGCTACCGCCCATTTCATATCGCTCGCGGTAATGCCCAGTTTCAAAAATGGAGACTAGGGGCTTTGAGCGCGGCGATCTGAAAACCCATTTTTACCGCCCACGCCAGAAATAACGCCCATTCTTGGGCGATCTGCACAAAAGTGTAAAATCTAGCCTTTAGACTTGGGTGTACAGGGCACCATTTCAAAATTTGCAGATGACACAAAACTTGGAAGTATAGTGTAGCAGTGAGGAGGAGAGTGATAGACTTCAAGAGGACATAGACATGCTGGTGGAATGGGTGGACACGTGGCAGATGAAATTTACCGCAGAAAAGTGCAAAGTGATACATCTTGGTGGGAAGAATGAGTAGAGGCAATATAAACTAAAGGATACAATTCTAAAGGGGGTGCATGAACAGAGAAACCTGGGGTTATATGTGCACAAATCTTTGAAAGTGGCAGGGCAGGTTGAGAAAGCAGTTAAAAAGGCATACGGGACCTGGGCTTCATAAATAGAGGCAAAGAGTATAAAAGCAAGGAAGTGTTTTATAAAGGTTTATCATAACTTCCTTGCTTTATAAAACACTGGTTCGGTCTCAACTGGAGTATTGTATCCAATTCTGGGCACTGCACTTTAGGAAGGACGTGAAGGCCTTAAAGAGGGCGCAGAAAAGATTTACAAGAATGGCTCCAGGGATGAGGGAATTCAGTTATGTGGATAGACTGGAGAAGCTGGTGTTGTTCTCCTTAGAGCAGAGAAGATTGAGAGGAGATTTGATAGAGGTATTCAAAATCATGAGGGGTCTAGATAGAGTATGTTATGTATGTAACCTTTGGCAACCTGTATCACACCACCACCAGAGGACCTTCATGTTGGAGTTCCAAGGGATCCCAGCATCCCTTGGGAGCACTGTATATAAGCAGGCCTCCCACACTGTACTAGCACTTTGGAGTTCAATTAAAGGAGCTAAGGTCACACTTACTCATTGCATATAGTACTCAGTTGTATCACTTTATTATGAGCATAACAATTGGCGACGAGATAACGAACAACCGCGTGAAAATGCAAAGAACTGTTGGTATACTGGAGAAATTCTCAGAAGGGGACGATTGGGAGGCCTTCATAGAGCAACTCAACCAATACTTCGTGGCCACCGAGCTGGAAGGGGACGAGAACGCTGCCAAACGAAGGGCGATCCTCCTTACTGTCTGTGGGGCAACAACCTATGGCCTCATGAAGAATCTTCTAGCTCCGGTGAAACCAACAACCAAATCCTATGAAGAATTGTTTACGCTGATCTGGGAGCACCTAAATCCGAAGGGAAGCGTTTTGATGGTGAGGTATCGGTTCTACACCTGTCAACGGTCAGAAGGCCAGGAAGTGGCGAGCTATGTCGCCGAACTAAGGCATCTTGCAGGACATTGCGAATTCGATGGACTCCTTGAACAAATGCTAAGAGTCTTCTCTGTGCTTGGCATTGGCCATGAGGTTATCCTTTGCAAACTATTGACTGTTGAAACACCGAATCTGAGCAAAGCCATAACGATAGCCCAGGCATTTATGTCCACCAGCGATAACACCAAACAAATTTTGCAGCATAAAGAGGTTTCGGCTAGTACTGTACACAAAGTAAAGTCGTTTTCAAGCAGGAATGCATCTGGCAGAATGTACACGCCAGCAGCTGCACGACCTCAGATGACTCAGAGTCCACCATCAATCATTAATGCGAGGCCGTTAACACCTTGTTGGCGCTGTGGAGGTGATCATCGGGCCCATCAATGCCACTTTAAACACTATGCGTGCAAAGGCTGTAGAACAATGGGACACCTCCAGCGAATGTGCAGATGAGCTGCAAACCCTGCAAACCATCAGGTTGCAGAGGAAGATCGATCCATGGTGGATCAGGCCGAACTAGAGACTCGAAATGAGGAGGCAGAAGTGGACGGGGTACACACCTTCACCATGAAATGCCCACCGATCATGTTAAAAGTTGAACTGAACGGAATTCCAGTATCCATGGAACTGGACACGGGTGCGAGCCAGTCTATAATGAACAAAAAGGCCTTCAAAAGGCTGTGGTGCAACAAAGCACACAGGCCCAAGCTTAGCCCTATTCACATCAAGCTAAGAACTTACACCAAAGAGCTGATCCCTGTTATTGGCAGCGCAGAAGTAAAAGTCTCCTATGATGGAGCAGTGCACGAACTCCCACTATGAATTGTGCTGGGGATGGTCCCACACTGTTTGGCAGAAGCTGGCTGGGAAAAATCCACTGGAACTGGGACGACATCCGAGCGCTTTCGTCTGTCGACGATGCCTCATGTGCCCAAGTTCTGAGCAGATTCCCGTCATTGTTTGAGCGAGGCATTGGAAGTTTCTCGGAGGCGAAGGTGCAGATCCACTTGGTTCCCGGTACACATCCCATCCACCACAAGGCATGGGTGGTACCATATATGATGCGAGAGAAATTGGAAATTGAGCTGGACAGGCTGCAGCGAGAAGGCATCATCGCGCCGATGGAGTTCAACGAGTGGGCCAGTCCGATTGTCCCGGTTCTCAAAGGCGATGGCACGGTCAGAATTTGTGGGGACTATAAAGTAATGATTAACTGTTTTTCGCTACAGGACCAGTACCCGCTACCCAAGGCAGACGACCTATTTGCGACCCTGGTTGGAGGAAAGACGTTCACCAAGTTGGACCTGACCTCGGCCTACATGACACAGGAGCTGGAGGAATCTTCGAAAGGCCTCACCTGCATCAACACGCACAAAGTTCTGTTCAGCTATATCAGATGCCCATTTGGGATTCGTTCGGCCGCGGCAATTTTCCAACGGAACGTGGAGAGCCTGTTAAAGTTGGTTCCACGCACCGTGGTTTTCCAGGATGACATACTGGTCACAGGTTGGGACACTATCGAACACTTGAAGAATCTGGAAGAGGTTCTAAGTCGGCTAGGTTGAAACGCTCGAAGTGTGTTTTCCTGATGCCAGAGGTCGAGTTCTTAGTAAGAAGAATCGCGGCAGACGGCATCAGACCCACCGAAGCCAAGAAGGAGGCAATCAAGAACGCGCCAAGACCACAGAACGTGATGGAGTTGCGGTCGTTCCTGGGACTCCTCAATTATTTCGGTAATTTCCTACCCAGGTTAAGCACCTTGCTCGCACCCTACATGTGCTGCTATGCAAGGGAGATGACTGGTATGGAGGAAATCACAAGAGGCTGCTTTTGAGAAAGCCAGAAATCTGTTATGTTCCAACAAACTGCTTGTTCTGTATAACCCATGTAAACAATTAGTGCTAGCTTGCGATGCGTCGTCATACGGGGTCAGGTGTATGTTACAACAGGCTAATGAATCAGGAACATTGCAACCAGTCGCCTATGCTTCCAGGAGGTTGTCCAAGGCCGAAAGGGCTTACAGCATGATGGATAAAGAAGCTCTGACGTGTGTTTACGGGGTGAAAAAAATGCATTCCAAGGTCCTTCTGTTCCTCTACACTTCTCAGTGTCCTACCATTTATTGTGTATTCCCTTGCCTTGTTAGCCCTCCCCAAATGCATTGCCTCACACTTCTCTGGATTGAATTCCATTTGCCACTGTTCTGCCCAACTGACCAGTCCATTGATATCTTCCTGCAGTCTACAGCTTTCAACGGCCAAGTTTCATATCATCTGCAAACTTCTTAATCATACCCCCAACATTCAAGTTCAAATCATAGATATATGCCACAAAAAAAAAAGGATCTAGCACTGAGCCCTGCAGGTCCCCACTGGAAACAGCCTTCCAGTCAGAAAAACACCCATCGACCATTACCCTTTGCTTGTGCCTCTGAGCCAACTTGGCATTTTGCCTTGGATCCCATGGGCTTTTACTTTTGTAACCAGTCTGCCATGTGGGACCTTATCAAAAGCCTTGCTAAAATCCATATGCACTACATCAAACACACTACCCTCATCGACCCTCCTTGTTACCTCCTCAAAAAATTCAATCAAGTTAGTCAGACATGACTTTCCCTTAACAAATCCATGCCGACTGTCAACATTTCAGCTAATGCCCTCTCTTAACCTTGCACAAGTGAACACGCGTTCAGCAGCAGAAGGACCCCCCCAGCCGTGCTGTTTAAAGGGATCATCAGCAACTTGCAGATTAGTTGCTGGTTGATTTCTTCTGGCTGTTGCTATACTTCTACATGTGTTTGGTGCTTTCTATAGTTGTTTAAAGTGGCCAAAGTCTACAGGGAGGGTGTGGCAGGTGCTAACGGATGTTTTCCTGACTTCAAGGCTCTGTACAAACCACTTGCTGCCAGATATGTGTGCACTAGTAGTAATTCCCCATGGAATACAGCATGACTTGGAGAATGAACAGAAGACACGGAGAGCAGGGCATGCTGCTAGAAGAGGGAGGAGGGGGCAAAGGGCTATCAGCAGGAGACCATGTCTGCCCAGGGTGTTCAGGGAGCAATTCTCCTATCTGAACCTCAGCGAGGAACAATGTATGAGATGTCTGCGCTTCAGTAAGGACGTCCACACTGAAATCTGCCACCTGCCGCAGCCACAACTGCAACCTCAGAACAGAGCAAGGACTGCACTGCCAGTGGCTGTGAAGATGAGTGTCGGGCTCCTTCCAGGCTGGACCTGGAGATATTTGCAACATCTCCCAGTTTTCCATCCACTATTGCATACGGGAGGCCATTGAGGCTTTCTATTCAAAGAGAGCTGACTTTCGCTTTAGTCAGAGGGCAGCAGGCAGAGTAAGCATGCATCTTTGCTAGGATTGCAGGCTTCTTCATGGTGCAGGGAGCCATTGACTGCACGCACATCGCTTTGCGGGCACCACATGTCATCTCTGCCATGTACCAGAACCAAAAGGGATTCCACTCCCTCATCATGCAGCTGGTGTGCGACCATAGGCAGCGAATCATGCAGGTCAATGGCCAGTATCCTGGTGCCTTCGTACTGCGACAGGCCACTAGGTTATCTGCATTTGAGCCACGACAGCAAACCAAAGGGTGGATACTGGACGAAAAGGCCTATCCATTGATGACAAGGCTCATGACTTCAGTGCGCAACCCACGCACACCTGCGCAGCATTCATACAATAAAAGCCATGCTGCCACACGAAAGAGATAGAGCAGATAATTGGTGTACTGAAACAACAACAACTACTTGTATTTATATAGCACCTTTAACATAGTAAAACGTCTAAAGGATCTTCACAGGAGTATTATGACAAAAAATTTGACACCGAACCACATAAAGAGAAATTAGGGCGAATGACCGGGTTAGTTGCTGGTTGATTTCTTCTGGCTGTTGCTATACTTCTTGGTCAAAGGGATAGGTTTTAAGGAGCATCTTACAGGAGGAAAGAAAGGTAGAGAAGCGGAAAGTTTTAGGGAGGGAATTCCAGAGTTTTGGGCCTAAGCTTCCAATGGTTGAGTGATTGTAATCAGGGATGCTCAAGAGGGCAGAATTAGAGGAGCGCAGATTGTTGGGCTGGAGAAGATTACAGAGATAGGGAGGGCCGAGGCCATGGAGGGATTTGAAAACAAAGATGAGGATTTTTAAATTGTGATGGTGCTTAACTGGGAGCCAATGTAGGTCAGTGACCACAGGGGTGATGGTGAACTTAGGTCACGGGCAGCCGAGTTTGAGATGACCTCAAGCTTACGTAGCGTAAAATGAGGGAGGCCAGCCAGCAGTGCATTGGAATAGTCAAGTCTAGAGGTAACAAAGGCATGAATGAGAATTTCAGCATTGGATATGCTGAGGCAAGGGCAGAGATGGGTGATGTTATGGAGGTGGAAATAGACCATTTTAGTTATGCCACAGATATGTGGCCGGAAGCTCATTTCAGGGTTAAATATGACACCAAGGTTGCAAACAGTATGGCTCAGACAGATGTTAGGGAGAGGGATGGAGTCAGTGTCTAGGAAACAGAGTTTTGGCGGGAACCAAAAGGAATGGTCTTCCCAATATTTAGTTGGAGAAAATCTCTGCTCATCCAGAACTGGATGTCGGACAAGCAATCTGACAATTTAGAGACTGTGGAGGGATCAAGTGAAGTGGTGATGAGGTAGAGCTGAGTGTCGTAAGTGTACATGTGGAAACTGGTGCTGTGTTTTCAGATGATGTCGCAAAGGTTGATGAGAAATAGGAGGGGGCCAAGGATAGATCCTTGGGGGACACCAGAGGTAATGATGCGAGAGGGGGGAAGAGAAGCCATCGCAGGTGATTCTCTGGCTACGATTAGATAGATAAGAATGGAACCAGGCGAGTGCAGTCCCACCCAGCTGGACGATGGTGGAGAGGCGTTGGAAGAGGCTGCAGACAAGTCAAGAAGGATGAAGAGGGATAGTTTACCTTTGTCACAGTCATAAAGAATGTCATTTGTGACTTTGATGAGAGCCATTTCGGTACTGTGGCAGGGACGAAAAGCTGATTGGATGGATTCAAACATGGAGTTGCGGGATAGATGGGCACGGATTTGGGAGGCGACAACACGTTCAAGGACTTTGGAGAGGAAAAGGAGGTTGGACATGTGGTGGTAGCTTGCAAGGACAGCGGATTCAAGGGTTGTGTTTTTGAGGAGAAGGGTGATGAAAGCAGATTTGAAGGAGAGGGGGCCAGTACCTGAGGAGAGAGAATTGTTAACAATGTCAGCTAACATGAGAGCCAGGAAAGGAAGGGGGAAGTAGGTCTCATGGACAAGATGAGCACAGAGAGTACATGAGGAGAGATTGGAGAGAAACTGGAGAAAGATGTGAGTTCAGGTCTAGGGGGAACCTTAGAGAAGTTTGGCCCGGTGGGCTAGGGGAAACAAAGGAAGTGGCAGAGGCAGCTTAATGGATGGTCTCAATCTTAGATACTTCCATCATCATCATAGGCAGTCCCTCGAAATCGAGGAAGACTTGCTTCCACTCTTAGGTGACTGTTCAGTCCAATACGGGAATTACAGTCTCTGTCACAGGTGGGACAGACAGTGGTTGAAGGTAAGGGTGGGTAGGTAGTCTGGTTTTCCGCACACTGCTTCCGCTGTTTGCGTTTAGTTTCTGCATGCTCTTGGCGACGAGACTCAAGGTGCTCAGCACCCTCCCGGGCTCTTCCTCCACTTAGGGCGGTCCTGGACCAGGGATTCCCAGGTACCGGTGGGGATGTTGCATTTTATTAAGAAGGCTTTGAGGGTGTCCTTGAAACCCTTCCTCTGCCCACCTGAGGCTTGCTAACCGTGTAGGAGTTCCGAGTAGAGCACTTGCTTTGGGAGTCTCGTGTCGGGCATGCAGATGCTGTGGCCCGCCCAACGGAGCTGACTACTTTATATGATCCACGTCTCTCAGTCATATAGGAGGGCGGATATCACTACTGCCCTGTAGACCATAAGCTTGGTGCCAGATTTGAGGTCGTCTTCAAACACTCTCTTCCTGGATTGCACTGGAGGACTCAATAGAACGGGTGTCAAGGTTAGTGGTGGTCTGCTGCCTGCTGCACTACCTCGCCACCACCTATATAGAAAGCAGCTGATGAGGAGCAGCAAGAGGAGGAAGAAGAAAGGAAGCAACCTAGACAGCCCCTTTCTGCCGGGGCTGTCTGTGATAAACTTATCCGTGTACGATACTGGTAATGGCCACCCCAATTTCCCATTCACCAACAGTCCCATACCTTACCTTGCACAGGACTTTGCGCAGGACTTGGAGCCCATCCTTTCCAGCATGGAAGTGGTGGCCAACTCCGTTAGCACACTTGTGGACCCAATCATGATGCAGCGTCTGATAGCCAATGTCTCCGCTTCCATTGCACCAAGCATTTCATTGTGCGTACCCATCAGCCTTTGTCTGTAGTCTGCCCCATCAAAGTCCTCATCAAAGTCCTCTGCAGCAGAACTCATGTGCTGCCTTGCCCTCCGGGAAGCTGGCACCTGCACTATCCTTGCTCCCTACTCTAGCTGTAGGCCAGTCGTGCCCAGTGTCTCACATGTGCAGATCACACCTCTATGTTATTCTCTAAATTACGCTGAGGTATCAGTATCTGACCTGATAGCTGCGAGTATGAAATCAAGTGATGGTGTGTCTTCTTCATCACTGTCTTGTTGCTCTTCCACTTCTGCCTGACCAGGTTGCACTTCTTGGGTATCGGAGAGGAGAAAGGCACAGGGTAATGTTGTGGTGAGGGGAGGGGGTAATCAAGAGGTGCAAGTTTACACCATCAGCAGCTTGTAAATCAGAAGAGATTGTGGGATGAGGGGGAAGTGGGATGTAAGAAGGAGGGTTAGGCATAAGGTTACCTTCATCTTCAATAGTTTCACCCCTATCGTGAGCCACAGTCTCAGCAATGGCCATTTCAATAATGGCCAGCACTGTCTCCTCCATCGGGGTTAGTACATGCAGGCGCATCTGTCCCCTGCCAATTAGCTCCTGCTGCCTTCTGTTGTGAGCCAACTTGTCCTTTAAGAGAGAGGGAAGTGTGTCAGTGAGTATTATGCATTCTGTTTGGAAGATGTAGTTGTCAATGTTGAATGGCTGACTGTGTGTACATGCTGTGAGATGTGTGCAAGCAGTGAGGCTTGCAGCAGTGCTAAATGTGTGAGGGTGAGGTGAAGCTATGAATGTTAGGTATGAGTCCTGATAGAGATGGGTGGGAGGTGAATGTTGGGGGTGTGGTGCATTGAGCTGTGGCTGAGACTAATGGTGCAGTTGGTAGGATATGGCATTTGAAGATGCATTCACTGACCTTGACCACTTGTGTGAGGTTACAGAACTTCTTGCGGCACTGCATCCAGGTCCTCGGGGCTTGCCTCCTGACATTGACCGCCATGGCTATCTGCTTCCACTGCCTTCTGAGCGTATGTCTGGAGGACCTCCTGACCCCATGTTGATCCAACACATCTCTTTCCACTTCTTCCACCAAGGCTTCCAGTGCAGTGTCGAAAACCTTGGAGCCCACTATCTACCATGTTGTTCCATGCTTGAATGTTTCCCAGGTCATATTCAGTTGTAGAATAACTTCCAGCTCCTGTCTGCCCACTGAAATCATGGAATTGAGCAGGCAACACAAAGTTGGCGTGCTGCCTGCATTACATTGAACAGGCGCGGGTTAATTGTGCATTGCGATCCCTGTGCCCATTTTTGAGGGTTATCACATTTGATGAGCTTTCCAACATCTAGGTGTATTGTACCAGTCAAGAAGAGTGAGGTAAGATTCTGTGCAATACTCATGCTTTTTATCAAAGTGCCTTTACAATTTTAAGTGTTCTCTGAGTTGCCATTTGACTGGATACATTGGCAAATTGGTGACATGACTAAACAACAACTAGCATTTAAATAACGCATTTGATGTAGTAAAACATCTCAAGACCCTTTACAGATGTATTATGAAACAAAATTTGTTACCGAGCCACATAAGGAGACATTAGGATAGATGACCAAAAGCTAGGTCAAAGAGGTAGGTTTCAAGAAGCATCATAAAGGTAGAGAGAGGTAGAGAGGTTTAGGTGGGGAATTCCAGAACTTATGGCCTTCATCTTCTTCTTAGGCAGTCCCCTGGAGTCGAGGATGACTTGCTTCCACACTAAAATGAGTTCTAAGGTGACTGATAAGACCAATGCGGGATCTACAGTCTCTGTCACAGGTGGGGCAGATGGTGGTTGGTGGGATGGGTGGGTGGGGTGCTTGATTTGTCGTACGCTCCTTCCGCTGTTTGGACTTAGCTTCCGCGTGCTCCCAGCGAAGAGACTCAAAGTGTTTGGCACCTTCTCGGATACTCCTTCTCCACTTTGAGCAGTCTTAGGCCCGGCATTCCCAAGAGTTGGTGGGGGTGTTACATTTTTTCAAAGAGGCTTTGAGGGTGTCCTTGAAGAATTTTTTCTACCCTCCTGGGGCTTGTCTGCCATGACATAGCTCGGAGTAGAGTGCTTGTTTCAGGAGTCTAGTATCAGGCATGCGGACAATGTGGCCCGTCCATTGGGGTTGATCGAGCGTGGTCAGTGCCTCGATGCTGGGGATGTTGGCCTGAGAGAAAACGCTGATGTTGGGGCGCCTATCCGGCCAATGAATTTGCAGGATTTTACGGAGGCAGCGTTGGTGGTACTTCTCCAGTACTTTGAGGTGCCTACTGTACATAGTCCATGTCTCATAGGCATATAGGAGGGCGGATATTACCACTACTCTGTAGACCATGAGCTTAGTGCCGGGTTTGAGATCCTGGTCTTCGAACACTCTTTTCCTCAGGCGGCCGAAGTCTGCATTGGCACACTGAAGGCAGTGTTGGACTTCGTCATCGATGTCTGTCCTTGCTGATTGTAGGCTCCTAAAGTATGGGAAGTGGTCCACATTGTCCAAGGTCTCATCATGGATCTTGATAATCCGGGAGCAGTACTGTGTGGCGGGGGAAGGTTGGTACAGAACTTTTGTCTTACTAATGTTTAATGTAAGGCCCAGACTCTCGTACGCTTCAGTGAAGGTGTCAACGATGGTTTGGAGTTCAGACTCCGAGTGTGCACAAATGCAAGCGTCATCTCCATATTGTAATTCAATGACAGAGGTTAGAACAACCTTGGATCTGGACTGGAGGTGTCGGAGGTTGAACAATTTCCTACTTATTATGTAGATTAATACCATTTCAGTGGGGAGCTTGTTAAAGGTGTGATGAAGCATTGCAGTGAGGACGACTGAGAAGAGCGTTGGTGCGATGACACAGCCTTGATTGACCCCAGTCTGCACTTGTATTCGGTCTGTGGTGGATCCGTTGGTAAGAATCACGGCTTGCATGTCATCGGAGGATGGTGACACATTTTTGAGGCCAGCTGAATTTGAGAAGGACGCTCCATAATCCATATAGAATAATTCGCAAGCTCATGACCCTTCGGCTCACTCTAACCCGGAACCAGTACACTATGGTCATCAGTGCATATGCCCTAACTCTGGAAGCTATGGATGAGACCAAAGAGGAATTCTACTCCAGCCTTGAACAATCCTTGTCCCGAGTCCCAACGGGCGATAAGCTGATTCTCCTTGGCGACTTTAATACCAGAGTTGGAAAGGACACAGACCTCTGGAGAGGGATGATTGGTAGGGAAAACCAACTCCAATGGTATCCTCCTCCTGACGAAAAGAACAGAGCTTATGGCCTAGGCAGCTGATGGTATGGCCACCAATGGTAGAGCGATGAAAATCAGGGATGCCCAAGAGGTCAGAATTGGAGGGGCGCAGAGATCTCGGAGGGTTGTAGTGCTGGAGGTGGTTGCAGAGATAGGGAGGGGCGAGGCCATGGAGAGATTTTAGCACAAGAATGAGAATTTTAAAATCGAGGCGATACCAGACCAGGAGACAATGTAGGTCAGCAAGCACAGGGGTGATGAGTGAACAGGACTTGGTGCGAGTTCGGATACAAACAGCAGAATTTTGAATGAGCTCAAGTTTACGGAGGGTACAAGGCAATGTTCCCTCTAATTTTTCTTTAGTGCATGGGCCCTTTAACTGGCTGCACGGTACATTCAATTTTTCATGCATGTGCGATTATTTCCATTGAAAAGCTGGTAAGCGGTCTACGCAGAACCTACAGACCACTGCACAGCTGTGCAGTTTAGCGGGAATGTTGCTGCAAGGTAGGAGGCCGGACAGGAGAGCATTGGAATAGTCGAGTTTAGTGGTAACAAAGGCAGGGGCAGAGACGGACGATAAACTCATTGTTGTGCAACTTGTTGGAATTCCCTCGAGTTAAGTACTGTCCATTGTCTGATATAATTTCATTTGGAATCCCACGGCATGCAAAATGAGGTCCGATTTTCACTATGAATTTGTTCCCTCTTTTAAAACAGTCAGTCTGCCTATTTCAATGAATTTGATTAATAGTTAAAAGATTTTGGGCTGGATTTTCGGCTTTCCCGATTTTGGGGCGCTAATCGCGGCGGGGCGGTCCCAATACCGCCTGAAAGAAGTTTGCACCTTCGACTGGAAATTACAGCAAAAAATGGGGATCCATGATTGAGGGGGGTTAAATCAGGCATTACACAACGGACTTTGTGCGCCTGAGCCAAAAATTGCAGCAGTAAAGAGGTGGCCATTTTGCGCATGCACATGTGCAGTTGCATTTTTGTTTTTCTGGGCATAGAAATTATTTCAGGGCGCGGCAACTTCCTCCGTGCATGTGCAGAGGACCCGCCCGACTTCTGGCACTTCTGCAAAGATGGAACAGCAGGAGGCCAGGCAGCATGCCAGACGTTTTTCAACGGAGGCCTTAGTCCATGCAGTGTAGAGGAGATGGACATCACTCCATTTGGTTGGAGGATGGAGACCGCTGCCAACTATTTTCAAATGGATATGGCGTAAAATTGCCCAGGAGGTGCCTGTGGCAGACACGCTTGCCAGAACTGGCATCCAATGCCGCAAAAAGTTCAACGACCTTACCAGGATCATCAGGGAGCGTACCCTTCACATTTATGTATGCCTGCTATCCTTCCAACATGAATGTCAGACACAATGTGAAGTCTTTCATGTATCTGCTCATTCTCAAAGTCTTGCAGCCTGTGGTATGGGTTTCACAATGCATCAGAAAGCTGAAGACTGACTTCTCCAGCCATTGCCTCTTAATGAAGGATGCACATACACTCTTGGTCCCTAATCATTGAGAACTTTGCTCACAATACACATAATGTTGATATGGGTTTCATAAAGATCACCTTGAGCCCCAATGCTACGTCCATCTCACCTCCTATCAATCGCTCACAAAGCTCATGCAATATCAACACAGATTAAAGTGAAGACATTTGCATATCCCCACAGTCTCAGCTATTGAAATATTCTAGGCATATGTGGCACAACAGAAGGTGTACCCTTTCCAATACTTTCCTATTTTATCATTGCAGGCGAAGCTGTCACACAACAGGTGTGAGCAGTGCCGGCCAGGCGGGGGGTGCACCTCAGATCCTGGATGTTGAGGAACGGGTGTCTGCTCTCATTGGAGCATCAGCTCGGACAGTTGCTGGGGGAAATGCTGAGCCCCCTTCGGGTAGTGAGGGTATGTAAATGGATTGCGCAACTGATGTGGCTTAATTCAGACATATTATGCAGTGGAGTGGGGCCTTCACATGTACATGTCCAATGCCACCTTCCTGCTATCAATCTGCCCCCCTACCCTGCTGCTAACCACATGTCTGTTATTTTCTGCTTGCAGAAGAACAGCCACAATCACGACAGGGAGCCATCGATATCTGGCCATGGCGGAGATGATGAGGGGCGCAGAGCCCACTATTTGGCCCGTCGCAACAAAGCACCTCTGGGGCCGAGACCAATTTCCCTGGCTTTGTGTTGTTGGAGGCTCCTGGTCCCAGTCGCCTACGGCAACACGCAGCGAGAGGGGAATCTCGGAGGCCAGCTCTCCCGAGATTGAGTCGATGAAGTAGGTCTGTTCAACAACAGGCAGACATGGAACTGGACTTGGTGGAAATGTCCAGGGAAAACACAGGCATGTACCGTTAACTCATGGCTGCATTGGGTCAGATCCCAGAGAGTATCGACAAATTTGCTGCGACTGTTGTGGAGGCAGCGTCACGCTTTGTCGGTACAACTCAGGACTCCAGCGACCCCAGCATTGCCCACTCACAGAGGCAGATGGCCTCCAGCAGCGACAGTGATGTTCCAGAGTGTGTGGCACGTGCCATTGATCATGTTGCAGCATTGATCAAATCGCAGGCACAAGCTACGTTACAGCTTGGTGATGTGATGCAGTCGATGACTAGTACTATCCTCTCTGTGTTCCCCACTGTCCAACGGGGAAGGGACAGTGCCGAAGCAGACCAGCAAGTTGTGGAGACACATCGTGCTCCGGATGTTGAGGAGCAGCCCCGTCGG
The DNA here is from genome assembly GCF_044704955.1 of Pristiophorus japonicus. Lineage (NCBI taxonomy): Eukaryota > Metazoa > Chordata > Chondrichthyes > Pristiophoridae > Pristiophorus > Pristiophorus japonicus. The sequence goes on from NC_091985.1 coordinate 91,736,898, forward strand.
TGTCTCAGTGGTTCCCAGGAACTGGAAGGTGCTGTTCTTCCTCAGGATGACAGCATTCTGGCTCCCACCACTGACTCTCCAACCATGCACCCCACTGGGTACACACCCGAGCCACCAGTGACTGATTCTGCCAATGATGAGGCGCAGCAGTTTGCAGCAGTCTGCAGAGCTGGTCCAGGGCGCCCTCATACACCGTTTGCACTGTCTGCCGCCCTAACACAGCTGCCCTCAAGCAGCCTTGCTGTAGGCATGGAGGCCTCATTGAGGAGGAGCAGCAGGCGTGGGAGGGGGATGAAGGGAAGGAAGGGGGGGTGAAATAGGCCAAGTCCCATTAAGGTGTGGGACAGCCTTCTGCAGATGCTTTGATATTTTATCAGAACGCATGTAAATCGTACTTTTTTTGATAAGGAACCACATAAAAGGTACAAGATAAAAGTTCACGGGGTTGGGGGTAATATTTTAATATGGATAGAGGATTGGCTAACGAACAGCAAACAGAGAGTCAGGATAAATGGGTCATTTTCCAGTTGGCAAACAGTGACTACTGGGGTGCCGCAGGGATCGGTGCTGGGGCCTCAACTATTTACAATCTATATTAATGACTTGGATGAAGGGACCGAGTGTAATGTAGCCAAGTTTGCTGATGATACAAAGATGGGTGGGAAAGCAAATTGTGAGGAGGACACAAAAAAAACTGCAAAGGGATATAGACAGGCTAAGTGAGTGGGCAAAAATTTGGCAGATGGAGTACAACGTGGGAAAATGTGAGGTTATCCAGTTTGGCAGAAAAAATAGAAAAGCAAATAAGAATTTTAATGGAGAAAAATTGCAAAGTGTTGCAGTAAGAGGGACCTGGGGGTCCTTGTACTTGAAACACAAAAAGTTAGTATGCAGGTAGAGCAAATAATCAGGAAGGCAAATGGAATATTGGCCTTTATTGCAAGGGGGAATAGAGTATAAAAGCAGAGAAGTCCTGCTTCAGCTGTACAGGGTGTTTTGGTGAGGCCACACCTAGAGTACTGCATACAGTTTTGGTCTCCGTATTTAAGGAAGGATATACTTGCATTGGAGGCTGTTCAGAGAAAGTTCACTAGGTTGATTCCGGAGATGAGGGGGTTGACATAAAGATAGGTTGAGTAGTTTAGGCTATACTCATTGGAGTTCAGAACAATGAGAGGTGATCTTATTGAAACATAAGATAATGAGAGGGCTCTACAAGATGGATGCAGCGAGGATATATCCACTCATAGGGGAAACTAAAACTAGGGGCCAGTTGCAGAATAAGGGGCCGCCCATTTAAAACTGAGATGAGGAGGAATTTCTTCTCTCAGAGGGTTGTAAATCTGTGAAATTCCTTGCCCCAGAGAGCTGTTGAGGCTGGGTCATTGAATATATTTAAGGCGGAGATAGACAGATTTTTGAGCGATAAGGGAATAAAGGGTTATGGGGAGCGGGCAGGGCAGTGGAACTGAGTCCATGGTCAGATCAGCCATGATCTTATTAAATGGCTCGAGGAGTCAAATGGCCTACTCCTGCTCTTATTTCTTATGTTCTTTAATAATGTACTTGTTAAGTTACTTGCAGCAGAATGCTGTTTATTGTATTGTTTGGTTATGATGGTTTATTGTCTCATTTGGTTTTGTTGGGGTGCATTGTTTGAAACTTTATTTGGTAAAATGTCACTTTGATCTTTTGCCAATGGTGTTGTGTGCATCATTCAAAAGCTTGGTGTAGATGTGCCTGTATGCTGGCACATAGCATGGCCAGTATTAGATGCATCCCTCAGCTTCCTCCATTCAAACAAACTGGTCCATTATGAGCTGGCGACGTGCGGTTCTTGCTCCGGCAGCACCTGGATGCTGCCTCCCCTGTGGATGGGGCGGTTGTGCAATCGGGGCCTCGCCAGGCTCCTCTTCATTGTCCTCCTCCTCCAGAGGTGGGCCTGCAATACCCACTGGCAATGCCTGGCCCTTCATGATGACCAAGTTGTGTAGCATGCAGCACACCACAATAAATTTGGAGACTTGTTGAGGGGAGTATTGAAAGCTGCCTCCAAAACGGTCCAGGCATTGGAAGCGCTACTTGAGCACCCCAATTGTCTGTTCAATGATGTTGCGGGTGGCTGCATGGCTGTCATTATAGCTCTGCCTGGCTTCTGTGGTGGGGTTGCAGAGGGGGTTCATGAGCCAGGTGGCTAGGCCGTATCCTTTGTCTCTGAGCAGACAGCCGCACATTTCCCTTTGTCGCTGAAACATTCATGAGACACTGTTCTCACGCAAGATGAAAGCATCATGTACGCTCCCTCGATAGCGGGCATTCACTACGAGGATGTGCTGCGTGTGGTCGCACACCAGCTGGACGTTTAGGGAGTGGTATCTCTTTCGGTTTCTGAATACCTCTGCGTTGTCGAATGGTACTAGCAAGGCGACGTGTGTGCAGTCAATGGCTCCTTGAACCCTCGAGAAGCCTGCAATTCTGCCAAACCCACATTCTCTCTCAGTCTGGCTGTCCCTGCTCATTGGGAACTTTATGGCGGCAGATTAGGAAAAGGGGAGGTGCAGCGAGACCTGGGTGTCATGGTTCATCAGTCATTGAAGGTTAGCATGCAGGTACAGCAGGCGGTGAAGAAGGCAAATGGTATGTTGGCCTTCATAGCAAGAGGATTTGAGTATAGGAGCAGGGAAGTCTTACTGCATTTGTACAGGGCCTTGGTGAGGCCCCACCTGGAATATTGTGTTCAGTTTTTGTAAAGTCCTTACTCTACAGTATGAAACCACACAAGGCACATTCTGGGGACAAGGTCACTCTGTGACCTTAACTCTTTATTCACAGGACTCCAAAGAAGCTGACCCTGCGTGGGACCTCCCTCTTTATACCTGTGTGATCAGGTAAGGAGTGTCTCCCACAAGTTCACCCCTTGTGGTCAAGCTGTGCATCTAGGTTGAGTGTATACAGTAATACAGTGGTGTTACATTGTGGTTACATACATGACATCACCTCCCCCCCCCCCCCCCCAAAGTCTTATTGGGATCATAGGTTTAGTCTTTCAGGTGGTCTACGCTCCCTCGGCAAGCGCCGCAGTTGGGGCTCTGGTTGTTGGACACTGATGTGAGTGTCTGTCACCTCTGGTGATTCTAGCCTGTCCGGGCTGATCGCAGGGACTGTGCACTTTTCTGAATGCTCTTGTTGCTCATTCACTGGCGGTGTTGTGAGCTCCATCTCATGGTCGTCTTCAGGTTCCTCTGTGTCGATGCCGAACCTTTTTTTTACTTGGTCCAGATGCTTATGGCATATCTGACCATTGTTGAGTTCTACCACGATGACCCTATTCCCCTCTTTGTCAATTACAGTGCCCACAAGCCATTTGGGCCCCATGGCGTGATTGAGGACGAATACAGGATCATTTATTTCTATGCATCTCCCTCTCGAATTACGGTCATGGTACTCGTTTTGTGACTTGCGCTTGCCCTCAACTATGTTGGTCAGGACTGGGTGAATGAGGGACAACCGAGTTTTGAGTGTCCGTTTCATTAGTAGCTCTGCGGGCGGGACCCCCTTGAGCGAGTGCGGGCGGGATCTATAGGCCAGCAGGAGACGCGATAGGCGGCATTGTAGGGAGGGTCCTTGAATCCTGAGCATACCTTGCTTAATGATTTGGACCGCACGTTCCGCCTGGCCATTGGACCCCGGCTTGAACATCGCAGTCCTGATGTGGTTGATGCCATTGTCCGACATAAACTCTCGGAATTCGTAGCTTGTGAAACATGGGCCATTATCACTAACCAGGATGTCCGGCAAGCCATGGGTTGCAAAGATTGCACGTAGGCTTTCCACGGTGGTGGATGACGTGCATGAATTCAGAATGATGCACTCGATCCATTCGAGTATGCATCTACCACGATAAGGAACATCTTACCCATGAATGGGCCTGCGTAGTCAACATGAATGCGTGACCATGGCCTAGTGGGCCAGGGCCTCGGGCTGAGCGGGGCCTCCCTGGGGGCATTACCCAGCCGGGCACACGTCGTGCACCTGCGAACAGCGTTCCAGGTCTGAATCAATTCCAGGCCACCAAACGTGTGACCGGGCAATGGCCTTCATCAGCACAATGCCTGGGTGCTCGCTGTGGAGTTCCCTGATGAATGCCTCCCTGCCCTTCTGGGGCATAACTACCCAGCTACCCCATAGTAGGCAGTCGGCTTGGATGGAGAGCTCATCCATCCATCTGTGGAATGGTCTGACCTCCTCAGAGCATGCTCCGTGTGCGGGCGTCCAATTCCTAGTCAGGACACATTTCTTAATCAGGGATAGGAGGGGATCTCTGTTTGTCCAGATTTTGATCTGGCGGGCTGTGATGGGGGAGCCTGCGCTGTCAAAGGCATCGACAGCCATGACCATCTCGGCGCTTTGCTCCGTTGCCCCCTCAGTGGTGGCCAGTGAAAGTCTGCTGCGCGCGTGAGCGCAATTTTCAGTGCCGGGCCGGTGCCGGATGGAGTAGTTATAAGCAGCCAGCGTGAGGACCCATCGCTGTATGCGAGCTGATGTGTTTGGATTGATAGCCTTACTGTCTGACAACAGGGATGTTAATGGCCTGTGATCCGTCTCTAATTCAAACTTCCTACCAAAGAGGTACTGATGCATTTTTTTTACACCATAGACACATGCAAGCGCTTCCTTCTCGAACATCCCATATCCCCGTTCTGCTTGAGAGAGCGACCTGGAGGCCTAAGCCACAGGTTGTAGTTGACCCTCAGCATTGCCCTGCTGCAACACGCACCCAACCCCATAGGACGATGCATCACATGTCAGAACCAATCTTTTACAGGGGTCGTACAGGGCCAACAACTTGTTTGAACAAAGTAGGTTTCGCGCCCGGTCAAAAGCCCGTTCCTGACAGTCTCCACAAAACCAATCGCAACCCTTATGCAGGAGCACGTGTTGCGGCTCCAACAACGTGCTCAAGTTCAGCAGAAAGTTCCCGAAATCGTTCAACAGTCCCAGGAATGAACACAACTCCGATGTGTTGCAGGGCCTGGGTGCTCGCTGAATCGCCTCTGTTTTGGATTCGGTGGCCCGAATCCCATCTGCAGCAACCCTCCTGTCCAGAAACTCAACCTCAGGAGCTAAGAACACACATTTAGACTTCTTGAGTCGCAGGCCTACCCGGTCCAGTCAGCGTAGCACCTCCTCCGCGTTGTGGAGGTGTTCCTCGGTGTCTCGACCCGTGATAAGGATGTCGTCCTGGGATACGATCGTTCTAGGAATGGATTTAAGCAGGCTTTCCATGTTTCGTTGAAAAATCGCGGCCGCTGATCGAATGCCAAACGGGCACCTGTTATAAACGAACAGTCCTTTGTGCGTGGTGATGGTGGTCAATAGTTTAGATGCGGCGGCCAGTTCCTGGGTCATATAGGCTGAAGTGTGGTCCAACTTGGTGAACAGCTTGCCGCCTGCCAGCGTGGCGAAGAGGTCCTCCGCTCTCGGGAGCGGGTATTGATCTTGTAGGGACACCCGATTGATGGTGGCTTTGTAGTCGCCACAGATCCTGACAGAGCCATCCGCTTTTAGGACGGGAACAATGGGGGTCGCCCAGTCACTGAATTCAACAGGAGAGATGATGCCCTCTCTGAACGGACGGTCTAATTCGCTCTCGATCTTTTCCCACATCACATATGGCACCACTCTGGCTTTGTGGTGCACCGGCCTGGTGTCTGGGGTGATGTGTATCACTACTTTAGTGCCTTTGAAAGTCCCGACGCCAGATTGGAATAGTGAATCGAATAGTTGTAGGACATGTGAGCACGAACTTCGCTCCACAGATGACATTGCGTGAACATCCCCCCATTTCGAGTTCATCTCGGCTAACCAGCTCCTCCCCAACAGTGCGGGACATTGCCCGGGACAATCCAGAGTGGCAGCCGCTTCACTAACCCATTGTATGTGACAGTCAACATTGCACTGCCTAGCACCGGAATGATTTCTTTAGTGTAAGTCTGTAATTGTGTCTCTAATTTGGGTCTACTGGCTTTAAGTGGCCATAGCTTCTCAAATTGCTGAATGCCAATGAGTGACTGGCTGGCCCCAGTGTCCAGCTCCATGCGTACTGGGATACCGTTTAATAAAACCCTCATCATCATTGGTGGCGTTTTGGTGTATGAACTGTGAATATTCGCCACATGGATCCACTGAACATCGGCGCCCATCGATTTGCCACAAAAGTCATCCTGCCTCAAAGAACCCTCTTCTGGTTCATCTGCCTCATATATTAGTCTGGTTGCAGACTTCCTGCACATTCGAGCTAAGTGGCCACTGAAATTTCAGTTCCTGTAGACAAACTGTTGAAATCTGCAAGATCTAGCTGAGTGTTTTCCCCCACACCTCCAGCATGAGTTAAAGTTTTCATTGTTGGGAACAAAGGGACTATGGCCAGGCATTCCGCGCTGACTGTCCCTTTGACTGCTCTTAAGTACCCTATTAGTGGGTGTCAATGGCCCCATCCCGGGCCGCATTGTCCACTGTGATGACGTGAATGTCCGTTCAGCCTGCCATTGTCTCTGTTGAAGTCCTACTCTGGGGTCTATTGCTGCCTGGGGAAAGTCGGACTGCCCCTGCCTGCCTGCGGGGCTCTGAGTCGCATTAATGATGTTGACTCCCTGACCGCGTTAGAGGCAGAATTGCGCGCGTATATTATTTTGGTCCCTTCCTCCCCCGCCATGAAAGTTTGAGCCATCAACGCCGCCGCTTCCAAGGTCAAATCCTTGGTCTCAATTAATTTGCGGAAAATTCCCGCATGACCGATGCCCTTGATAACGAAGTCCCTTAGCATCTCCCCCCTGCAGGCGTTCTGTGAACTTACAGAGGCTGGCCAAACGCTGGAGGTCCGCTACAAAGTGCGGTATGCTCTGTCCTTCACGACGTCGGTGGGTATAGAATCCGTGTCGGGCCATATGTATGCTACTCGCCGGTTTGAGGTGCTCCCCGATCAATTTGCTAAGTTCTTCAAAGGTTTTGTCCGCCGGCTTTTCGGGTGCTAGGAAGTCCTTCATGAGCGCGTAAGTCTTTGGTCCGCAGCTGGGCAAAAGATGAGCCCTTCGCTTGTCGGCCGCTGCATCCCCCAGCCATTCTTTCGTAATGAAGCTTTGCTGAAGCCTCTCGACAAAATCGTCCCAGTCTTCCCCAACACAGTACCGTTCCTCTGTGCTACCGGTGGCCATTCTCGTGGGTCGTGAATTCCCGTTTCTTGTCGCCAATGTAAAGTCCTTACTCTACAGTATGAAACCACACAAGGCACATTCTGGGGACAAGGTCACTCTGTGACCTTAACTCTTTATTCACAGGACTCCAAAGACGCTGACCCTGCGTGGGACCTCCCTCTTTATACCTGTGTGATCAGGTAAGGAGTGTTTCCCACAAGTTCACCCCTTGTGGTCAAGGTGTGCATCTAGGTTGGGTGTATACAGTAATACAGTGGTGTTACATTGTGGTTACATACATGACAGTTTTGGTCTCCTAATCTTAGGAAGGACGTTCTTGCTATTGAGGAAGTGCAGCGAAGGTTCACCAGACTGATTCCTGGGATGGCAGGACTGACATATGAGGAGAGACTGGATCGACTAAGCCTGTATTCGCTGGAGTTTAGAAGGATGAAGGGAATCTCATAGAAACATATAAAATTCTGATGGGACTGGACAGGTTCGATGCAGGAAGAATGTTCCCGATGTTGGAGAAGTCCAGAACCAGGGGACGCAGTCTAAGGATAAGGGGTAAGCCATTTAGTACCAAGATGAGGAGGAACTTCTTCACTCAGAGAGTTGTTAACCTGTGGAATTCCCTACCGCTGAGAGTTGTTGATGCCAGTTCATTGGATATATTCAAGAGGGAGTTAGATATGGCCCTTGCGGCTAAAGAGATCAAGGGGTATGGAGAGAAAGCAGGAACAGGATACTGAAGGAATGATCAGCCATGATCTTATTGAATGGTGGTGCAGGCTCAAAGGGCCAGATGGCCTACTCCTGCACCTATTTTCTATGTTTCTATGTTTCTATGTTTATGAAGTCCATTCTGCGGGCATAGAGAGCCTTAGTGATGTGGCGAATGCAGCAACGTGTAGCGTATTGAGAGATGCTGCATATGTCCCCTGCTGCTGCCTGGAAGGAGCCGGAGGCATAGAAGGCCAGTGCCAAAGTCACCTTCACTGCGACAGGCAATGGAGTCGTTTTGGCGCTGGAAAACTGTAGGTCTGCCTGTAGGAGCTGGCATATCTCTGTCAACACTTCCTTTCGGAAGCGCAGCTTTCTCACACAATGCTCCTCAGAGAGCTGGAAATATGAGTGTTGGTCCCTGCAAACCCGGCCTCTTCCCCGGACGTCTTCAGCTTCTCCTAATCCGTGGCCCGACATGGCCAGCAGCCCTTCTTCTAGCTTGAAGCTGCCTGCCAATAGCAACCAGCATGATATGCTGGTGAACTAGTAATGCCCCCATTAAATTCTCACACTGACCTTGTAAGGAGACTGAAATGGCTGATAAAACTGCTGTTTGCAAGTTGGAGCTTCACGCAGCGTGTCGTGTGCAACCCTTGCAGTCAAGGTGAACTGCAATGTATGATCCTCCTCCCTCCATTTAAATATGCTGCTAATACTGCCTACTGCACCTTGAGAATGTGTTTTTTTTCCGAAGTTTCCTGGGGTGGATGTTAAATGAGGCGTATGGACCGAATTTTCCATCCGGCGCGTAAGCGCAGCGTTGCACGATTTTTGACGTCATGATCTCAGTCAAACTGCAGGGTGAGGCAGTAAGTTTTTGCGCTGCCACAAATCAGGAGCCTAATTTACCGGCTAGGCACCAAACCTAAATGCCCAGCGTTACACCCAGAAACACCATTTACTGTCCCTCCGGGGCACAAACAAAGGTGCAAAACCGTGGAAAATCCAACCCGCGAGATCATATTCTTCTTTCGCCCATGGCCCGGTAGTGTTTTACTGCATCTTGTGTTATGAGTCTTGATATAGCCTGTACTATCATAATGTTTTCATAAGTCACCATCAGAAGTTGCCTATTTTAAGAACTGGTCTATAACCACTTGGATCTATTTAAACTCAACAATGGCCCCTGTCTTGTATGTACTTTTGGAATTACTAGCCACTAGATGGCGTCACTGTTGGAGGCCATTGGGTTGCACGCACGTGTGTGCAACCCAAGTATAAAAGACCAACCATTTTGTATATTAGTCACTTTGGGCCTTAATAAAGCAGAGCCAAGGTCATACCTCTTGGAGTTAAACAGTACTCAGTCTAACAGTTATTGGATACACAACATTTGGCGATGAGGCAATAAGAACCTTTGCATGCAGAAATGAGCACAATTGGATTGTTGCAGCAATTCGTGGAAGGAGAAGATTGGGCAGACTTTGTGAGCCGTTTGAGCCAGTTCTTCATGGCCAACAAAATGGAGGAGGTCGGTGACGCAGATCAGCGCTGGGCGGTGTTCCACACGGTTTGCAGTCCAAAAAATTATGGTCTGATAAATAATCTACTCCTGCCTGTGAGTCCAACAGAGAAGACGTATGAAGAATTGTGTACACTGGTACAGGACCACCTTAAGCCAGACGAAGGCATCATCATCTCAAGATACAGATTTTACACACACATTCGCTCGGAGGGCCAAAATGCAGCGGAATTCGTTGCTCACCTGAGACGTCTAGCGGGACCGCGTAAGTTCGGGGCTGTGATGGCAGAAATACTGCGGGACTTCTTTGTACCAGCATCAACCACGAGGTGATCCTGCATAAACTACTGGCCATTGAGACGTTGGACTTGAACAAGGCCTTCACGATCGCTCAGTCATGCATGACGACAGATTGAAGTCTAAAGCAGATATTAGTGAAAAATCGAAACTCAGCAAGTACTGTAAATGCGATTGATTCGGCGCTCGGCAGAGCGGCACATGGCAGGGCCTACCCGACTGTGTATGCAAAACCTGTGGCTGCCCAAAGTCCGTCAGCGGGAATGCATCCGATTTCTCCGTGTTGGCGTTGTGGGGGAAATCATCGGCACCAGCAGCGCCGATTTAAGCAATATAGTTGCAAAGGCTGTCTGAGAGTGGGGCATCTCCAGCGCAAGTGTCCGCAGATGAACAAGTGTGCTGTGACACACCACGTGGAGGATGATGGTCAGACTAGCGCGGATCCGGATACACAATCCGAGATACCAGAGGAGGAAGTGTATGGACTGTACTCATTCCTAACTAAAAGCAAACCAATAAATGATCACGTGAAATTTAATGGGGTGCCAGTGTCGATGGAACTGGACACAGGGGGAGTCAATCGATAATGAGCCAGAGGACATTCGACAAGCTGTGGGCTACTAAGGCTGTGAAGCCCAGGCTGAGTCCAGTCAATGCCAAGTTGCGCACGTACACCAAAGAACTCATAACGGTGATTGGCAGTGCCACAATTAAAGTGTCTTATGACGGTGCGGTTCACGAGTTACCGCTATGGATTGTCCCAGACAATGGCCCAATGCTGTTCGGCAGGAACTGGCTTGAAAAAATCAGATGCGATTGGAACGACATCAAGGCGTTGTCGTCGGAGAAAGATACATGTGCCCAAGTACTGAACAAATTCCCCTCGCTGTTTGAACCAGGCATCGGCAACTTCACGGAAGCCAAGGTGCAGATCCACGTGGACTCGGATGCAAGACCCGTCCATCATAAAGCTCGGGCAGTTCCATATATGATGAGGGAGAAGGTCGAAATCGAACTGGACAGACTCCAGCGTGAAGGGATCATATCACTGGTTGAATTTAATGAATGGGCCAGCACCATTGTTCCTGTGCTGAAAAGTGATGGCACAGTCAGAATCTGTGGAGACTACAAGGCTACGATCAACAGGGTTTCGAAACAGGATCAGTACCCGTTACCGAAGGCTGATGACTTGTTTGCAACGCTAGCCAGGGGAAAGTCGTTCACTAAACTGTACCTGACGTCGGTCTACATGACACAGGAGCTGGTCGAGACGTCGAAGAGACTTACGTGCATTAACACGCATAAAGGACTGTTTATTTATCACAGGTGTCCTTTTGGAATTCGCTCGGCTGCAGCAATATTTCAGAGGAACATGGAGAGTCTACTGAAGTCCGTTCCCAGAATGGTCATGTTCCAAGATGGGGGGCAGTCGTGACTCCGAGGAACATCTGAACAACCTGGAAGAGGTTCTACATTGTCTGGACAAAGTTGGACACAGACTGAAATGCTCGAAGTGCGTCTTCATGGCACCAGAGGTCGAATTCCTTGGGAGGAAAATTGCTGCTGACAGCATCAAGCTCAGAGACGTGAAAACCAAGGCCATCAAGAATGCACACAAGCCGCAGAATGTGACGGAGCTGCGTTCGTTCCTGGATCTACTCAACTAATTCGGTAACTTCCTACCTAAATTGAGCACCTTATTAGAACTACTGCACATGCTGCTAAGAAAAAGCGACAACTGGGTGTGGGGTGCATAGAAACATAGAAACATAGAAAATAGGTGCAGGAGTAGGCTATTCGGTCCTTCGAGCCTGCACCACCATTCAATATGATCATGGCTGATCATGCAACTTCAGTACCTCATTCCTGCTTTCTCTCCATACCCCTTGATCCCTTTAGCCTTAAGGGCCACAGCTAACTCCCTTTTGAATATATCTAACGAACTGGCCTCAACAACTTTCTGTGGTAGAGAATTCCACAGGTTCACAATTCTCTGAGTGAAGAAGTTTCTCCTCATCTCGGTCCTAAATGGCTTACCCCTTATCCTTAGACTGTGACCCCTGGTTCAAGACTTCCTCAACATCGGGAACATTCTTCCTGCATCTAACCTGTCCAACCCCATCAGAATTTTATATGTTTCTATGAGATCCTCTCTCATTCTTCTAAATTCCAGTGAATATAAGCCTAGTCAATCCAGTCTTTCTTCATATGTCAGTCCTGCCATCCCGGGAATCAGTCTGGTGAACCTTCGCTGCACTCCCTCAATAGCAAGAATGTCCTTCCTCAGATTAGGAGACCAAAACTGCACACAATACTCAAGGTGTGGTCTCACCAAGGCCCTGTACAACTGCAGTAAGACCTCCCTGCTCCGACATTCAAATCTGCTCGCTATGAAGGCCAGCATGCTGTTTACTTTCTTTACTGCCTGCTGTACCTGCATGCCTACCTTCAATGACTGATGTACCATGACACCCAGGTCTCATTGCACCTCCCCTTTTACTAATCTTTCACCATTCAGATAATAATCTGCTTTCCTGTTTTTGGCACCAAAGTGGATAACCTCACACTTATTCACATTATATTGCATCTGCCATGCATTTGCCCATTCACCTAACCTGTCCAAGTCACCCTGCAGCCTTCTATCCTCCTCCTCACAGCTCACACCGCCACCCAGCTTAGTGTCATCTGCAAACTTGGAGATATTACATTCATTTCCTTTGTTTAAATCATTAATGTATATTGTAAATAGCTGAGTTCCCAGCACTGAACCCTGCGGCACCCCACTAGCCACTGTCTGCCATTCTGAAAAGGACATGTTTATTCCCACACTTTGCTTCCTGTCTGCCAAGCAGTTCTCTATCCACATCAATACATTACCTCCAATACCATGTGCCTTAATTTTGCACACTAATCTCTTGTGTGGGACCTTGTCAAAAGCCTTTTGAAAGTCCAAATACACCACATCCACTGGTTCTCCCTTATCCACTCTACTAGTTACATCCTCAAAAAACTCTGGAAGATTTGTCAAGCATGATTTCCCTTTCATAAATCCATGCTGACTTGGAGCGATCCTGTCACTGCTTTCCAAATGTGCTGCTATTACATCTTTAATAATTGATTCCAGCATTTTCCCCACCACCGATGTCAGGCTAACCGATCTATCATTCCCTGTTTTCTCTCTCCCTCCTTTTTTTAAAAGTGGGGTTACATTAGCTACCTTCCAATCCATAGGAACTGAACCATAGTCCATGGAATGTTGGAAAATGACCAGCAATCCATCTACTATCTCTAGGGCACTGCCTGAAGTACTCTGGGATGCAGACTATCAGGCCCTGGGGAATTATCGGCCTTCAGTCCCTTCAATTTTCCTAACACAATTTCCTGACTAATAAGGATTTCCCTCAGTTCCCCCTTCTCGCTAGACCCTCGGGCTCCTAGTATTTTCAGGAGGTTATTAGTGTCTTCTTTAGTGAAGACAGAACCAAAGTATTTGTTCAATTGGCCTTGTTCCCCATTATGAATTCACCTGATTCTGACTGCAAGGGACCTACATTAGTCTTCACTAATATTTTTCTCTTCACATATCTATAGACGCTTTTGCAGTCAGTTTTTATGTTCCCTGCAAGCTTACTCTCATACTCTATTTTCCCCCTCCTAATTAAACCCTTAGTCCTCCTCTGCTGAATTCTAAATTTCTCCCAGCCCTCAGGTTTGCTGCTTTTTCTGGCCAATTTATAGACCTTTTCCTTGGATTTAACACTTTCCCTAATTTCCCTTGTTAGCCACAGTTGAGCCATCTTCCCTTTTTATTCTTGCGCCACACAGGAATATATAATTGTTGTAGTTCATCCATGTGATATTTAAATGTCTGCCATTGCCTATCCACCGTCAACCCTTTAAGTATCATACTCCAGTCTATCCTAGCCAATTCACGTTTCATACCGTCAAAGTTTCCTTTCTTTAAGTTCAGGACCCTAGTCTCTGAATTAACTGTGTCACTCTCCATCTTAATGAAGAATTCTACCATATTATGGTCACTCTTCCCCAAGGGGCCCTGCACAACCAGATTGCAAATTAATCCTCTCTCGATACACAAGACCCAGTCTAGGATGGCCTGCTCTCTAGTTGATTCCTCGACATATTGGTCTGGAAAACCATCCCTTATACACTCCAGAAAATCCTCCTCCACAGTGTTGCTACCAGTTTGGTTAGCCCAATCAATATGTAGATTCAAGTCACCCATGATAACTGCTATACCCTTATTGACGCGTCCCTAATTTCCTGTTTGATGCCAACCCCAACCTCCCTACTACTGTTTAGTGGTCTGTGCACAACTCTCACTAACGTTTTCTGGCCTTTGGTGTTTTGCAGTTCTACCCATATAGATTCCACATCATCCATGCTAATGTCCTTCCTTACTATTGTGTTAATCTTCTCTTTAGCCAGTAACGCTACCCCACCTCCTTTTCCTTTCTGTCTGTCCTTCCTGAATATTGAATACCCCTGGATGTTGAGTTCCCAGCCTTGGTTACCTTGGAGCCATGTCTCCATAATCCCAATTACATCATATCCGTTAACAGCTATCTGTGCAGTCAATTCATCCACCTTATTACGAATGCTCCTAGCATTGAGACTCAGAGCCTTCAGGCTTGTTTTTTTAACACTCTTTGTCCTTTTAGAATTATATAATGTGGCCCTTTTTGATTTTTGCCCTTGATTTCTCTGCCCTCCACTCTTGCTTTTCTCCTTCCTATCTTTTCCTTCTGCCCCCTTTTTACTTCCCTCTGCCTCCCTGCATAGATTCCCATTCCCCTGCCACTTTAGTTTAAACCCTTCCCAACAGCACTAGCAAACATTCCGCCTAGGACATTGGTTCCGGTCCTGCCCAGGTGCAGTTTGTACTGGTCCCACCTCCCCCAGAACCGGTTCTAATGTCCCAGGAATTTGAATCCCTCCTCCTTGCACCATTCCTCAAGCCACGTATTCATCTGAGCTATCCTGCAATTCCTACTCTGACTAGCACGTGGCACTGGTAGCAATCCTGAGATTACTACCTTCGAGGTCCTACTTTTTAATTTAACTCCTAGCTCCCTAAATTCAGCTTGTAGGACCTCATCCCATTTTTTACCTATATCGTTGGTACCTATATGTACCACGACAGCTGGCTGTTCCCCCTCCCCCTCCAGAATGTGCTGCAGCCGTTCCGAGACATCCTTGACTCTTGCACCAGGGAAGCAACATACCATCCTGGAGTCTCGTTTGCGGCCGCAGAAATGATATCTATTTGACTTACAATAGAATCCCCTATCATTATAGCTCTCCCACTCTTTTTCCTGCACTCCTGTGCAGCAGATCCATCCCTGGTGCCATTGGCTTGGTTGCTGCTGCCTTCCCCTGATGAGCTACCTCCCCCAACAGTACCCAAGATGGTGCATATGTTTTGGAGGGAGATGACCGCAGGGGACCCCTGCATTACCTTCCTTCCACTGCTCTGCCTGATAGTCACCCATGCCCTATCTGACTGTGTAGCCTTTACCTGCGGTGTGACCAACTCACTAAACGTGCTATTCACGACATCCTCAGCATCGCAGATGCTCCACAGTGAATCCATCCGCAGCTCCAGTGCTGCAATGCGGTCTGTCAGGAGCTGCAGCTGGATACACTTCCTGCACATGTAGTTGTCAGGGACACTGGAAGCATCCCTGACTTCCCATATAGCACAGGAGGAGCATAACACAGGTCTGGGCTCGCCTGCCATGACTTAACCCTTAAATTAACCTAATTGGTAACACGCCAAAGGTTTCTTACTGATAAGAAAAGAAAAAGATTAAATACTCACCAATCCACCAGCCAATCACTTACCTGCTTGGCTGTGATGTCACACTTGTCTGTGCATCTCAAGACAGAGCTTTTGAGAAATCCACTAATCTGCTTTGCTCTAACAAGCTGCTGGTACATTATAACTCATGTAAATGTTTAGTATTGGTCTGTGATGCTTCGTCATATGGAATTGGTTGCATATTCCAACAAGCTAATGAGTCGGGTAAACTTCAACCTGTCGCGTATGCTTCAAAAAGTTTGTCTAAAGCGGAAAGAGCCTACAGCATGGTAGAGAAAGAAGCACTAGCCCATGTGTTTGGGGTTAAAAAGATGCATCAGTACCTGTTTGGTCTTCGGTATGAACTGGAGACAGATCACAAGCCGCTCATTTCACTGTTCTCTGAAAACAAAGGTATCAATACCAATGCTTCATTCCGCATCCAGAGGTGGGTGCTGACATTATCAGCTTATGATTATATCATTCGCCTTAGACCTGGCACCGAGAATTGTGCCGATGCTTTGAGCCATCTAATGTTGCCCACAGCGGAGGTGGAAACGCCTGAATCGGCGGGCCTATTGTTAGTTATGGATGCTTTTGAGAACGAAGGAACCCCTGTCACGGCTCAACAAGTTAAGACCTGGATCAGCCAGGACCCGATTTTATCGGTGGTAAAGAGTTGCATCCTCAAAGGTGATTGGTCTGCCATACCCAAGCAAATGCGTGAGGAGACCAAACCTTACATTCGTCACAAAGACGAACTGTCTATTCAGTCGGATTGTATACTGTGGGGCAATCGTGCTGTTATGCCCAAGAAAGGGAGAGAGAAATTTGTACGTGAGCTACATAGCACACAACCCGGCATTGTAATGATGGAAACCATCGGCAGGTCTCACTTATGGTGGCCGGGAATTGACTCTGAGCTGGAATCATGTGTGCATCAGTGCAACTTGCACTTGCATGCAGCTCAGCAAAGCACCAACGGAATCGCCGCTGAGTCTGTGGTCGTGGCTGGCGAAACCATGGTCCAGGATCCACATAGACTTTGCAGGTCCCTTCCTGGGGAAGATGTTTTTAGTTGTGGTGGATGCATATTTGAAATGGATAGAGTGTATAATCATGTCATCCAGCACATCCACAGCTACCATTGAGAATCTCAGTGTCATGTTCGCGACAAATGGTCTGCCTGACATCGGTGTTAGTGACAACGGATCGTGCTTCACCAGTCAGGAGTTTCAAGAGTTCATGAAACTCAATGGTATCAAACATATAAGGTCAGCACCGTTCAACCTTGCATCCAATTGACAAGCAGAATGTGCTGTCCAAATCATAAAGCAGAGTATGAAGCGAGTAACTCAAGGTTCACTGCGGACCCGCCTGTCATGCATACCGCTGAGTTACAGGACAAGACCACACACGCTTACCGGGGTCTCGCCTGCTGAACTAATGATGAAGAGAAGTTTTAAGACCAAGCTATCTCTTGTACACCCTGACTTGAATAATCACGTTGAATATAAAAGACAAAGTCAGCAAGGGTATCACGATTGCGCAGCTGTGTCACGCGATATTTCTGTAAATGATCCTGTATATGTTCTGAATTATGGTCAGGGTCTCAAGTGGATCGCTGATACTGTCATGGCCAAGGAGGGCAACAGAGTATTTATTGTCAAGCTCAAAAATGGGCAAACATATGGTTCAGATAAAGCTGCGGCACACAGACGTACCGGAACAGTTGGAGGAAGAGACAATCAACGACCAACCAACCTACTCCCAGTCATCAGAGAACTCAGTGGTCATCAGTGAATCGGGACTTTCAATCACTGACATGTTCAATGAAAATGGACTTTCAATCCACTCCTACCAGGTCAGCCACCCAGCCACCAGTCACAACAGACTCTGAACACTCAGCCAAGGCCGGAGTTGAACTGAGACGGTCAACCCGGGAGCGTAAAACACCGGACCGTCTCAATTTGTAAAAGACTGTGTTAAGATTTCAGAGGGGGGTATTGTCATGTATGTACTTTTGGGATCACTAGCCACTAGATGGCGTCACTGTTGGAGGCCATTGGGCTGCACGCACGTGTGTGCAGCCCAAGTATAAAAGGCCAGCCATTTTGTATATTAGTCACTTTGGGCCTTAATAAAGCAGAGCCAAGGTTATACCTCTTGGAGTTACACAGTACTCAGTTTAACAGTTATTGCATAGACAACAGAAGTCAGAACAGGAAGTTGGGTGGTTATAGGGTCAAGAGAGCAGGAAGTGGGTTTCATGGACAGGATGAGCTCGGAAAGGTCATGAGGAGAGATTGGAGAGAAACTGGAGAAGGATGTGAGATCAGGGCTAGAGGAAGTGTGGCCGGTTGAGCTAGGGGAAGGGAGGGAGAAGCAGAGGCGGCCAATTGGATGGTCTCAATCTTCGAGACAAAGAAGTCCATGAGCTCCTCACACTTATTGTCGGAGGTGAGGGTGGAGACTGGGGAGAGGGATTTAAAAAGACGGTTAGCAGTGGAAAATAGAAGCCGGGGTTTAATTTTTACATTCCAGAATGATTCTGGAATAGTGTTTCGATTTTGGCAGATGAAAGCAGTACCCGATAGTACTTTTGTGGTCCAGTCAGATCTGGCGGTGAATGGCTAAACTATATCCGTTCAATAAAAATATGATAATGAAGTGTCCTGGCTCACCAAGACATTTGCACGCCACGCAACTCGCCACCGTAAAACTGGCAGTAAGTGCGTACACGATGGGTTGAGAACATGTTCCCCAACTTTACATTTTGAACACTCCCTCTCCAATCTTCTCCCTTCCATCGTCGTGGGGGGGTGGGGGGGTTAATATAAAGGCCACTATGGCATAGTAACAAACTGGCAAAGACTAATATCTAATTTGTGCTCATCAGCTGCTTTAGTACACTGCCTTCACCTGTCAATTATGCAAACATTTGCAAATTGAGGGAACTGCCAGGGAACTTCCTGTACTTAACTGTGAATATAAAGTTACACCATTGTTGATGCAAAGTTAATGGATTAAATGAACAGTAATCAGTTTTTTTTTGAAAAGCTAGAAATAGGTGATAACTGCGGAGCTGGAAATTTTCTGTTTTTAATGCAGGGCCTCCAAGAGTTGACTTAACATCCTGCACACATGAGGCAGGATATTTAAAATGCTGGAGTGGGCTTTTCAGGGTTCAGGTGAGTTGAAGGAGATGAGGGACAGAGCTACAAGCTCTGTAAGTAGCATGAGCAATTGTGCTGCCTCAAATCAGCAGCCAGCGCACATAAAAACACCTGGGGGAAGTGAGGCCATGTGGAACCAAAGAGGGAGAGCATGGTAATGCATTGAGCATAGCAATCTTTCAAACAGGCAGTAGAGCTGCACAAGGCAAGCTGAGAAAGTATGAGAAGACACAGAGTATGAGAAAAATAAGCAAGAGATAGGATGGAAGCATATAAAAATAACATAATTGAATGGGGAGAGACACATTGGAAAGCAGAGCGTCTCAAATGCTCAGTTGTAACTAAGGTACTGCAGGAATTAAAGAAATAGAAGTGAAGGCAGGAATCATAAGACTAAAGTGAGTGCAGGAAATGAGTTGCAGGATGGTGTGATGGACTTACTGAGTGTCACAATGAGAACTGTAGAATAATGAGAGCCTGGAAGCACTCAGAGTGGACTACCTCAAGGACCTGCGCTGAGGCAGAAGTAGAAAGTGTGAATCAGTGAGAGTGAGTGTGCAAAAACAAATAAAATTGATGGGCAGAACTAGGTAGAGTCACTGTCTACAAAGAGCTTCAGGAAAAGAGTGCACATAGAGACCCTTGGTGCACGACTGAGAGCATAGTGGAGGTCCCTGAGTGCCTTGTATGCAGCAGAAGTGCATAGATGGTTTGAACTCTATAAAACCAGCCTGGCCAAGCCTGGAAAACAATCGAGAGGGGAAGGGAATCGTGAGAATTGCTGAGAGAGAGAGAGAACTCCAACAACAACCAAAGTGTGAGAAAACGCTGAAAGCAGCCCAGAATGATAGATCAGATGAGTAGGGAGAGAAAAAGATCTGCAGTAAGGAACAACAAGAAAATTAGCCTAAACAATCCTGTCAGACTCACCCACATTCAGGATAGATATTGACAACTGAATCACCACATCATTAGACAGCAGGGATTGCCTCTAAACATGTAGACAGTTAGCTGTAACTTGGAGTTAGATAATTGAGTCCTGCTTCTGCACCACCCATAAATAAAGTTATTAAAGAAATTGGAACCTCTAGCGCCGGCTGTTAAGGTAGGTTTTGAAGAAAAAATGGCGGCCATCACGGTTCCACCCACTTCCGGCGCGGAACGCTGTGGCCTGTTGGCAGCACTGCCGTTGCCTGCGCTCGCTGCAAATATTTTAATGACCAGGAGCGTGACGTCAATCAGCGTGCAATGCTGAATTAAACACGCTCAGCAACTTTGGAGGTCGCCACTCCTATTTCTGCCCTCTCCAAAGCAAGCCCGGTCGTGCAGCCATTGGCAGCGCATAGAGCCGAGAAAAAGCCTTCAATAACTCTGCAGAGTATGCCCAGTCCAGTGAGATGGCTCATGGTGATTGCTGCATAAACACATCAGCAGATTAAATGCCTGTTCTGTGTACGTTAGATGCCAGCACTCAACCGGAGCAGGTCAGTGAGTTCTGGCACATAATGTGTACAGAACAGCATATGATTACAAATAATCTGGGGGACTTGTACTGCAGCTAAAGCCTGATCCATTACTGTTGCTTACAGTTGTGTCAGAAAACTGGAAATTAAATGATATTTGGGCTTTGTAAATGTTTACTGTTATTGTTCCAAACGTCCCTATTGAATTTGCATCTTATTCCTCTGAAGTAACAGGTGTGTGCTTATTACTTTTTCAATGAAAGGAGACCTAATGACCTTTTCCTGTTTCTTAAGGAATTTGTACATCTACATTTACTCGGGTCGATGTTCAGTGTATCCAGTAAACTTTTCACATCTCTTGGTCTATTCAGGGAGGAATCATGGATCACTTATGCCAGCTCTGACATCCAGTATTGTAAACAAATCTCCTAATTCTAGTACACCATTGCCCTTTCAAAATGCTTATCTTCTAGGCACTTTCTAGAGAGGTATACTCCTAAAAGACTTAGGCTAGAATTTTGACGACTTTGCGACTGGGTTTTCGCTGCGATTTAACCCTCCGCGGCGAAAACCCAGTTGGTGGGATCTTCGGGGTACCTTTTTGCGACGGCGCTTCCGCGTACCGCTGGGGAGAGGAGCGCGATGTGCATTACCGGAAATAGCGTTTGCGATCGATTTTTGGCTCTCTTGGGACCCGTATTCTGCGCCCAAGAATGCCGACAGGGTAAAACCTGTGGTGCAGCCCTGCCAGCAGCGGTAAGTATGAAGACCTGCAAAAAAGGTAAGTTAAAGTTTTTATTTGTTATTTCTCTTTCAGCAAGTTAGTAGATAAGGGGTAACGGTTTTGTGGATTTTTTTTTTGTTTTTTGCAATTTTTTGTTGTTGTTTTTCTCCCGTCCCAAGGCCTCTCTCGCAGCACTATCAGCCCTAGACTAAAGTTGCCGAAATTCGCAGTTTGCACCGCAAATCCTTGTGCAACGCCAATTTTTACCGTTGCGCAAATTAAAGATCAAAAAGCAGGCCTAAAAACGGTAGCGAAGCGAAAACGGTAGTTTTGGCGTAAAACTACCATTTTGGCTGAAAACCGGAATTCTAGCCCTTCCAGTGAAAAGTCTCTGTAAAACAAAGCTCACTCACTATGTATGTGTACTAGAAGAATAGGTTGTTTTTATTTGCATTCTAGGGAGTAGAATCAAAATATTGGTTGCATTCTTTACGCTTTCATTTATCTTGCATACCTCGATCGAGGATGTTTTGCTTCCACACCAAAAGGAATGAGTTTGCAGATGTTTCAATGAAGGACCCGATATTCCAGTCCTGAACTCGAAGAGTGGAAGATGCCTGTGCGTGGATTTTTTCAACGTGTGGTGACCGTTGCTAGGCCTTTATCCAGTGGCAAGGGTTAACCAGGACGGCTGGAGACCTGCTCTGCTGCACGGACCTAGTGCGCACACATATCGCAGTGTGGGCTGGCCCATGCTTCCCCTGGGCCCTCGGCTCTTCTGGGCTCCGTGCCCCATTTACCGCACCTCCGCCACGATCTCTCGCCGCTCCTCCACCACAAACATTCACCGCACCTCTGCCACAATCTCTCGCCACTCCTCTGCCACGATCTCTCGCTGCTCCTCCGCCACAAAACATTCGCCGCACCTCCGCCTCGATCTCTCACTGCACCTCCGCACCAAACAATATGCATCAAGTCAGCTGACTGAAAAGCAAATGGAAAAAGGGGAAGTGACTATAATTCTGCAGAATTTAAACCAAAATACTGAAAATCCTTAAAAGAATTATTTTTACATAAGGTTCCTGTTCTCTCTATTTGGAGATGAAGGTTAAGAAGTGTCGGTTCCCTGAAAAGATGTGAAATGTATTACAGATTGGAATAATGGTTAGCTGTGAGCAATGAAAAGGCTCAGCAAAGGCATCTTGGTTTCTGGAGATGGAGTACCTCCTTTCTATAGTTGATAAATTCCTGCCTAATCTCGCATACCGCTTTCAAAGGGTTGTGCTAGCCGCCTCTTCAATCTCCTGGGCTCCATCATCATAATCAGGGGATTAAAGGCTTCCACCTTCTTCCTCTTCTTCTTCTATCATTTTTGACACCTTTACTGGACTGTCCTGTAGGGCTCCCTCTGACTTATCAAACAACAGAAATGGGATTTCAGAATACCAATTCTCCATACAATAATGATGTTTGCAGTTCACTAGGCCCATTTAATCTGTAGTCACTTTCAGTCCTCAGAAGATCATCATAGGCAGTCCCTCGAATCGAGGATGATTTGCTTCCATGTCAAAATGTTCACAGGTGTTTCAATGATGGACCTAAAATTCCAGGTCCGAACTAAATCTTGAAGGGTGGAAGATGTCTGTGCTTGGATTTTTTTTAAACGTGTGGTGACCGTTGCACACCAGCCACCACACAGGCTTGATCCAGTAGCAAGGGTTAACCAAGACGACTGGAGACCAGCTCTGCTGCACGGACCTAGTGCGCACACATATCGCAGTGTGGGCTGGCCCGTGCTGCCCCGGGCCCTCACCTCTTCTGGGCCCCGAACTCACGCCTCTCCTGGGCCCCAATCGCGTCCCTCTACAATCTCTCGCCGCTCCTTCACCGCTCCTGCCGTACCTGCCCATGCTTCAATCACCGACCTGGACCTTGATGATGTCACTCTTCACTGCCGTTGATGTCCTGCTCCAGCACGTGCTGCTCCCTGGAGTGGTATGCCACCACGCTGCTCCTTCCGCTCCCCGGCTTGCTCCGATGGTGCTCGCAGGCCTGGGATCACTCAGCTTGCTGGGCTCGGCCGTCACACTGCTCCTTCCGCTCCCCGTCTTGCTCCGATGGTGCTCACAGGCCAGGGGCCGCTCAGCTTGCTGGGCTAGACTGCCACGCTGCTCCTTCCACTCCCCAGCCTGCTCCGATGGCCCAGCAGTCAGAAGATAGAATGGTGTCATCAGCCATGGTGGATGTGGGTAACCTTGATCTCCAAGCAACCATCTTAACACATTGTTCTGGTTAAACAATGCGGTTATTTTTGATTGTCAGAGAGGTAAAGAATCTTGGCATTCCAATATAGCATGTGTTCACATGCAGAATGATGTGAAAGGCATTACGCATTCACAAAATTAAAATTCTTCCTGTTAATGAAATTTAGGGTATATTCAGATGGGGCCTTTAATGTGACTTGGGTAGCATCTATTTGACCCAGCACTTGGGAAATCTGTTAAAATTCAAGTGCTCACTGTTTCTGCTTTGATGGGTCATTGGAGAAGGATATGAAATCAATGGCCCACCCGAAAAAGACTACAAACACCTACTGATATGTCCTTACTATACAGTATAAATGCACACGAGGCCCATACTTGAGAGAAGGTCACTCTGTGACCAGTTACCTTTATTACCAAGACCTCAAGTGATGAAGGTGGGTGGAGCTTCCCCTTTTATACCTGAAAGTGCAGGTTAGGAGTGTCTACCACAAGTTCACCCCTCGTGGTCAATGTTCTCGAGGTGTACAACTTAAGTCAGCTTATACATGGATTACAATGATAGTTGAATACATGACATCACCTCCTCCCAAAGTTTTATTGGGATCACAGGTTAAGTCTCTCTGGTGGTTTACGCTCCCTTGTGGAGCGCCTGAGTTGGGGCTCCGGTTGTTGGGTGCTGGCCTGAGTGTCTGCTATTTGCGGTGGCTCAGGCCTGGGCTCTCCTCCACTTGGTTCCGGTGTTCGGTCACCTGTGGTGGAGTAAACTCTACGTCGTGTTCGTCCTCTGCTTTTTCTATGGGGTTGCTGAACCTCCTTTTAGTTTGATCCACGTGTTTGCGGCAGATTTGTCCATTGGTAAGTTTAACTACCAAAATCCTATTCCCTTCTTTGGCAATCACAGTGCCTGCAAGCCATTTGGGCCCTGCAGTGTAATTAAGGACAAAAACAGGGTCATTGACATCAATACATCGCGCCCTCGCATTCCTGTCATGGTAGTCACATTATAACTGATGCCTGCTCTCAACGATTTCTTTCATAGTAGGGTGTATAAGGGATAACCTGGTTTTGCGCGTCCTTTTCATTAGCAGCTCTGCGGGTGGAACCCCTGTGAGCGAATGTGGTTGGGATCTATTGGCCAACAGGAGGCGTGATAAGCACCTTTGTAGGGAACCCCCTTGGATTCTGAGCAACACCTGTTTGATTATCTGCACTGCTCGTTCCGCCTGGCCGTTTGAGGCCGGCTTGAACGGTGCCGCTCTAACATGGTTGATTCCATTGCCTGCCATGAAGTCCTGGAATTCAGTGCTTGTAAAGCACGGGCCATTGTCGCTGACTAAGACATCCGGTAGACCATGGGTGGCGAACATTGCCCGTAGACTTTCTACCGTGGCAGAGGATGTGCTTGAATTTAAAATGGCACACTTGATCCATTTGGAGTAGGCATCTACTACAACCAAAAACATTTTTCCCATGGAAGGACCTGCGTAGTCCACATGGATGCGTGACCATGGCTTGGCGGGACAGGACCAGGGGCTAAGGGGGGCTTCCCTGGGTGCGTTGCCCAGCTGAGCACACATGCTGCACCAGCGAACACAAAGTTCCAGGTCTGCATCTATCCCTGGCCACCAAACGTGTGACCTGGCAATTGCCTTCATCATGACAATGCCCGGGTGCTCATTGTGAAGTTCTCTGATAAACACCTCTCTGCCCCTCTGGGGCATGACAGTAGGCAATCGGCCTGAATCGAGAGTTCATTTTGCGCCTATGAAACAGTTTAAATTCCTCAGGGCATGCCCCGTACGTGGCTGCCCAGTCCCCATTCAGGACGCATTTCTTAACTAAAGACAGTAGCGGGTCTTTATTTGTCCAGACTTTAATCTGATGGGCTGTCACAGGTGAGCCTTCGCTTTCGAAAGCTTCAACAGCCATGACCAGTTGCCCCCTCAGTGGTGGCTAGTGGGAGCCTGCTGAGTGCATCGGTGCGGTTTTCAGTGCCCGGTCTGTGCCGAATTGTGTAGTCATAGGCGGCTAACGTAAGTGCCCACCTCTGTATGCTGGCCAATGCATTCGCATTTATGGCCTTGTTGTCGGCCAAAAGGGACGTTAAGGGTTTCTGATCTGTGTCCAGCTCAAATTTCCTGCCAAACAGATACTGGTGCATTTTTTTTAACTGCATATACACATGCTAGCGCTTCCTTTTCTACTATCCCGTAGCCCCTTTCTGCCTGGGACAGACTTCTAGAGGCATAAGCTACCGGCTGTAACTGACCATTGGCATTCAGATGCTGCAACACACACCCGCCCCATAGGACGACGCATCGCACATTAACACAAGTTTCTTACATGGGTCATATAACGTTAACAGTGGGTGGAGCTTCCCCTTTTATACCTGAAAATCCAGGTTAGGAGTATCCCGCACAAATTCACCCCTAGTGGTCAATGCTCTCAAGGTGTACAACTTAGGTCAGCTTATACATGGGTTACATAAGTTGAATACATGACACCTACATAATGGTGCCGATTAACATATGTCCCCCAAAGCTTCCTGGAAATATCCAGTGACAACTACGACCCTGGTAGAAAGAGGCTTTAGATCTAGTATCAACTGCTAGTGTAGCTCATCTACTGCATCTGGAGGAAACCACAGCTTTCTTATACACTGCCTGGGGACAAATACATGTATGACCTCCTTAATTTGTTGATACTCTAGTGTAGTGCATCTTCAAAAAAGGGGACTAGTCCGACTGTGGCAACTACAGAGGAATCTCTCTGCTGTCGGCCACTGGGAAAGTCATCGCTAGAATCCTCCTCAACCATCTTCTCCCTGTGGCTGAAGAGCTCCTCCCAGCATCACAATACAGATTCCATCCACTAAGGGATACAACGGACATGATCTTCACCGCGTGACAACTACAAGAGAAATGCAGGGAACAGCACCAACCCTTGTACATGGCCTTCTTTGACCTTACAAAGGCCTTTGACACTGTCAACCGTGAGGGACTATGGAGCATCCTGCTCCGTTTCGGCTGCCCCCAAAAGTTTGTCCCCATCCTCCACCTACTACGCGATGACATGCAAGCCATGATCCTGACCAACGGATCCATCACAGACCCAATCTACGTCCGGACCGGGGTCAAGCAGGGCTGCGTCATCATGCCAATGCTCTTCTTGATCTTCCTTGCTGCAATGCTCCATCTCACTCTCAACAAGCTTCCCACTGGAGTGGAACTAAACTATAGAACCAATGGGAACCTGTTCAACCTTCGTCGCCTCCAGGCTAGATCCAAGGTTGTCCCATCCTCTGTCATCGAACTACAGTACGCAGATGATGCTTGTGTCTGCGCACATTCAGAGGCCAAACTCCAAGCTATCGTCAACATCTTCACCGAGGTGTATGAAAGCATGGGCCTTACACTAAACATCCGTATGACAAAGGTCCTCCACCAACCTGACCTCGCCACACAGCACTGCCCCCCCCGATCATCAAAATCCATGACGCGGCCTTGGACAACGTGGGCCATTTTCCATACCTCGGGAGCCTACTATCAGCAAGGACAGACATCGACGATGAGGTCCAACACTGCCTCCAGTGTGCCAGTGCAGCCTTCGGTCGCCTAAGGAAGAGAGTGTTTGAAGACCAGGACCTCAAATCTGGCACCAAGCTTATGGTCTACAGGGCAATAGTGATACCCGCCCTCCTATATGGCTCAGAGACGTGGACCATATACAGTAGACATCTTAAAGTGCTGGAGAAGTACCACCAGCGCTGCCTCCGCAAAATTCTACAAATCCACTGGAAGGATAGACGCACCAATGTCAGTATTCTCAATCAGGCCAACATCCCCAGCATCGAAGCACTGACCACACTCGACCAGCTCCGTTGGGCAAGCCACATCGACTGCATGCCCAACACAAGACTCCCAAAGCAAGCGCTCTACTCGGAATTCCTACACGGCAAGCGAGCCCCAGGTGGGCAGAGGAAATGTTTCAAGGACATCCTCAAAGCTTCCTTGATAAAATGCAACATCCCCACCGCCACCTGAGCATCCCTAGCCCAACACCGTGCTAAATGGAGGAATAGCATCCGGGAGGGCGCTGAGCACATTGAGTCTCGTCGCCGAGTACATGCAGAAAGCAAGCACAGGCAGCGGAAGGAGCGTGCAGCAAACCAGACTTACCACCTACCCTTTCCTTCAACGACTGTCTGTCCCACCTGTGACAGAGACTGTAATTCCCATATTGGACTGTTCAGTCTCCTAAGAACTCACTTTTATATTGGAAGCAAGTCTTCCTCGATTTCAAGGGACTGCCTATGATGATGAAAATTGGCACAAACGAAGGGAAATTTTAGGAAGAAAAATGCCATGCTATCCCTTCATTTACATGAGGCAGGGCAGGCAATCACAGTCAGAGCAATCAGAGGAAAAGTCTGTCAGCTGTTTTCTTGGGGGTTGGGGGTGGGGGGGAAGTTCTGGTGGAAGGCCTTCCCATCCCCTTTTCCTTTACTTACCTACTCTACTGCCCAAAGCTGGGTGGTTTCTCCTGCAAAATCAGTACTAACAATTCTTAACTCAATAGAAACCTATGTGCTTTGCTGTTGTTTTTGTTTTTGTCACCACGCCTCCACTTGTTGCCCAAAGTTGTATGTCCTTTCAAATCTACTTTTGGTATTTCTTTGTGCACCCTCAGTGACAGGAGGTTATGAAGTGCCTATCTGGTGCTTTCTTCTAGGAGCCTTTGGTGACTGAGATGGTCCTCATCTGAGGCTCCAGAGGGATCTGTTGCATGCTGTGTCTCAACTGCCGCTGCAAGGCAGCCTGGTCCTAGTTACTTTCTGTTACGTGTGTAGGCACCTCAGGGCGTGGCAAGAGGGTACATATGTGGCACTCTTCTGAGAGACAACATCATCATGCACACTTACCAGGCCACCAATATTAGGCTCTGGCAATGTTGAGGCACTGATCAGTTGGAATGCAGATTGAGTGATACTATTTATATCACTGAATCCCTGAGAGCCAGCCCTCACTACTCGAGTGTCCCAGATGTCTGTAGTAGCAGTCATAGTTGCTATGCTCAAAAGATATGACTGGCCTTAGCCTCTCTTCTGGGGGAACCTCTGCTGTAGATTGACTCCAGGATCAACTGCATTCTGTACATACATCCATTATGCAGATGCAATTATGCAGCTTTCAGATTTCAGTTAACCATTATGTAGGTGTCAGCCTTAGCTCAAGTGATAACCTCTGAGTCAAAGGTCGTCGGTTCAAGCCACATTCCAGAGAATTTAGAACATATTCTAAGATAACACCAGTGTAACACTGAGGGAGTGCTGTAATGTCAGAGATGCTGTCTTTCAGATGCCATGTCTGTCTGTGGCCCTGTCTGCTCTTGCAGGTGGACATTAAAGTTCCCTTGGCACAATTTGAAGAAGAGCAGGGGAGTTCTACTGGTGTCATGAGCTACATTTACCCCTTAACCAACATCACTAAAACAGATTATATAGTCACTGCTGTTTGTGGGACCTTGTGTGCAAATTGGTTGTTACGTTTCCCGACATTACAACAGTAACTACACAAAATAAAAGTACTTAATTGGCTGTAAAGTGCTTTGGGACGACCTGTTATATAAATGCAAGTTCTTTCTTTCAGTTAGTGGATTCTTCCAAGTATGCCACCATCTATAGCATATTCTGGAATGCCACCCCTAATGTTTGAACATAGGTTTGAGGCACTAAAATCATTTATTATTTAAATGCCAGACCTGAGAAATGAGTCACAAAGCTGAGAGCTTTTATCTTGTGACTAATAACACATGCCTTTGCATCTTTCACCTTTAGCTCCTTTTAGCTAATTGTGCAGAATGCGTCACACTGTGCACTCCTCTCAGGCTTAGTATGTACGCTCCCTGGGAAAGTTTCCCTGAGCTGGTGCTTGGGAATATAGTAAAGACCAGACGCAGATGGGCCAGGTTCCTCAGTTTGTTGCTGCAGCACACCTAGATGTGGCCTGGCCAAGGCCTTATACAAAGAAAGGATAGTATTCCTTGTTTTATATTTAATTGCACTGACACAACCCGATTTGCTTTCACACTAGCCTCATGATAATGGTTGTGGTCCTTCAATGCCTCATGCACTACAGCGCCCAGGTCTATGTCCCACTCAGCAAACTTGAGCAAGTAACTCTGCATTTTTGAACATTCAGCAGTTCTGACGAAGGGTCATCGATCTGAAACGTTAACTCTGTTTTTCTCTCTACAGATGCTGCCTGACCCACTGAGATTTTCAGCATTCTCTGTTTTTATTTCAGATTCCAGCATCCGCAGTATTTTGCTTTTGTACTAGTGTTTAATTCACTGCCACTTCTCTTCTAGGAATGCCCACCTTGAAGAAGTTCTGCTCTTCCTTCAGACCGGACTTCCGTTTGTCTCTTTTGCCTTGTTCATCTTCTTTGCTTTCTGTTCTCCTTGTCATGTTTGATTCAGTATCTGCCAAGATTCACTTTCACAGCCACATCTCTTTCCTCAGTAACTGTCTCCGCCTCAGACTTAATCCACGTGGATTTCAACTGAAATTCCACCCTTCATGTTTTGGATCCACCCAGGATTACAGATATCTCCGAGATATTCAGCGTTCCTCGAACCACTACTTTCACCACATCCTGGGATCCACACTCAACGCTATGCGCCATCACATGCACGCTCTCGACCTCTCTCTTCAGCAGCACTGACTCACTCTATTTCTAAGCTGTTCTGCTCTGCAGTTCCATTTCATCCTTCACCTTATCCGACGCTCTAACCAAAAACTTTTTTCCTTCCTTTCAGGTGTCAAGGATCGTAAACTTCAACAACTCTTGGACACCAATGCCCCTCCGGAACCTTCTTCCCACACACTTCCCTCTAATCCCATCCCTTCTTCCAATCTCGCCCCCTACCATGTTTTCACTATTCCCTCTGACCTTCCCCTCTCTCACCCCAAATGATCAGTCCTCAGCAAAGATCTGAGCTTCATCCCCTTACACCCCCACCTCAATGAATTTCGAGCTCGGCACGTTGCTGAGCTCTTTTTCTGCCGTCTTCGCCTCCGTGCCCACTTCTTCGGCCAGGAGTCTTCCTCCCGCACAGCTGTCCCTTTCTCACGCTTTCAGAATTCCCGCTCTATCTGGACCCCTCCCTCTGGCCGCTTACCCTCTCTAAATTTTTTCATTGCAAACTGCCAACGGGACATCAGCTGTCTCAATTTCTCTGCTCCCCTCATTCACGCCAACTTATCTCCCTCTGAACTTGCAGCACTCCGCTCTCTCAGATCCAACCCCAACCTTGTCATTAAACCTGCTGACAAGGGTGGCACTGTTGTTTGGTGAACCAAACTCTACCTTGCAGAGGCTGATCGCCAACTCTCTGACACCTCTTCCTACCTCCACCTAGACCATGACCCCACCACTGAACATCAAACCATTTCCCAGATCCTCACTGATCTCATCTCCTCTGGAGATCTTCCCTCCACAGCCATCGACGTCATAGTTCCCCAACCCCGCACAGCCCACTTCTACCTCCTTCCCAAAATCTACAAACAGGACTGCCCCGGTGGACCCATCGTTTCAGCCTGTTCTTGCCCCACAGAACTTATTTCTTCCTATCTCGACTCTATTTTTTCTCCCCTTGTCCACTCTCTTCTCACCTACATCCGCAACTCCTCCGACGCCCTCCGTCACTTTAACAGTTTCCAGTTTCCTGGCCCCAACCGTCTCCTTTTCACCATGGACGTCCAATCCCTCTACACTTCCATCCTCCACCAGGATGGCCTGAGGGCGTGCTGCTTCTTCCTCGAGCAGAGGTCCAACCAGTCCCCATCCCCCACCACCCTCCTCTGCCTGGCTGAACTTGTTCTCACATTGAACAACTTCTCCTTTAACTCCACTCACTTTCTCCAAATTAAAGGTGTTGCTATGGGAACCTGCATGGGTCCTAGCTATGCCTGCCTTTTCGTGGGTTATGTGGAACATTCTTTGTACCAGTCCTACTTGGGTCCCCTCCCTCACCTCTTTTTCCTGTACATTGATGACTGTATCGGGCCATTTCCTGCTCTCGCCCTGAACCAGAAAATTTCATTCATTTTGCATCCAATTTCCACCCTTCCCTCATCTTCACATGGTTCATCTCCGACTCTTCTCTTCCCTTCCTCGACTTCTCTGTCTCCATTTCTGGGGATTGGCTTTCGACCAGTATCCACTATAAGCCACTAACTCCCACACCTACCTGAACTACACTTCCTCTCACTCTGCATCCTGTATGGACTCCATTCCATTCTCCCAGTTTCTCCGTCTCCGTAACATATGCTCTGACGATGCCACCTTTTACACGAGTGCCTCTGATATGTCTTCCTTTTTCCTCAACCGAGGAGGATTCCCCTCTGCCGTGGTTAACATGGCCCTCGACCGTGTCTGTTCCATTTCCCATACCTCTACTCTCACCCCTTCCCCTCCCTCTCAGAACCATGAGAGGGTGGAATTTTACATTAGGATGGAGAATGAAACAGTTAATTCAGAGACCATGGTCCAGAACTTAAAGAAGGGTAACTTTGAAGGTATGAGGCGTGAATTGGCTAGGAATTGGCGAATGATACTTAAGGGGTTGACAGTGGATGGGCAATGGTAGACATTTAGGGACCGCATGGATGAACTACAACAATTGTATCCCTGTCTGGCGTAAAAATAAATAAGGGAATGTGGCTCAACCGTGGCTATCAAGGGAAATCAGGGATAGTATTAAAGCCAAGGAAGTGGCATACAAATTGGCCAGAAATAGCAGCAAACCCAGGGAATGGGAGAAATTTACAACTCAGCAAAGGAGGACAAAGGGTTTGATTAGGGCAGGGAAAATAGAGTACGAGAGGAAGCTTGCAGGGAACATTAAAATGGACTGCAAAAGCTTCTATTGATATGTAAAGAGAAAAAGGTTAATAAAGACAAATGTAGGTCCCCTGCAGACAGAATCAGGGGAAGTCATAACAGGGAACAAAGAAATAGCAGACCAATTGAACAAGTATTTTGGTTCAATATTCACTGAGGAGGACACAAACAAACTTCCGGATATAAAAGGGGTCAGAGGGTCTAGTAAGAAGGAGGAACTGAGGGAAATCCTTATTTGTCGGGAAATTGTGTTGGGGAAATTGATGGGATTGAAGGCCGATAAATCCCCAGGGCCTGATGGTCTGCATCCCAGAGTACTTAAGGAGGTGACCTTGGAAATAGCGGATGCATTGACAGTCATTTTCCAACATTCCATAGATTCTGGATCAGTTCCTATGGAGTGGAGGGTAGCCAATGTAACCCCACTTTTTAAAAAAGGAGGGAGAGAGAAAACAGGGAATTATAGACCAGTCAGCCTGACATCGGTAGTGGGTAAAATGATGGAATCAATTATTAAGGATGTCATAGCAGTGCATTTGGAAAGAGGTGACATGATAGGTCTAAGTCAGCATGGATTTGTGAAAGGGAAATCATGCTTGACAAATCTTCTGGAATTTTTTGAGGATGTTTCCAGTAGAGTGGACAAGGGAGAACCAGTTGATGTGGTGTATTTGGACTTTCAGAAGGCTTTCTACAAGGTCCCACACAAGAGATTAGAGTGCAAAGTTAAAGCACATGGGATTGGTGGTAGTGTGCTGACGTGGATTGAGAACTGGTTGGCAGACAGGAAGCAAAGAGTAGGAGTAAATGGGTACTTTTCAGAATGGCAGGCAGTAACTAATGGGGTACCGCAAGGTTCTGTGCTGGGGCCCCAGCTGTTTACATTGTACGTGAATGATTTAGACGAGGAGATTAAATGTAATATCTCCAAATTTGTGGATGACACTAAGTTGGGTGGCAGTGTGAGCTGTGAGGAGGATGCTATGAGGCTGCAGAGTGACTTGGATAGGTTAGGTGAGTGGGCAAATGCATGGCAGATGAAGTATAATGTGGATAAATGTGAGGTTATCCACTTTGGTGGTAAAAACAGAGAGACAGACTGTTATCTGAATGGTGACAGATTAGGAAAAGGGGAGGTGCAACGAGACCTGGGTGTCATGGTACATCAGTCATTGAAGGTTGGCATGCAGGTACAGCAGGCGGTTAAGAAAGCAAATGGCATGTTGGCCTTCATAGCGAGGGGATTTGAGTACAGGGGCAAGGAGGTGTTACTACAGTTGTACAGGGCCTTGGTGAGGCCACACCTGGAGTATTGTGTACAGTTTTGGTCTCCTAACTTGAGGAAGGACGTTCTTGCTATTGAGGGAGTGCAGCGAAGGTTCACCAGACTGATTCCCGGGATGGCGGGACTGACATATCAAGAAAGACTGGATCAACTGGGCTTGTATTCACTGGAGTTCAGAAGAATGAGAGGGGATCTCATAGAAACGTTTAAAATTCTGACAGGTTAGGCAGGTTAGATGCAGGAAGAATGTTCCCACTGTTGGGGAAGTCCAGAACCAGGGGTCACAGTCTAAGGATAAGGGGTAAGCCATTTAGGACCGAGATGAGGAGAAACATCTTCACCCAGAGAGTGGTGAACCTATGGAATTCTCTACCACAGAAAGTTGTTGAGGCCAATTCACTAAATATATTCAAAAAGGAGTTAGATGTAGTCCTTACTACTAGGGGGATCAAGGGGTATGGCGAGAAAGCAGGAATGGGGTACTGAAGTTGCATGTTCAGCCATGAACTCATTGAATGGCGGTGCAGGCTAGAAGGGCCGAATGGCCTACTCGTGCACCTATTTTCTATGTTTATGTTTCTATGTTCCCCTTGTCCTCACCTTTCACCCCACCAGCCTCCATGTTCAACAGATCATCCTCCGCCATTTCCGCCACCTCCAGTGTGATCCCACCACCAATTACATCTTCCCCTCCCCTCCCCT
The DNA here is from genome assembly GCF_044704955.1 of Pristiophorus japonicus. Lineage (NCBI taxonomy): Eukaryota > Metazoa > Chordata > Chondrichthyes > Pristiophoridae > Pristiophorus > Pristiophorus japonicus. Next base: position 91,770,977 of record NC_091985.1, read on the forward strand.
CTCAGCGTTCTGAAGGGACCGCTCCCTCCGCGACACCCTGGTCCATTCCGCAGTCACCCTCAGCAACCCCGCCCCTTCCCACGGCACCTTTCCGTGCAAGCGCAGGAGATGCAACACCTGCCCTTTTACCTCCTCCCTCCCCACTGTCCAGGGCCTCAAATACTCCTTCCACGTGAAACAATGATTTACTTGTACTTCTTTCAACTTAGTATACTGTATTCGCTGTTCACGATGTGGTCTCCTCTACATTGGGGAGACCAAGCGTAGATTGGGTGACCACTTTGCTGAACACCTCCGTTCAGTCTGTAAGTGTGACCCTGAGCTTCTGATCACCTGTCACTTTAATTCTCCACTCCATTCCCACTGATATCTCCATCCTCAGACTCCTCCACTGTTCCAATTAAGCTCAACTCAAGCTCGAGGAATAGCACTCATCTTTCGTTTAGGCACTTTACAACCTTCTGGACTCAACATCTTATGTTTTTTTTCTTCTTTTTTTCTCTCCTTTTTTTTCTCTTTGTCTATAATGGCAGCTGGTCATTACTACGCCATTCACACCCTATCCAGATTAATCTTTATCTGACTTCTGTTATTACCATTTCAATTCGGCCATCATCGCTTTTGTCTCTCTAATCTCTCCTGCCTTCCACCCTATCACAGACCTTCCCCTTTGTTCGTTCTTCCCCTCCTCCTTTCAATGCTTAAGAATCTGCTCTTTTCAAACATTTGGCAGTTCTGACGAAGGGTCATCGAGCCAAAACGTTAACTCTGTTTTTCTCTCCACAGATGCTGCCTGACCCGCTGAGATTTCCAGCATTCTCTGTTTTTATTACTGCATGTTGGATACAAGCAACTGCTTGGAGTTGTCACAAAAACAAACTTTACAGTTCTCTATATTAAAACACATATGCCAGATATGGGTCCATTCCCCTATTTCATCTAGTTCTGCCTGCAATTTATTTTGTTTCACCTCAGGTCCTCACAAACATGAACATATCTTTATGTCATCCATAAACGTATGGATAGTTCTTGCAGATTGTTGATAGAGCTAGTGAAGAGCAACTGCCCTGTCACCGATCCCTGCGGAACTCCACTAGTGACTGGTTCCCACATAAAACCTCTACCATTGGTAACTATGGGCTCAATTTTCCCCAGTATTTGCGCCATTTTTTTTGGAGTAGGCTGTTTTTTCTGGCTTAACTTAAAAATCACCAGTTTCCCCAATCAATTTGCACCAGCATAACTCAGCTAGTTACGGTTTTGTTAGGTAAGTTTTTTTTTCCTCAAAAGAGGGCATTACGAGCCACCTACGCCAATTATGACCATTTAGGTAACTTTGGGCAGCTAATAGTTACTCCATTTCTACTTAGGCCAGCGTATGTGGCCTCTCGAGAAAACCCTTGCAGAGAGTTAAAGAAATCGGCGCAGGTAAGGAAATCGAAGGTCATTCGGCCTGGGCTAGGGGCGGGAAGCAGAGCGGACCTGGATCGGCATGAAATCGGGGGCCACAGAGCGGTGGGAAGGCACCGGAGTGGCTCAGTGGGGGAGGGTACTCACCGCAACTGACCAGGAAGGCACCTCACTCGGAGTTCTACTGCGTATGCGCGGCCATTTCAGCGACATCAAGAACGTCAATTTTTCCACCGCGCATGCGCAGAAGGTCCGGCTCCTTTTTCCAGCGCAGTACGCAGGCTCCACTCCCCGAGGTGACTGGCCACGCTGTGCGACTGCAGATTAGAGGCCAAACATGGGTGGTAAGAGAAGGGATAACCAGCCGTGGATAACCAAGGAAATAAAGGAGAGTATCAAATCAAAGACCAATGCGTATAAGGTGGCCAAGGTTAGTGGGAAACTAGAAGATTGGGAAAATTTTAAACAACAGCAAAGAATGACTAAAAAAGCAATAAAGAAAGGAAAGATAGATTATGAAGGTAAACTTGCGCAAAACATAAAAACAGATAGTAAAAGCTTTTACAGATATATAAAACGGAAAAGAGTGACTAAAGTAAATGTTGGTCCCTTAGACGATGAGAAGGGGGATTTAATAATGGGAAATGTGGAAATGGCTGAGACTAGCTCATTGAATGTATTCAAGTCACAAATAGATTTTTAACCAATAAGGGAATTAAGGGTTACGGGGAGAGGGCGGGTAAGTGGAGCTGAGTCCACGGCCAGATCAGCCATGATCTTATTGAATGGCGGAGCAGGCTCGAGGGGCTAGATGGCCTACTCTTGTTCCTAATTCTTATGTTCTTATGTTCTTAAACATCGGGAAACTTCGGAGATTTTTTTCTGGTGCATCTAGTTACCTAATTAAGCAGTGCAACTCAGGCAATATGCCAGAAAATGGGCTCGGGGAAAATTGAGCCCTATGTTCTGTCTATGTAAATGCACCCAGTTCCTTATCCAACCCAGAATCTGTCTGCCAATACCACAAGACCCAACCTTGCTTAGAAGTCTTTTGTGCAGCACTTATAGAAGCCATTTTTAAAATACGCAATGTGAACCAGCTAGCGACATCCACCGACTTTGTAACTTCCTCAAAAAAATTCAACCAAGTTGGTGAGACAGGACCTTCTTTACCAGAAGCAATGCTGAGAATCCCTAATAACCCCATACTCTTTCAAGGTGGTCATACATTTCCTCTCTAAGGAACTCTTCTAGCAAATTTCTTATAACTGAAGTAAAATGTTTTTCAGTTCTAAATTACTGTCCTTTTTAAATATTGGGACCACCTGAGTCTCTCTACTCTATGGCTCACAGAGCAAATCCCCCAATTCTTTCAGCACCTTAGGGTGAATGTCGTCAGGGACAACAGCCCAATCCATTCTGAGATCACTAATTCTGGAAAGGACGATATCTGCAATTACTTTAACACATTCAATTATAGCATTACCGTTGTGTTATATTATTAGCAACCCAGCATCATCTTCAGTAGTGAAGGCTCTATTATATCCTGGGACTCGACCTAAACCTGCCCTGTGGAATCATTCAATGTCCCCATACAATGCTTCATGGCCCTGGGACTCCTAACATAGCTGAAAAAGACCTTGGGCTGGAAATTTGGTTCTAGCCATTTTGCGGCGTTATTCATGGCAGGGCGGTATGTATAACACCCGCTAAATGTTTGTGCCTCCGACCAGTAAATGAGTTTGAAATGCAGCAAGAAGGAAAGGGGGTGCTATATCAGGTATTCCAGATCTGCATACAGGCGCTCCAACCGAAAACCTCAGCGCTAAAATGCAAGGCGCAATGCGAATGCTCCGAGGCCCACGGTAGATCCCGAGCCCAGACGAATCTTAAAGGCACGGCACTATAAGTATCCGCATGTGTAGCTTCAACTGTGCACTTTGAATAGAGCGAGAAAATGGAGGGGCAGGAAGGTCACCATGTGCACGCTGCTTCTCAGCCACGGCCGCTGAGGCATTGATAGAGGCTGATTGATGAAAGGAGGTGGCATGTGTTGCAGCTTCCTGGAGGAAGGTGGCCCATTCCACGAGTTCTTCGGAGGCTTTGGAGGGAAGTGGCACAGGACGTCTCAGCTAGAGACACGGTGCCGTGAACTGTGACACAATATCACCAAAAGTTTAGCGCTCTTACAAGAGTTATCAGGTTGAGTACCCTTTATATTAATGCATAAATGTCATGATTTGAAACTCACTGTCTCACACAATGTAATGTCTTTGCAGTACCTGCCCATCTCTATGTGTTCAAAGCTGTGGTGTTGGTTGGTGAAGCCACCTGAAAAATGAAGCCTCAGTTCACCAGCCAAGCCCTGCGCATGCAAGTGTCGTCCACCTTCTTGTTCCCTAATCAGTCTCACCCCGCCTCCCACCAGCCTTTTACTCTTGATATGTCACCCTGAACCGCAATACTAGCTGGCTCTCACCTAATCCCACCCTTTCCACATGCTCTGTTTGCAGCCACACAGTTTATAATGGACATCTTTACACTTCCACACAGTAAGAGCTACTCTACTATGGAATGCACATGTGCCACACGATGAGCAGCACACTCACTCACACCTTTTTCTTATTGCAAGCGAAATTGGCACATAATCGTTGGGAGCATCAGCGCCCCGGAGATGGCAAGCCTGATCTACAGGATCTCACTCAGGTCGACGAGCGAGTGCCCACCCTCCTGGGCACATCAATTGGAACAATAGCGGGTGGCGAGGCAGAGCCTCCTAGGGGACAATGACAGCATGTTGATGACCTTTGCATCTTCTATCAGACCACTTGGCCCTGACACCACAATCCTTCCCCACTCTTCCCTGGGGGAGTGGCAGCATGACTGTAGACATGGAACGTGATGTCCTCTCCCACCACTGCCACTTCACCTTTGCACCTATCGCTGTTTGCACCCCATGCAGATGTGGCCCTTACGGCAAAAGGGATCAAGGGGTATGGAGAGAAAGCAGGAATGGGGTACTGAAGTTGCATGATCAGCCATGATCATATTGAAAGATGGTGCAGGCTCGAAGGGCCGAATGGCCTACTCCTGCACCTATTTTCTATGTTTCTATGTTTCCAGGAAACTGGCATTTCTGAATACCTTTTCCATTCCTGGCCCCCTTCTCCCCCTGTAACCAATCTTTTCTGGTTTTGTGCTTTCTGATAATGAACCAAAGGCACAAGAGCCTTTCCGTGAACCCTCAACTGCTGGCGACAGTGGAGAAGAGGACGAAGGGGAGGACGCCTCGCTCCCAGTCACCGAGGAGCCAGCGGCCTCAGCGAGCGGGGACAGCATCTCCGTGGATGAGGGCATGGTTGGGGGCTTCGAGGTGAGTGATGCTCTGGAACTCAGTGGTCTGCAGCAACTCGGGGGCCAGCTCCCCGGAGGTTGAGTGTGCGCTTGAGTGATGCTCAGCAGCACTCTGATGAGGAGACTGTGCTGGAGGTTGTCGCAAGACAATCTTTGAGAATGCACAGTGGTCTGTTGGGTGCATTGGTGCTTGAGAGCCTGGATGCACTTGGTGTGAGGATGGAAGAATCCGCCTCAATATTTGCCCTTGCCTCTCAGCAGCCCATCGAGCCCATCCTTGGTAGATACCAATGGATGTTGGAAGCCACAAGTGACCATGAGGTCCCAGACATGATGACGTGGGCTATGGCTGACGTGGCAGTAGCCATTGAACGCCAGGCCGAAGCAACGCAAGGCCTGCATTCTGCCATGTCGTCAGTACGTGGTGGCATCATTGCGCTATCTGCTCTGATGCAGACTCACTCTGCTCTGATGCAGGGTCACATTGATGCCACGCAAGCACTGACTGCTGCCATCGTGTGTGGGTCCCCAGCAGTCCAACGGGGACCTAATGTTGCTAAAGCCAGCAATTTGAGCTCGAACAGATTGCTCCAGATGCTGAGACTCTTCCCCAGGGGAGTGGCAGCGTGACGGTAGGCATGGAACGTGATGTCCTCTCCCACCACTGCCACTTCACCGATGCACCTACTGCTGTCTGTACCCCATGCAGCCGAGATTGCCGCCGCCAATCCTGAGGTGGTGCAGTCCACAGTCGGGCCTTCCAGGGACCGAGCTGGTCCAGGGCATCCTGCTAGGCCGTCTGTACTGTGCCCCACAAACACAGCGGCCCTCAAGCAGCCTTGCTGTAGGCACTGAGGCCACTTTGAGGAGGAGTACTAGGCGTTGGAAGGGGGTGAAGGTAAGAGGTGGGAAAGCACAGCGAAAGTTTGAGTGAGGACTTTGCCCACCATGGACAGCTGTCCTCATCCTGTAAATAATGGCTGTAAATATATCGGGGCATTGTTTGATGTAACCTATTGTTCTGAGTATGTGTGCCTAATATGCTACAATGATGCTGTTGTGGTGTGGGATGACCAATGGAAGGAGCGTTTATCCAGGTATTATTTAAGGTTATGTGTTTGATGGTCATTCAACAGGAAGTTGTGATTTGTTTTTGTACTTGCTGGGGAGGGTTTTGGTTGTGGCGTTTGAGGCAACTACGTTGGTGTCGTGAATAAAATTTTACTTTGACCGTTTTGCATTGGTGTCTTGTGTATCATTGTGGATTTTAACAGAGATGTGCCATTATGATGGCACATAGCGCAGTCAGTATTAGCTGCATCCCTCAGCTTCCTGATGGATTATGAGCCGCTGACGTGGCTATTGCACCCGCAGCATTGCCACGCTGCCTCCACTGTGGATGCTGTTTCTCCCGGTGTTGCTGGCCATTCGGTAGGCCTCGCCAGGCTCCTGTTCCTTGTTCTCCTCCTCCCTATGTGAGGTTGCAGGTCTGCCTGTGGGAGATGTCATATCTCTCTCTCAGCACTTCCTCTCAGAAGTGTATCCTTCGCACACACTGCTCCTCAGAGAGCTGGAGGTATGAGCTTTGCTTCCTGTAAATTCGTGGGGGGTAAGGCCTCCTGTCCAGACGTCCGCAGTCTCTCCTCCTTCGTGGCCCTGCATGGCCAACAGCCCTTGTATCCTCATGCTGCCTAACCAGAGCATGGAGTAGACGATGCTGGCGAACTAGTAATGTACCCTTTAAATTATTTTTCTCAAGCTGTAAGGACCCTGTAATGGCAGATCATTCTTCCGATTCAAAATCAGAAGTTGACGCAGCGTGCTGTGCAGAAATGTTGCGCTCAATGTGCTCTCCGATTTATGCTCATCCTCCATCCCTTTAAGTATGCTGCAGATAGTGCCAACGGAAGGTGGAACCACCTGGTTTCTCCGGCGTAGTTAGGGACCAATGCTAAATGAGGTAGATGTACCTAATTTTGCGACCAAGACGCTAATGGGACGTTGCACAACGACTGAAGTCATGATCTGAATGAAATTACAGAGCGAGGTGGTAGCGTTTTGTGCTGCCGCAAAACAGGCATCAAATTTCCCGCCACATGCTGCGAGCTGTGCGCCCGGACGGTAAGCAATCCGAGACACATTACCGTCCCTCTCGGGCGCTAACAGAGGCGCTACATAATCGAATTTCCAGCCCAAGATCTATCCACTATCTTCTTCTCCAGTGTCTTTTTGGAAGCTGTGATGGCAGCTTTTGATGCCGTCAACTGAGTTCAGTATCTTTAAGAAAAAAAGAACTAGTGCCTTTTACATCCTCAGGACATCCTGCAGGGCATTTGTCAGTATTAAATTTATTTATTATTTTTCTGCCGCTTGCAAAAACAGATTCTAAATCCTTCTGCAAAGTGTTAACTGCATCCTTCATCCCTATGACACTCCCCATTTAGTGTCTGCAAATTTAGCAACCTTACAATTAGCTTCTACATCATATGTGTACAAAAAGCAAGGGTCCAAGTACTGACTCCTGCTCTACCTCTCTCTTTCAATCACTCATGAATACTCTGCTTCCTACATTTGATTCAGTTTCTCATCCAGTCCCATGTTCTATCCAGAATTCCCATAGATGTTAGTTTTATTAGTAATCACAAATAAACCTTGTGCGGCTTTGGCAAAGTTTCTAAAAATCCAAATAAACAATATCATCCACTGTCCACTATCTAAATTAATTTATAACATCCTCAAAGAAGTCAAGGAGAATTGCCAAGTAGAACTTTCCCCCTCTTTTCCAGATTGGCTGTTTCTTCTTAATATTGTTATATAGGTAGCCCTTCAGCCTCTAAGTATGGATTCCAATATATTTCCCTGCTATTGATTTGAAGCTAATGGGTCTGTAGTTTCTGGCACATTTTTGTCCCCCTTTTTAAATGTCGGTACTATGTTTGCGTCTTTCCAATCCTTGAGGAACTTATAGGTATCCAATAAGTCTTTTATGACCATGGGCTAGATTTTACACTTTTGTGCAGATTGCCCAAAAATGGGTGTTATTTCCGGTGTGGGTGGTAAAAATGGATTTTCAGATTGCCGGCTTCTCGCCCATTCTCAAAGCACCGAGTCTCCATTTTTGAAATTGGGCGTTGCCACGATCGATATGAAATGGGCGGTAGTGTTAAATCTCTCTGACCTTCTGCCGTAAAGTGTCACCGTCCTTAGCAACGGCATGGCAACACTCGATTCCCGCGATTCAGGAGGTCAAGGGTCATCATGACATGCGCAGAAGAGGAGACAGAGCGAGAGAGAGCTGAGAGGGACTGAAGGCGTGTGTGGGTGTGATGTGGCTGCTTTGGGAGGAGGAAGGGAGAGTTTAGAGCTTTAGAACAAATAGGGAAACAAAAATTAGCTGTTACCAGCCAGGTATTGACCTGAATTTGGCCTATAATGGAGGGAGAGGAGGAGGCGTCACAGCATGCTGTGGAGACTGACGCTGGCGAGAGCAGTGAGCTGGGAGAGGAGAACATTGGAGTGCGCAAAAGAGCAAGGAGGTTCTCGGACAAGGCAAATGCCTCCCTCCTGCAGGAGGTCAAGTTACGCTGGGGTGATTTGACACAGGGAGGGCATGGGAAGCCCACCACAAAGACCTACCAGAAGATATGGGCCGAGATAGCAGAGGTGGTCTCGTCAGTGACCAATGAGGTGCGTGAGGGCAAACATAAAAACAGATAGTAAAAGCTTTTACCGATATATAAAACGGAAAAGAGTGACTAAAGTAAATGTTGGTCCCTTAGAAGATGAGAAGGGGGATTTAATAATGGGAAATGTGGAAATGGCTGAGACCTTAAACAATTATTTTGCTTCGGTCTTCACAGTGGAAGACACAAAAACCATGCCAAAAATTGCTGGTCACGGGAATGTGGAAAGGGAGGACCTTGAGACAATCACTATCACTAGGGGGATAGTGCTGGACAGGCCAATGGATCTCAAGGTAGACAAGTCCCCTAGTCCTGATGAAATGCATCCCAGGTATTAAAAGAGATGGCAGAAGTTATAGCAGATGCATTCATTATAATCTACCAAAATTCTCTGGACTCTGGAGAGGTACCATCGGATTGGAAAGCAGTTAATGTAACACCTCTGTTTAAAAAAGGGGGCAGACAAAAGGCAGGTAACTATAGGCCGGTTAGTTTAACATCTGTAGTGGGGAAAATGCTTGAAACTATCATTAAGGAAGAAATAGCGGGACATCTAGGTAGGAATAGTGCAATCAAGCAGACGCAACATGGATTCATGAAGGGGAAATCATGTGTAACTAATTTACTGGAATTCTTTGAGGATATAACGAGCATGGTGGATAGAGGTGTACCGATGGATGTGGTGTATTTAGATTTCCAAAAGGCATTCGATAAGGTGCCACACAAAAGGTTACTGCAGAAGATAAAGGTATGCGGAGTCAGAGGAAATGTATTAGCATGGATTGAGAATTGGCTGGCTAACAGAAAGCAGAGAGTCGGGATAAATGGGTCCTTTTCGGGTTGGAAATCGGTGGTTAGTGGTGTGCCACAGGGATCGGTGCTGGGACCACAACTGTTTACAATATACATAGATGACCTGGAAGAGGGGACAGAGTGTAGTGTAACAAAATTTGCAGATGACACAAAGATTAGTGGGAAAGTGGGTTGTGTAGAGGATACAGAGAGGCTGCAAAGAGATTTAGATAGGTTAAGCGAATGGGCTAAGGTTTGGCAGATGGAATACAATGTCGGAAAATGTGAGGTCATCCACCTTGGAAAAAAACACAGTAAAAGGGAATATTATTTGAATGAGGAGAAATTACAACATGCTGCGGTGCAGAGGGACCTGGGGGTCCTTGTGCATGAATCCCAAAAAGTTAGATGGCAGGTGCAGCAGGTAATCAGGAAGGCGAATGAATGTTGGCCTTCATTGCGAGAGGGATGGAGTACAAAAGCAGGGAGGTCCTGCTGCAACTGTACAGGGTATTGGTGAGGCCGCACCTGGAGTACTGCATGCAGTTTTGGTCACCTTACTTAAGAAAGGATATACTAGCTTTGGAGGGGGTACAGAGACGATTCACTAGGCTGATTCCGGAGATGAGAGGGTTACCTTATGATGATAGATTGAGTAGACTGGGTCTTTACTTGTTGGAGTTCAGAAGGATAAAGGGTGATCTTATAGAAATATTTAAAATAATGAAAGGGATAGACAAGATAGAGGCAGGGAGGTTGTTTCCACTGGTCGGGGAGACTAGAACTAGGGAGCACAGCCTCAAAATACGGGGGAGCCAATTTAAAACTGTTGAGAAGGAATTTCTTCTACCAGAGGGTTGTGAATCTGTGGAATTCTCTGCCCAAGGAAGCAGTTGAGGCTAGCTCATTGAATGTATTCAAATCGCAGATAGATAGATTTTTAACCAATAAGGGTTATGAGGAGTGGGTGGGTAAGTGGAGCTGAGTCCACGGCCAGATCAGCCATGATCTTGTTGAGTGGCGGAGCAGGCTCGAGGGGCTAGATGGCCTACTCTTGTTCCTAATTCTTATGTTCTTATGTTCAATGCCGCAAGCGATGGAACGACTTGTGGGATCCACAAAAGTAAGTATTACATTTATTTACATGTACTTATGTATTTATATAATTTGATTTGTAAGAGTCATGAGTGACTATCAGCAGATGTGAGGTCTTTCACTTTTACCGAGAATGTTGTACTCAAAGCCTGCGGTCACGGTGCACGTCTTTAGGTAAAGAATGATAATTATCATAATAACCATGATTACATTTGTCGGTTATGTGTTATTAGTCTCTGTGGCAGTACCTAGCAATGATATCATGCAATGATCTCATGCCATATCGTCCTGTCACCTTTTACAGAAGAAGCTATCGATGATGAGGTTTGTGCAGAGGCGAACAGGTGGGGGACCACCAAGTGTCAGCGACATCACTGAGATGGAGGAGCAGGTGCTCACACTTGTGGGGAAGCACCCCCGGATAGGCACGCAAGCATCTGCAGACCCTGCAGTGAAGCGACGTGAGTAAAGCTTACACCATTGCGTGATGTAAAGTCAATAGATGCCACACCCCTCATATCCGAAAAATCATATATGATAGATGATTTCTAAAATTGTCCTCGAAATAATGCTGGCCTAATGAAAATCATTGCAATGAACCATGTGTTGATGGTCTTGAAATGTGATGTCTGTGATGATCTTGATAGCGGTGGTGCTTTTGTCGTGCATATGCTGTGTGTAGCGCTGGAATCACCTTGTGACCGTAGCACCCCCTTCTCCTCTAATAACCTCATTTATGTTTTGCAGCTCAGCCAGCAGCGCGGCCCCAGGCAAGACCACAGAGGTCAGAAGGTGGGGGCGTGGGGCCGGACTCACCGGACGATCCTACATCTGCTGAGGAGCTCCGATTCTCGCCCGTCAATCAGCTAGGTCTTGTTGTGTATGGAGAAAGAGTCAGACTGAACACTGTGAGCTCAAAGTAAAGTGTGACCTTAGTTTTTTATTGCAGGTCTCCAGAGTGCCTCTTCAACCTGTGAAGCCTCCATAAATACCTGTTCTCCCAAGGGATTATGGGATCCCTTGGGACTCCAGGGGATGAGCCCTCTGGTGGATGTACAGAGTAAATACAAGTATACATATATAACAACACTCCCCCCCCCCCAAAGTCAATAGTGTAACTATTTACAATGTGAGTCGATCTGGGGCCCTTCTTGACCTGGTTGATCATCTCGGTGTGAAAGCTGGTGTTGTTGAATCATTTGTTGGGCCCTCGCTGGGCTGCTATGCAGCTGGCCTTGCTGGGCTGCCTGGTATGTTGGGCCCTGCTGAACTGCTGTGGATGATGGGTTCTGCTTCGTGGTCAACCGTGGTACCGGTTGCCACTAGTGTGTATGTTGGGGGATCAAAAAAGATAGGGTCCAAGGTGGGTTGCTCAGGATAGTCCGTGAATCTGAGTTTGATTTGGTCCAAGTGTTTCCGGCGAATGAGTCCATTTGAAAGTTTGACCTGAAACACCCTGCTCCTCTCTTTGGCCACGACAGTGCCGGGAAGCCACTTGGGACCTTGTCCATAATTTAATACAAATACAGGATCATTAACTTCAATCTCGCGTGGCACATTTGCGCTATCATGGTATGCACTTTGTTGAAGCCGCCTGCTCTCTACCTGTTCATGTAGATCAGGGTGAACCAACGATAGCCTTGTCTTAAGTGCTCTTTTCATTAGCAGTTCAGTAGGTGGGATCCCAGTGAGTGAGTGGGGTCTCGTGCAGTAGCTAAGCAGGACTCAGGATACACGAGTCTGCAGTGAGCCTTCAGTTACCCTCTTCAAGCCTTGCTTGATGGTTTGCACTGCTCTCTCTGCTTGACCATTGGACGCTGGTTCAAACAGGGCAGATGTGACATGTTTGATCCCGTTACGGGTCATGAATTCTTTGAACTCAGCACTGGTAAAACATGGCCCGTTGTCGCTCACCAGGACATCAGGTAGGCCGTATGTGGCAAACATGGCCCTCAGGCTTTCAGTAGTGGCAGCGGACTTACTAGCCGACATTATCTCACATTCAATCCACTTGGACTACGCGTCTACAACCACAAGGAACATTTTACCCAAGAACGGGCCTGCATAGTCGATGTGTACCCTAGACCATGGTTTGGAGGGCCAAGACCATAAACTTAGCGGCGCCTCCCTAGGTACAACTGCGAGCATGTATTACATCTGTGAATGCAGGACTCTAAGTCCGCGTCGATACCAGGCCACCACACATGGGATCTGGCTATCGCTTTCATCATTACAATGCCTGGGTGGGTACTGTGGAGGTCATTGATGAAGGTGTCTCTGCCCTTCTTGGGGACCACTACTCGATTGCCCCATAGAAGGCAGTCTGTCTGTATAGACATTTCATCTTTGCGCCGCTGGAACGGCTTTATCTTCCTGCATTTCCACTGGGACACTGGATCAGCTCCCTTGAAGCACACAGCTTTTGACTTGAGATAATAATGGGTCCTGGCTTGTCCAGGTTTTGATCTGCCGGGCAGTGACAGGTGATTGCTCACTCTCAAATGCTTCCATAACCATGGCTAGATCTGCGGGCTGTGCCATTTCCACCCTCGTGGTGGGCAATGGCAGTCTACTGAGAGCATTGGCGCAGTTTTCTGTGCCTGGCCTGTGGTGGACGGCGTAGTTGTATGCGGACAACGTGAGCGCCCATCTCTGGATGTGGGCCGATGCGTTGGTATTTATCCCTTTACTCTCGGAGAACAGGAATATAAGTGGCTTATGGTCAGTTTCCAATGCGAATTTTAGCCCAAACAGGTATTGATGCATTTTCTTTACCCCATAGACACACGCTAACACTTCTTTCTCAATCATGCTGTAGGCTCCCTCAGCCTTAGACAGACTCCTGGATGCATAAGCAACCGGTTGCAGTTTTCCCAAAATCATTAGCTTGTTGCAGTACACACCCGACGCCATATGACGACACATCACAGTACCAAACGATTACATGGATCATACAACATCAGCAATTTGTTTGGGCATAACAATTTTCTCGCTTTTACAAAGGCATATTCTTGGCTTTTGTCCCAAACCCATTCGTCCCCTTTCCATAGTAAGACATGCAGTGGTTCTAACAGTGTGCTGAGACCTGGTAAGAAGTTACCAAAGTAGTTCAGGAGTCCCAGAAACAACCGCAGCTCCGTCACGTTCTGTGGCCTCGGTGCATTCTCAATTGCCTCTGTCTTCGCCATCCGCCGCAATCCTCCTTCCCAGGAACTCCACTTCAGGCATCAGGAAAACACACTTCGAGTGTTTTAACCTGAGCCCCACGCGGTTGAATTGACTAGGAACCTCCTCCAGGTTCTGCAGATGCTCGACTGTGTTCCGACCTGTGACCAAGATGTCGTCCTGGAATACCACAGTGTGCGGGACTTCAGTAAGCTTTTCTTGTTTCTCTGGAATATCGCCGTCTCCGATCGGATTCCAAACGGGCATCTGTTATAAACAAAAAGACCTTTGTGTTTGTTGATGCAGGTGAGGGCCTTCGATGATTCCTCCAGTTCCTGTGTCATGGAGGCTGAAGTCAGATCCAGCTTCGTGAACGTCTTTCCTCCCGCCGACATTGCAAAAAGGTCGTCGGCCTTTAGTAGTGGGTATTAGTCCTGCAGGGAGAAATGATTGATAGTTACTTTGTAATCGCCACAGATTCTGATGGTGCCGTCTTCCTTGAGGACTGGGACGATAGGACTGGCCCACTCGTTGAACACGATTGGGGAAATTATGCCCTCTCTTTGCAGCCGGTCTAGCTCAATCGCTACCTTTCTCTCTTCATGTATGGTACTGCTCTCGCCTTGTGGTGGATGGGCCGCGCCCCCAGAATTAGGTGGATCTGCACTTTTGCTCCTTGGAATTTCCCAATGCCTGGTTCGAACAGCAAAGGAAATTTGTTTAAGACCTGGGCACATGAAGTGTCATCAGCGGGCGATAGCGCTCAGACGTCGTCCCAGTTCCAGCGTATCTTTCCCAGCCCCAGCGTATCTTTCCCAGCCAGCTCCTGCCAAACAGCGTGGGACCATCGCCCGGTACCACCCAGAGTGGTAGCTTGTGCACCGCTCCATCATAGGAGACCTTTTTCGGTAGCACTGCCGATTACAGGAATCAGTTCTTTCGTGTAAGTTTTTAGTTTCGTGCGAACTGGAGTTAAGACTGGCCTTGATGCCTTGTTGCATTACAACCTTTCGAAAGTCTTTTTGCCCATGATGGACTGGCTCACGCCTGTGTCCAGCTCCATTGACATCGGGAATCCATTTAGTTCAACATTCAGCATTATCAGGGGACAATTCGTGGTGAATGTGTGCACCCTATGTACCTCTGCCTCCTCGATCTGAGGCTCTGGTTCATCATGATCCTCCGTGGATCTGTTCTCCTCTGCAACATGGTGGTTTGCAGGTTTAACAGGCTTTGCAGCTCGCCTGCACACTCGTTGGAGGTGTCACATTGTTCCACAGCCCTTGAAAATGTACTCTTTGAATCGGCACGAATGGAAACAATGATCACCCCCGCAGTGCCAACAAGGTGTTAATGGCCTTGCATTCATCACTCTTGATGGTGGACTCTGAGACATCTGCGTACGTGTAGCTGCAGGTATGTGTGACCTGCCCTGTACGTTACGATTCAAAAACAACATCACTTTGTTCACAGTACCTGTAGCAGCACTTGTGTGCTGAGAGATTTGCTTCGTATTGTCACTGGTGGCAATGAACGCCTGGGCTATCGCTATGGCCTTACTTAAGGTACAGTCAAAAGTTTGCGAAGTATCGTTTCATGGCCATTGCTAAGTACGAAAACGTCTCTGAGCATGTGCTCCAAATTTCCTTCAAATTCGCAATGTCCTGCAAGGCGTCTTAGCTTTGCGACATAACTCGCCACTTCCTGGCCTTCAGAACTTTTGTAGGTGTAGAATCGGTACCTCGCCACCAGAGCGCTTTCCTTCGGGTTCAAATGCTCTCGGACCAGTGTGCACAAATCGTCGTACGATTTCTCCCTGGGTTTCGCGGGAGTGAGCAGATTCTTCATGAGGCCATACATTGGTGCCCCACAGACGGTGAGGAAGATCACCCTTCGTTTGGCAGTGCTCTCTTCCCCAACTAGCTCGTTGGCCATGAAGTATTGGTTGAGTCGCTCCACAAATGTTTCCCAATCATCTCCCTCCGAGAATTTCTCCAGGATGCCCACTGTTCTCTGCATCTTTGGGTTCGATATCTGTATCTCGTCGACAGTTGTTGTGTATGGAGAAAGAGTCAGACTGAACACTGTGAGCTCAAAGTAAAGTATGACCTTAGTCTTTTATTGCAGGTCTCCAGAGTGCCTCTCCAACCTGTGAAGCCTCCTTAAATACCTGCGCTCCCAAGGGATTATGGGATCCCTTCGGACTCCAGGGGATGAGCCCTCTGGTGGCTGTACAGAGTAAATACATATATAACAGGTTTTTTCTCTACAGATGAGAGCGCCAACTTCGAGAAACCTGCATCGCCATGCTCCAGAAGCCATTCCATCCCAAGGCCATCTAGTGGTCCTCCGGTCATTCCCGCCTCCGCTCTGGAGGTACCGGCCCCAAGCACCTCACCACAGGGCACCTCATTTGTCCCCAGGACAGCACCGACCCCGCGGAGGTTTCGTGGACACAGCAGGTCTGGTCCACGAGTGTGACATGAGAGCGGGGCAATGGTACAGTTGCCCAGGAGGACTGTAGACATTAGTGACCTGCTCCTCGAAGCATTGGGGGGCATATCCCGACCGCTGGCCACCATGACTGAGTACGTTCCACGGATGGCGGAGGCCCTGGAGACAATAGCCAGGAACACTGCTGACACAGGCCTCCCAGTGATCCCAGAGCGTGGCACCCCTCCCCTAGGTTCCGCACCACCACTGCGAACGACAGATGAGAGGCAGGACCAAGATCCTGCTTCTGGATCAGAGAATGTTCCCTCCTTGGCACCCCCCGCTCCTGTACCCGTCCAACCACTGCCTCTGCCTTTATGCCCCCCAATGAGGCATCGCCTGAGGAGCTCTTCGGCCAGGCGGCATGGAGCGAGGAGGGGAAGGGCTAGAGATCGGGAGAAGAAGGAGAGGGGGGAAGGAAAGTGAGGTGCATGTTCGCAGGTGATGGCTGTGTTATATCTCCATCTGAGTGTATGCAATTTGTTGCAATGTATGGGGGGAAGGGACCACCCTCCTGCTTTGCATATTCTGTGCTGCTGAACATGTTGAATATTTGATTGATGTCAATGGTGGAAAAAGTGGGGTGTGGGCAGGGGTTGGGTGATTTTGCCCGTCATACTTATGATTTCAGACCAATGTTGGTATAAAAAATTTTTATTGAACATAACCTTGTTGCGCATTGTCTCAGATAGCTGGACCATTACACACTGGTGATTCCTTAACATGAAAGGGTTAAATAAAACTTAACTTCAATCAACGTAAACTTTAACTGGCACCAAGGTGATGGTCACCATTAATGTCTGAGCTACACACACACAGCATTGTGTCAGCGTTGTCACTCACAGCAACGTTCTTTCAGGCAAATCGTTCAGATATCAGCTCCTCACGTAAGAGTCTTGCAGCTATGTATCCACCACGGGCCCTTTCCTGCGGTCTGGAGGGGGTCGTGAGCATGGTTGCATAGCCAGCCTGATTGTTTGGCCCTAGGTCAGCGTCCAGCCCCTCGTCATCCTCTTCTTCTCCTGAGGTCCCTTCTGGCAATTCTTGTCCCCTCCTGATAGCCAGGTTGTGCAGCATGGAGTACACGACCAAGAATTTAGTTACTTGCTCAGGGTTGTATTGTAGCTCCCCTCCTGAGTGGTCCAGATATCTGAAGCGCTGCTTAAGCACAGTTATTGTTTTCTAGACCACATTACATGTCTTTGTGGTTCTGGTTGTATCACTTCTTGGCCTCGGTGTGTGTATCACACAGGGGGGTCATCAGCCAGGTGGCTAGGCCATATCGGTTGTCACCAAACATCCAGCATTGTCCTTGTGGCTGACTCTTAAACATGTCAGAGACAACACTCTCACGCAGGATGTGAGCCTCGTCGAAGCTTCCCGGACATTTGGCATTCACTGCCATTATGATCTGGTTGTGGTCGACAACTAGTTGGACCTTCAGGAAGTCAAATCCTTTTCTGTTACGAAAAAGCTCTGGGTCCTAAGAAGATGCCCGCATGGCGATGTGAGTGCACTGTATTGCTTCCTGCACCCTGGGGAACTTAGCAATGTGGTAGAACGTTCCAGCCCTGTCAGTCTGAGCCACTGTGGTCATGTGGAAGCTGATAAAGTCCATCCTTCGCGCGTACAGGGCCTCTGTGATGCAACGATGGGTGGCATGGTGAGCCAGAGGGGAAATCTTGACCCGCAGAGGCCCGAAAGGAACCGGACGCATAGAAATACAGTGCCGCAGTGACCTTGACCTCGACCGACAGTGATGTCCTGATGGCAGGCTGCATATGTGGCCTGATGAGCTCACATATTTCATTGATCACCACCTTGTGGAAGCGCAGTCTCCGAAGACATGTCGCAGTAAGACCTTTTTTCCCTGTACGTGCGGAGTGTATATGGTCTGGCGCTCCTCCTCGTTCTTGCACATCTTAAATTGGGCACATAATGATGTGCATCACACATTGAGCCATCTGCACTCTGCAACATCTGCGTATTAATCGATGCAGGCTGAGAAATGTTTGGCCCCATTGCAATGAAAGTAAATAGCGATTGATCAGAAACAATAATTTCCTCATTAAAATACACCTACAGTAAACCACCAATAGACCAGAGTCTGAAAATATGTCTGTTGAGATGGTCACTTCATCTGAGAAGAACTCCAGAGTCAATCCAAACTCCCCCAAAGTTGAAGCAGACTTTTGAATGAAGCGACAGGCAATTTTAAAAATGGCACCCACACCGCTGGAATTAGTTCAGAACAGTTCCACTTTTTCCGGTACCGCTTTTTTGGGTGAGCGATATTGTGGGCGATATGTGTGTGAAGTGGTGAAAGTGACGCTGGGCGATCTCCTGGGCGTTAGTTTCAGCAAATGTGCTCTTTACGACAAAAAAAGTGGGTGGTCGGTATTATTGAATCTCGGCATTAATTCCATGTGGAAACTAGCGCTGGGCGATATTATGGGCATTGATTTCGCCCATTCTGATGATTCCGCCCCAAAAAAGTGGGCGGGCGGTATTATTTTTTCCCGGCGTTGTGTATATGGGGAAAGTAACGCTCGGCGATAAGTGTCCGAAAAATGGGTGTCAGTTTCCATTTTGTGGCTAAATGGGCGATATATGGGCGTTATACGTCATTTCAGCAGTAAAATGGATGTTAATTGGAAGTTAAGCATGCAAAAAAAGTGGAAAATCTAGCCAATCTCCTTTTTGGCTGGATTACCAGCTGAAACTGATGTGTGGCGCATCCTCTGCCCAGTTGAGCCCTAAAATGATAATCTGGGTCCAATGTATGTCATAGGACCCCGATTGCATATTCTAAGTGCTTTCCGCCTGACTCAGGCATGGGCTCCTGCTGCTACGGCCATGGGAATATAGTGTCGGCCTCACCATTGGTGGGAATAAGGTAGTAAGTCATACTCCACCATTTTTGAGGTGCCACCGCCCCATTTCCGCTGGGCAGCAAGCTTTAAAATCTCCCCCTTGGTATCTTAGATTGTGGATGAAGATTAGGGAGGAAAATTGTGAAACACCAGATAGAAAGTAACTTTTAAATTATTTTTGAGGGACTAGGAGGAGCAGGAGTGATTCTCCAGGTCCACAAAAATAACCCAGGCAATGGCCGCACAAGGTGTCCCCTCGTCCCCTCCCGAGAACGGCCTCCTCCTCCGGACCTACCTTTTTCCAGACCCAGAGAACAGTTGGTCTGCACGATATTTCAGTGACCTGGAGCCACTGCATTGCCCCGAACGGATTGTTTTCTGCCACCAGCTCACCCACCCTATGCTATAGAAACATAGAAAATAGGTGCAGGAGTAGGCCATTCGGCCCTTCGAGCCTGCACCACCATTCAATAAGATCATGGCTGATCATTCACCTCAGTACTCCTTTCCTGCTTTCTCTCCATACCCCTTGATCCCTTTAGCCATAAGGGTCATATCTAATTCCCTCTTGAATATATCCAATGAACTGGCATCAACAACTCTCTGCAGTAGGGAATTCCACAGGTTAACAACTCTCTGAGTGAAGAAGTTTCTTCTCATCTCAGTCCAAAATGGCTTACCCCTTATCTTTAGACTGTGTCCCCTGGCTCTGGACTTCCCCAACATCGGGAACATTCTTCCTGCATCTAACCTGTTCAGTCCCGTCAGAATTTTACATGTTTCTATGAGATCCCCTCTCATCCTTCTAAACTCCAGTGAATAAAGGCCCAGTCGATCCAGTCTCTCCTCATTTGTCAGTCCTGCCATCCCGGGAATCAGTCTGGTGAACCTTCGCTGCATTCCCTCAATAGCAAGAATGTCCTTCTTCAGATTAGGAGACCAAAATTGAACACAATATTCCAGGTGAGGCCTCACTAAGGCCCTGTACAACTGCAGTAAGACCTCCCTGCTCCTATACTCAAATCCACTAGCTATGAAGGCCAGCATACCATTTGTCTTCTTCACCGCCTGCTGTACCTGCATGCCAACTTTCAATGACTGATGAACCATGACACCCAGGTCTCGTTGCACCTCCCCTTTTCCTAATCTGCCGCCATTCAGATAATATTCTGCCTTTGTGTTTTTGTCCCCAAAGTGGATAACCTCACATTTATCCACATTATACTGCATCTGCCATGCATTTGCCCACTCACCTAACCTGTCCAAGTCACCCTGCAGCCTCTTAGCATCCTCCTCACAGCTCACACCACCACCCCGTTTAGTGTCATCTGCAAACTTGGAGATATTACACTCAAATCCTTCATCCAAATCATTAATGTATATTGTAAATAACTGGAGTCCCAGCACTGAACCCTGCGGCACCCCGCTAGTCAATGCCTGTTTATCCCGACTCTCTGCTTCCTGTCTGCCAACCAGTTCTCTATCCACGTCAGTATATTACCCCCAATACCATGTGCTTTAATTTTGCACACCAATCTATTGTGTGGGACCTTGTCAAAAGCCTTTTGAAAGTCCAAATACACCACATCCACTGGTTCTCCATTGTCCACTCTACTAGTTACATCTTCAAAAAATTCCAGAAGATTTGTCAAGCCCTCATAATGGACTGTGCCACCCGTAGGGTCGATTGGACAGTCGACTTGCACACTCTAGTAACCTACTGCGTGGGTGGAAAATCTACACCTATTTGATTCAGGGGATTTGTCAGTTTTAATGTGATATTTACTATGGTCTTAAATATTATATTTGGTTGCAAGGTTTTTGTTTAGTTAAAATTTTGGGGGATGGATTTTCTTTGCTTTTTAATTTGTGGGTTACATGGTTTAGATTAAGAGTAAAACTCCATCTACCCTGCTCCAACACCATGGCTCAACCCCCAACCTCAAAAGAGCCCTTCCTGACACCAAAATTATAATTCCAGTTCTCAAACTGCCTCTCTCCAAAACAGGTTCAAAACACATCTTTTAATATTGGTTTTGTCCCTCCCTTCTAAGTAAATCATGTGTGCAGAAAGATTCTATGTTCAGTTCCTGGTCTGTGCCAAGTTAGCTAATTTCGCCTGGGTTATTAGTGGCAGTGCAACAACTGGCCTCAGTGTTCCTGTGTTAGGGAGAAGAATATGAAGCAGGCTTCCAGTCTTGTGTGAACATAAGTTGGTGACACAATTGGATTTGACTGTGATGCCCCATGGCCCAATAGACAGCTAACAAGTTAACACTCATTGCGGGGTGAAATCTCCCTGTTTGCACCTCCGGCAGGGGGCGCTAATGGGGCGCGAATCTGTTTTCGCCCGAGGGTGAAGGGGGGATGCGTGAGGGGTGGGGGGCACTACCGGCTCCCGCAAAATTGCGCGGGAGTTAGTGGAGGCCTGCGTCCGCACCGTTAGCACCGCGTCCCGGTGGCAGCGCCCCATGCCACCACGCAATCGGCGATGACCACTTTGTGCCACGCAGCGACCCTTTTCATCCCGCGGTGGAAATTGGCCAGTGTCCCGCGAGACTACCACGCCAGCCTCGCCAGTCACTAACCGGGACGACCTCTGCTTGCGGGGTGGAATTTAAAGGGAGGTGCGCTGCGCCGTGTGCTGCCATTTTGTTATTTTAGCTGACTCATCGGTTGACCAGTCTGGACGATCCGTGGCGTGGTCCGGGCCGCCATCGTGCAGCCCAGCACTCCGCTGCGGCCACAGCACCACGCCGCCCTAGTGGCCCAGTGGAGGCCATCAGAGGCCCTGCAGAATGCGCAGCGGCCCTCCCCTTTAACGGAAAGGGAGGAGCATTGGAACGCGGCCGATCCCGCCTGAATAGCACTCTGGATACCGCCCAACAGGAAGTGGAGCGCATAACATTTCACTCCACTTCCTGTGAGGGGTGGTAACCCCAATTTCACGGCCGGGGCGGGACTCCCGCACTGGGTGCAGGAAGTCCCTACCTGACTGGGTTACCGCCCTGAAGCAGGACGCTGGGGAATTTCTCCCCCATTGTCTAGATTTACACATGAAGAATGGCCACTTGGTAATTCTACAAGAGAGCTGATGGTGCCCATTCAATAAATATCCATCCTTCATGAGAAGAGAAAATGGAGGAGGGAGAAAAAGGATGTCTGAATACTGTATGAAATCCATACAAGGTTTCATTTAGTATATTGCTCTTGTTATATTAGATTTATTCTGCAACTTATCATGGGAGTTGCTGAAAAAAAATCACTTAATTTTCAAAAACATGGGTCATGAAACTCCGGTCAGAAGCTTCACTCGAGCCAATGCCTCCGACGTGGAAAAAATCAATGCACTTACCTGATAATCCCGGAGGTTTGGACACTTGCGCTTCTGGACCTCTCTGGGTACCCGCAGGGAGAGGCCCACATATCTCAGGGGCTCATGCGGTTCGCAAGCTCCTCTGGGATCACGAGGGCCGACCCAACCAATAAAACTCTTGACTGCCGCAACGCACTCCTGGCTGATCTGTCACATTCTACCCTACATAAACTTGAGGTCATCCAAAACTCAGCAGCCCATATCCTAACTCGCACCAAGTTCTATTTACCCATCATTCCTGTGCTCGCTGACCTACATTGGCTCCCGGTTAAGCAACGCCTCGATTTCAAAATTCTCTTCCTTGTTTACAAATCCCTCTATGGCCTCGCCCCTCCCTATCTCTGTAATCTTCTTCAGCCTCACAACCCTCCGAGATATCTGCACTCCTCAAATTCTGCCCTCTTGAGTATGATTGATTATAATTGCTCAACCATCAGTGGCCGTGCCTTCAGCTGCCTGGGCCCAAAGCTCTGGAACTCCCTCCCTATACCTCTCCACCTCTCTACCTCTCTTCCCTCCTTTAAGATGCTTTTAAAAACTCTTTGACCAAGCTTTTGGTCATCTGCCATAATTTTTCTTATGTGGCTTGGTGCCATGAAAAAGCACTTTTTCCACGTACAGATTTCCCCAAAATAGAAATAGAAACATTCACTTTTTAAACACAACACTGTGAGGCTGAAATTCTGGCCTGGCCGGGTCCATACAAAATGTGCATGGACCCAGCGAGGTCTCGCAAAAACCGATTTTCTGGGCACGATGCGCATGCGCCGAAAACCGGCTTTTCCGATCCGTCAAGATTTCTCCGCATCCCCGGGAGAAGGACATTCGCGCGGGAGAGATAGGGCTATTTGCCCATTTCTTGCCCAGCGAATGTCCTTCAAACTCTTACGCCTGGTGAAAGCAGGCGCATAGCCTACTTTTACCAGCATCAGTGTTTTAAAACATATAAAATTAAATTTAAAAACACATTTTTATGTTAAAATCCCGGTCCGTCAAGATAAGTTTATTTTAAACTGTATTAAAACACATTAAAAAAAATGTCAAAAAGTATTTATTTTCTCTAAAACATTTAATTAACTTTAATTTCAATTAATTTTACATATGTGAGGTGTTTTATTTATTTATTATTTTGTGTTTTTTGTCTTAGGGGTTTATTCTCATTGATAATAATGGGAACTCCATTTTCATTGATAATAATGGGAACTCGCACAAACGGAGTTCCCATTATTATCAATGAAAATACTGCAGAGTGATTGGTGGTCCAGGCCCAAGTGACTCTAGCTCTTTCACATGTATGGGGATGTCCTCTCCCCGTATGCTATGCATTGAATGAAGGTCTCCGACCACAATTGAAGGCACCTCCGGGACCACCAGGTATTTTCGCAAAAATGTTTTGGGTCAGAGGCATTTGTCCGAAGGAAGCCTCTGACTGGAATTTTAGCCCCTGTAAGTTGGGTAGAAGCAGGAATTTTGGACACAGCCCCTTACATCCCCAAATCATCTCGAGAAGGCTCTTCCATGGTGATCCTCCAAAATATTGACAAGTGTTACATATTGAATAAAGAATCTGACCAGATATTGTAAGCTTAAATTAAGGTGTGACCATAGTCCTTTATTACAGATCTCAGAGTGCCTCTCCAGCCTGTGAGGCCTCCTTATGTACAGGTGCTCGCAAGGGCTTGTGGGATCCCTTGGGTCTCCAGGGGATGAGCCCTCTGGTGGTTAAACAAGGTATTTACAGGTTTACATATATAACAACACTTCCCCGCACCCCCCCCCCCACAAAGTCAATAGTGTAACTATTTACAATGTGAGTCGATCTGGGGCCTTCCTTTCCCTGGTTGATCGTCTCGGTGCAAATGCTGGTTTTGGTGAGTCGTTTGTTGGGCCCTCGCTGGGCTGCTGTGTGTGGTGAGTCCTGCTGGGCTGCTGCAGGTGATGGGTTCTGCTTTGTGGTCAGCTGCTGGGTCGGTTGCCACTTGTGTGTGTGTTGGGGGGTCGAAAAAGGTAGAGTCTATTGTGGGTTGTTTTGGATAGTCCGTGAATCTGAGTTTGGTTTGGTCCAAGTGTTTTCTGCAGGTGAGTCCATTTGAAAGTTTGACCAGGAACACCCTACTCCCCTCTTTGACCACGACAGTGCTGGGAAGCCACTTGGGACCTTGTCCATAGTTCAACACAAATACAGGATCATTAATCTCGATTTCGCGTGACACATTTGCGCGATCATGATATGTATTCTGTTGAAGCTGCCTGCTCTCTATCTGTTCGTGCAGATCTGGGTGGACGAACGAGAGCCTTCAGTTACCCTCTTCAAGCTTTGCTTGATTGTTTGCACTGCTCGCTCTGCCTGACCATTGGACGCTGGTTTAAACGGGGCAGATGTGACATGTTTGATCCCATTGCGGGTCATGAACTCTTTGAACTCGGTACTGGTAAAGCACAGCCCATTGTCACACACAAGGACATCAGGCAGACCATGCGTGGCAAACATGGCCCGCAGGCTTTCAATGGTGGCAGCGGATGTGCTTGCCGACATTATCTCACATTCAATCCATTTGGAGTACGCATCTACAACCACAAGGAACATTTTTCCCAAGAATGGGCCTGCATAGTCGACATGGACCTGGACCACAGTTTGGAGGCCAGGACCATAAACTTAGTGGCGCCTCCCTGGGTGAATTGCTTAACTGTGAACATGTGTTACATTTGTGCATGCAGGACTCTAAGTCTGCATCGATACCGGGCCACCACACGTGGGATCTGGCTATCGCTATCATCATTGCAATGCCTGGGTGGGTGCTGTGGAGGTCACTAATGAAAGTGTCCCTGCCTTTTTTTGGCACCACTACTCGATTACCCTATAGGAGGCAGTCTGCCTGTATGGACATTTCATCTCTGCGCCGCTGGTACGGTTTTATTTCTTCCTGCATCTCTAACGGGACACTGGACCAACTCCAGTGAAGCACACAGTTTTTTACTAAGAACAGTAAGGGGTCCTGGCTCATCTAGGTTCTAATCTGCTAGGCGGTAACAGGTGATTGCTCATTCTCAAATGCTTCCATTACCCATAACTAAATCTGCAGGCTGTGCCATCTCTATCCCTGTGGTGGGCAATGGCAGCCTACTGAGAGTATCAGCACAGTTTTCTGTGCCTGGCCTGTGGCGGATGGCATAGTTGTATGCGGACAATGTGAGCGCCCATCTCTGGATGCGGGCCGGTACATTCGTATTTATCCCCTTACTTTCAGAAAAGAGGAATATAAGTGGCTTATGGTCAGTTTCTAATTCAAATTTGAGCCCAAACAGATATTGATGCATGTTCTTTACCCCATAACCACATGGTAACACTTCTTTTTCGATCATGCTGTGGCCCTCTCGGCCTTAGACAGACTTCTGGATGCATAAGCAACCAATTGCAATTTCCCAGATTCATTAGCTAGTTGCAATACACACCCGATACCGTATGACGACGCATCACATGCTAGTACCAAACGCTTATATGGATCATACAACACAAGCAATTTGTTTGAGCATAACAGTTTCCTAGCTTTCTCAAAGGCATTTTCTTGGCTTTTACCCCATACCCATTCATCTCCTTTACGCAGTAAAGAGTGCAGTGGTTCTAACAGTGTGCTAAGACCCGGTAAGAAGTTACCAAACTAGTTCAGGAGTCCTAGAAACGACCGCAGCATCGTCACGTTCTGTGGTCTCGGTGCGTTCTTCATTGCCTCCGTCTTCGAATCGGTGGGCCTGATGCCATCCGCCGCGATTCTTCTCCCCAGGAACTCCACTTCAGGCACCAGGAAAACGCAATTCAAGCATTTTAACCTGAGCCCCACACGATTAAGTCGACTAAGAACCTCCTCCAGGTTCTGCAGGTGCTCGACGGTGTCCCGACCTGTAACCAAGATATCGTCATGGAACACCATGGTGCGCGGGACCAACTTCAGCAAGCTTTCCATGTTCCTCTGGAATATCGCCGTGGCTGATCGAATTCAAAACGAGCATCTGTTGTAAATGAAGAGACCTTGTGCGTGTTGATGCAGGTGAGGCCCTTCGATGATTCCTCCAGCTCCTGCGTCATGTAGGCCGAGGTCACGTCCAGCTTCATGAACGTTTTTCCTCCCGCCAGCATCGCAAATAGGTCATCTGCCTTTAGTAGCAGGTATTGATCCTGCAGCGAGAAACGCTTGATAGTTACTTTGTAATCACCACAGATTCTGATGGTGCCATCTTCCTTGAGGACTGGAACAATCGGACTGGCCCACTCGTTGAATTCGATCGGCGAAATGATGCCCTCTCGTTGCAGCCGGTCCAGCTTGATCTCCACCCTCTCATCATGTACGGTACTGCTCTCGCCTTGGAACGTCCCGATGCCCAGTTCGAACAGCGAGGGGAACTTGTTTAGGACCTGGGCACATGAAGTGTCGTCGATGGATGAGAGCGCCCGGACGTCGTCCCAGTTCCAGCATATTTTCCCAGCCAGCTCCTGCCGAACAGCATGGAGCCATCGCACGGTACCATCTAGAGTGGTAAATTGTGCACCGCTCCATCGTAGGAGACCTTTATGGTAGCACTGCCAATTACGGGAATCAGCTCCTTTGTGTACGTTCACAGTTTAGTACGAATGGGAGTCAGGACTGGTCTTGAGGCCTTGCTGCACCACAATTTATCGAAAGTCTTTTTGCTCATTATGATCTGGCTCGCGCCCGTGTCCAGCTCCATTAACACCGGGAGTCCATTTAATTCAACCTTCAGCATTATCGGGGGACACGTTGTGGTAAATGTGTGCACCCCATATACCTCTGCCTCCTCAGTCTGAGGCTCTGGTTCGTCATGATCCCCCGTGGATCTGTCCTCCTCTGCAACATGGTGCTTTGCAGGATTAGCAGGGTTAGCAGCTCATCTGCACATACGTTGGAGGTGTCCCATTGTTCTACAGCCCTTGTAAACGTATCCTTTGAATTGACATGAATGGAAATGATGATCACCTCTACAGCGCCAACAAGGTGTTAATGGCCTTGCATTCACCACCCTTGATGGTGGACTCTGAGACATCTGCGGAAGTGCAGCTGCAGGCATGTGAGTCCTGCCCTGTACGTTACGATTCGAAAACAACATTACTTTGTTCACAGTACTTGCAGCAGCACTCGTGTGCTGAGAGATTTGTTTGGTATTGTCACTGGTGGCAATGAACGCCTGGGCTATCGCTATGGCTTTACTCAAGGTTGGGGTCTCTACAGTCAAAAGTTTGAGAAGTATTACTTCATGGCCAATGCCAAGTACAAAGAAGTCCCTGAGCATGTGCTCCAAGTGTCCTTCAAATTCGCAATGTCCTGCAAGGCGCTTTAGCTCAGTGACGTAGCTCGCCACTTCCTGGCCTTCAGACCTCTTGTACGTGTAGAACCGGTACCTCACCATCAGAACGCTTTCCTTCGGGTTTAGATGCTCCCGGATCAGTGTGCACAAATCATCGTACGACTTCTCTGTAGGTTTTGCTGGAGCGAGCAGAATTTTCATGAGGCCATACGTTGGTGCCCCGCAAACGGTGAGGAAGATCGCCCTTCGTTTGGCAGCGTTTGCTTCTCCTTCCAGCTCGTTGGCCATGAAATATTGGTCAAGTCGCTCCACGTTGATTTCCCAATCATCTCCCTCTGAAAATTTCTCCAGGATGTCCACGGTTCTCTGTATTGTTGCGGTGGGGTTCGTTGTCTGTATCTCGTCGTCAGTTGTTACGTTTTGAATAAAGAATCTGACCAGATACTGTAAGCTTAAAGTAATGTGTGACCGTAGTCCTTTATTACAGATCTCCAGAGTGCCTCTCCAGCCGACGAGGCCTCCTTATATACAGATGCTCCCAAGGGATTGTAGAATCTCTTGGGACTCCAGGGGATGAGCCGTCTGGTGGTTAAACAAGGTACTTACAGGTTTACATATATAACAACAAGATGATAGATGTCTGATGCTTTTACTGCTAACATATACTATTGTAATACTGTTCCCACATATATTTGCCATAAATATTTTCAAAAACCTTAACTCCAGTCTTGGGCATAGGTTTTTTCTTCCTGATCCAGCTTTCACTGGTATAATAAAAAACACAGTTGAGTAACAACTAACTTCATAAAGCGCAATCTATCTTTTTCAAACAGTATTGCATTATTTAATTGATGATTACCTGATGGCACTTCCAACTCCCTCACTACTGCAGTGAAATATCAGCCTAGATTTTGTGCAGAAGTCTCTGGAAGTCACCCCTATTTTAGTTTCCACTTCCAATTGAATGGCCTTGATAATAATGGGATGGGATCGAGTGGGAGGTCTTTGCCGGAAAGCCAGAAGTATGGGTTTCCAGGACCTCCTTTAGAATTTAACGGCAGAACCGCTTTTCAAATTTGTTTCCCAGCCACAGCCAGCCAGATTGAAAGACTGAAGAGCTGTCAGGCGAGCAGGCCTGTGGCACCAGGCCGTGGTCAGGGGTCAGACATGGGGTGGCGGGGGTGGTGGGGCTCGGATATTGAAGGGGGAATTGGACATCGGGAAAGCAGGTAAGCTCGGTGGTCCCTGGGGGATGCACTCCTACTCCTCTTGGCCCACAAGTAGTAGTGGAAAGGCACTTACTTGTTCAATCCAGCCGTTCTGGCCTCCCTGCAGCTGATGGGATTCCCGAGGTCCTGGAAACCTAGCCGGCCAGCATTAAATCTGGAACAGAGATAAAGGTCTAGAAATTTATCTCAGGCGATGGAATAGAATGGGTATTATCGGATCAGCCACCCGTTATACGCAGCGTAGCATTATACAGGGTATTGATGAGGCCACACCTGGAATACTGTGTGCAGTTTTGGTTTCCATATTTACTAAAGGATATACTTGCTTTGGAGGCAGTTCAGAAAAGGTTCACTGGGTTGATTCTGGAGATGAGGGAGTTGACTTATGAGGAAAGGTTGAGGCCTTTACTCATTGGAATTCAGAAGAATGAGAGGTGATCTTATCGAAACTTATAAGATTATGAGTGGGCTTGACAAGGTGGATGCAGAGAGGATATTTCCACTGATAGGGGGGACTAGAACTAGAGGGCAAAATCTTAGAATAAGGGGCCGCCCATTTAAAACTGAGATGAGGAGAAATTTCTTCTCTCAGAGGGTTGTAAATCTGTGGAATTCGCTGCGTCAAAGAGCTGTGGAAGCTGGGACATTGAATAAATTTAAGACAGAACTAGACAGTTTCATAAACGATTAAGGGGTTATGGGGAGCAGGCAGGGAAGTGGACCTGAGTCCATGATCGGATCAGCCATGATCGTATTAAATGGCGGAGCAGGCTCGAGGTACCGTATAGCCTACTCCTGCTCCTATTTCTTATGTTCTTATGTCCTTATTATATTCAGTTCCATTGCAGTCAATAGAACTGGAAATGCTTTATGCTGAAGCTATGTACTTGGCTTTTATATCCTTTACCAGTGTCATTGGACCCGTCAGTATTAAATTTGTTGTTGTAATGATTTGGAAGAAAATTTGAAGCTTATTCTAGCAGTGAACCTCCTAACATGATAACTGGTAAAAGTGTAAAAATGTACCAGTGTAAGCAAAGAATGAGAGCAATCCTCACCTTCTATTTTGAGTACAGTTCCTCCTGGACATCAGTTTACGTGATGCACAACGCATGGCTGACACAGCACTCCCTAAGGATTGCGTTTCAGCTTCAATGTCATTTCTAGTTGTGGAGAGGAGAATCCGGAAAGACTGGCAAAAAGACAGACTGATAAATTATTCAAGATTAGAGTGCATTACCGGAATATATTTTTTGATTTTGCTTTGCTTCTGTCCCTATGATTTAAATGAATTTATATACAAAACCCATTGCATGGAATTTTAGCCTCACTAATGCATTTTCATTTTTAAAATACTGCATGGGAGAGACTTTTGGTTTGGGTACCAAATGGATGTGCCCGCATTGCCTGCCTATTGCCGCAGTCAGGAGGCCTTAACCACTTTTAGCTACGGGCCTTGTTCACATTTTCTTGGCAAAACAGGGTGCCAGCAATTGAAAGGTTCCCCCTATGTTCCAGAATGTAATGTAGTGCAGTGATAACTAAAAGCACTTTGTGATTAGTTTTAAGCAGCATACATCAAATTAATTGTATCATAATTAGTGTTGCCATTAATACTTCAAGGAACGTCACAAAGAAAGATGGAACAGAACACAACTGCCAGCAAAGTCCATGTCTTGGTATTTGAGGAATGATGTTACACTGAAAGCTATGCAGATAAGGCAAGTCTGGTATCCATAGTAATAGATTGGTGTAACTAATACAATGTGGACAGTTTCATCGGCTGATGTTAGTTTTAGGTTAGTATTAGTCATGTTATACTTAAAAGAAAATTAATAGAAAAAGAATCATTGCTATTGTATATATTGCAATACATCTAACTTATAAAACAAAACTAACAAAATTATTCTAGTGACAAAATTTAACAATTTTCAAATCTTCTTATGTTATTGCTATGTACATAAAATATTGTTTACTTATTTAAATTATTACAAATCAGAGATATTCGATGAAACGATATTTTCAAAGTAACATGGAAATTCTATGAGATTTGTAGCTTACTTCTGCATAGTATAAGTTTACTGTAGTTTCAAAATCCTAATAAATCAATATTAATTGATTTAAGGAGTTTCAACAAAACTGTTTTGAAAAAGTTTTGTTGTCATTTATAACACAATGTTTATGTAATAAATTATAGATGATGCAAGTTTTATTTGATTAAAGACAAATAAGCGAAATCAATACTTTAATAAAAACATGTATAACAGTTCACGTAAGTTTGGAAACTAGGAAAGGCATTGTTGCACTAAATTAGTTCTATTTTATGCTTCAATAGTAGCTTAAAAACTTAGTCCATATAGTCTGCTAATTTGTTGCAGATAATTGGTTTACTATATTTTTACATACCATGCAGCCCTTAACATTCCAAAGCAGCAAGTACCTCTTGCAAGTTTATCTTGAAATGAAGTTATAGGCCATAATGGAAACCTTTCACATACACATTGTACATGTAGCTAATAGTAAGAGTCTGTGAATTTTTCAGTTCATATTCTCACCCTCTCTTTTCACGTTCCTTTGCACCACTCACCATTTCCGAGATAACAGGATGGACAGACAACTGCTCCTGGCCATCTGCTATTTCTATTCTTGAGTCAAGTGTCCGAGAGAAACCTGGCATGTCTCACCCTTCAGTATTTCCTCCTGAAGGCACATTGAAATCAGAAAGTCAGCATATGGAGAAATCAAAGTGCAACAGTTATATCTTATCTCCATAAAGCATTGAAGCACCGATTTTCTGTATCAGCGCAGTACTTAATTTTTCAGACTTTTTGTTTTAGACAGTTTGTTTTTTATTCTAGTCTTCTCAGATTGATGAGGTTATTAAGATTTTTTTTAAATCCTTGACTATAATAACCAGTATTCAGAAAATGTTCCATGAGGGAGTAGAAGATGGTTGTATCTGAATATTCTGTACAGGAACTGGAGTGTAGAAAATTTTATAACAATCAATTTAAATGACCTGATAGTGTCGTTGGTGGAGGGATAAATAAGGCCAGGACACTGGGAGAATTACCCTGCTCGTCTTCGAATAGTGCCATGGGATCTTTTACATCTACCTGGGATGACAGACATGGCCTTGATTTAACATCTTATCTGAAAAATGACAGCTTTGACAGAACAGCTACTAAGAAAATGCTGTATTGTTAGAATTGCTGGCCTAGAAATTCCCCATAGTTGTGCTGGCCGTTAATGTCGGTTTTCTTGCTTCCGCTTCCGGTGCAGGACACGGCGGCCGCTATTTTGGAGAGGTCGGCAGCGCTGCCATTTGGATGCGCTTACCTATCTAATGTAAATGTGCAGATCATGATGACAATCAGCGTGCAATTTTGGACGATGCTGCACGCCACAATGCCTTCTCCTAACCACGCACGGAAGAATGTGTGTGCAGTAGTTGTGCAGAGACGCTGTCAGTGCTTCTTAAAGGGACACACACATCTTTTAAGTAAGTTTCAATTTCAATTGTGCATTGAGCAGTATGTGAGGCCAGTGGTGCAGTTGGTAAGAGAAGGCTTTTGAAGATGCATTCACTGACCTTGACCACTTGTCTGAGGTCATGAAATTTCTTTGGGCACTGGAGCCAGGTCCTGGGGGCGACACTGCTGGCAGTGATGGCCTCAGTGATCTGGTATCTCATCCTTCTTTCTGGAGGGTCTCCTGGCCCTCTGTGGGTAGAGGACTTTCTTCCAGTGTTGACGCCCTGCACAAAGCTTGAACACTGTGTGTGAGATCCTGGGTCCCCTTTCCCTGGCCTGTTGAGCCATTTGTGTTCGTGCTGAAGCACTTTTATCATTTTTACATGTAGAAAGCAGTTCAGCTTTAAGAGCTGAATACTGCCTAGTTTGGAATGATTTTAATTTTTTTCAGAAAGCAGTTGAGCCTTAAGGGCTAGAGACTGCCTCCTTTTGAATTATGTTAAATTTTTTGTAAGGGACTTTACCTTTAAGGGCTCGAGACTGCTTTCTAAAATAACAACCTTGCTTTAAGAAAATGCATCCTTGCTCCAGGGATGCTACAGGAACGCGACATTGGGCCTCCTGTTGACCACACAGCCTGAATCAGCGAGTTTGTCCCTGGGCTGTGTGCTGAAATCATTCAAATCAGCAGGCAGCACCAAAATAGCGTGCTGCCTGTAATTTTTAAACGGGCTTGAGCAAATCTAGCTCCGCGGTATCACTGCCTGTTTTCAAGCCTTATCGAAATTTTAGGCCTCTGTCTTTTGCATGAGATGTTACATTTGTTTAGCTGGAAATAAGATCCCTTGGCTAACATACTTTCCTCAAACAACACCACCAAAGCAGATTATTTGACCATTCACTCATTCATTTGTGGTTTGTAGTGCCTTGTTATACCACAGTTATGGTCTCCTTATCTAAGGAACGATATACTTGCCTTGGAGGCGCTACAGCGAAGGTTCACTGGATTCCTGGGATAAGAGGGCTGACTTATGATGAGAGATTGTGTAGAATTGGCCTGTACTCTCTGGAGTTTAGAAGAATGAGAGGTGATCTCATTGAAACATATAAGATTCTGAAGGAGATTGACAGGGTAGATGCTGAGAGTTTGTTTCCCCTGGCTGGAGTATCTAGAACTAGCGGGCACAGTCAGGGGATAAGGGGAAGGCCATTTAAGACAGAGACGAGGAGGAATTTCTTCAGTCAGAGGGTTGTGAATTTTTGGAATTCTAGGCCCCAGAGGGCTGTGGATGCTGAGTCTCCGAATATATTCAAGGTTGAGATAGATATATTTTTGGAGTCATGGGGAATCAAGGAATATGGAGATCGGGTGGGAAAGTGGAGTTGAGGTTGATGATCAGCCATGATCTTATTGAATGGCAGAGCAGGCTTGAGGGGCCGTGGGGCCTACTCCTGCTCCTATTTCTTATGTTCTTATATGGAAACTAGCTGCCAGATTTCCTAAATAACAACAGTGAGAACATTACAAAAATAAATTAATTGGCTTTGAAACACTTGGGAAAATTCTGAGGACATGTGGAATGAGTTTAGTCACAACCCAGTTCCTGTAAGCAATAAAAATAGACCAGGGCTTTCAATGTTTTTGTTGTTAATAGCTAATCTTTTGCTCGGTTTTACCTAGGTTTTGCTAATTTTACCCAAATTTGGCAATAAATTTCAGAGTGAAAATGGCTGAGGTAGGAAATTGGGAAATTCATATGGTGCAGTAGTATGGCATTTTGTTGCAGCAACCACCTCAAAATTGCCAGATTGCTGGATGGACCAAATCAAATTCTTCCCCCACAACCGCTCACTACTCCAGGATCATCCTGGTCAGCAAAGATAACCCCTGCCTTCTTTTTTTTTACTACCAACCATCTCCTTAAACCCTTCTTCCCCCTACTCCTTCAAGAACAAGTGCAAGGAGCTCATGGACTTCTCTAACTAAAATGGGACCCTCTGTTTGGCTGCCTCTGTTGCTTCCCTCCTTTCCCTTGTCCACCGAGCCAAACCTCCTTCCAAAATTCTCCCCCTCCCCCTGCCCTCTCCCTGAACCCAAATCTTTCTCTAGTTTCTCTCCTCTCTCTCCTCATGCCTTTTTCTGAGCTCACCTTGTCAGTGAGATCCAACTCCTGCTCCTTGGATCCCATTCCCAGTAAACTGCCAACCGCCCAACTTTACGTCCTGGTCTCCATGCTAGCTAATATTATAATTAGTTCCCTCTCATCACGTACTGACATCCTCTTTTTCAAAACTGCCATCATCACCCCTTCTCCAAATACCCACCCTGACCTGTCTGTCCTTGCAACAGCAACAACTTGGATTTATATTGGGCCTTTAATATAGGGAAACATCCCAAGGTGTTTCAAAGGAGCATAATCAGATAATTGACAAATAGCCAAAGAAGGAGACATTCGGACTGATGACCAAAAGCTTGGTCAAAGAGGTAGGTTTTAAGGAGTGTCTTAGAGCGAGGTGGAAATGCGGAGGTTTAGGGGGGAGATTCCAGAGGTTAGGGCCTATCAGCTGAAGGCACAGCTACCAATGGTGGGTGAAGGAAGTGGAGGATGCACAAGAGGCCAGAGTTGGAGGAAGGTTGTAGGGCTGGAACCAATATAGATCAGCGAACACAACAGGGGGATAGGTGAATGGGACTTGTTTAGGGTAGGGCAGCAGAGTTTTGAATGAGCTCGTTTATAGAGGGTGGAAAATGGGAGGGTGAAAAATGGGTGGCTGGCCAGGAGAGCATTGGAATAGTCGATTGTGGAGATAACAAATACATGGATGAAGGTTTCAGCAGCAGATAGGATGAGTCAAGAGCAGTGATGGGCATATTACAGAGGTGGACGTAGGTGATGTTTGTGATGGAGAGGATATGGGGTCAAAAGCTTAGCTCAGAGTCAAATAGGATGGCAATGTTTCAAAGAGTCTGGTTCAGGCTGAGACCGTTGTCAGAGAGGGAGATGAAATTGGTGGCTAGGGAATGGAGTCTTCTCAATGTTTCATTGGAGGAAACCTCTGCTCATCCAGTACTGGAAGTTGGACGAGCAGTCTGATAATACAAAGGCAGTGGAGGGGTTAAGAGAGGTGGTGGTGAGCTAGAGCTATGGGTGGTCAGCATACATGTGGAACCTGGCAGTGTTTTTGGATGATGTCACTGAGGGGCAACATGTAGATGAGAAATAAGAAGGGGCAAAGGATAGATCCTTAG
The DNA here is from genome assembly GCF_044704955.1 of Pristiophorus japonicus. NCBI lineage: Eukaryota > Metazoa > Chordata > Chondrichthyes > Pristiophoridae > Pristiophorus > Pristiophorus japonicus. The sequence continues at coordinate 91,806,489 of NC_091985.1, forward strand.
GGAACTCCAGAAGTAATGGTGCTGGGGCAGGACGAGAAACTATTGCGAGTCATTCAAAATACCAAGCATGTGCGATATTTGCATTGAAAAGCTGGCATGGGTTTCCTTGAGCATTGCGCGACCACATGGCCACACGACTTAAAGGGAACATTGATTACAGGAAATTCTCTGGCTACAACTGAATAGATGGGAATGGGTCCAGGCAACAGTAATCCCACCCAGCGGGACAACAGAGGAGAGGCATTGGAGGAGGATGGTGTGGTAAACCATGCCTGAGGCTGCAGACAGGTCGAGAAAGATGAGGGATCTTTGATCACGGTCACATAGGATGTAATTTGTGACTCTGATAAGAGCTGTTTCATTACTGCGGCAGGAGCGGAAACTTGATTGGAGGGGTTCAAAAATGCAGTTGCAGGAAAGATTATTAAGGAAGCAGTAGCGGGACATTTGGAAAAGCATGATTCAATCAAGCAGAGTCAGCATGGTTTTATGAAAGGGAAATCATGTTTGACAAATTTGCTGGAGTTCTTTGAGGAGGTAACGAGTAGGGTGGATAAGGGGGAACCAGTGGATGTGGTGTATTTGGATTTCAAGAAGGCATTCGATATGGTGCCACATAAGAGGTTACTGCATAAGATAAAAGCTCACGGGGTTGGGAGTAATATACCCTTTCGGTGCAGGCTAGAAGGGCCGAATGGCCTACTCCTGCACCTATTTTCTATGTTTTTTTTTCCTTCAACGACTGTCTGTCCCACCTGTGACAGAGACTGTAATTCCCATATTGGACTATTCAGTCACCTAAGAACTCATTTTTAAAGTGGAAGCAAGTCTCGAGGTACTGCCTACAATGATGAATATATTAGCATGGATAGAGGATTGGTTAACTAACAGAAAACAGAGAGTCGGTATAAATGGGTCATTTTACAGTTGGCAAACAGTGACGAGTGGGGTGCCACAGGGATCGGTGCTGGGTCCTCAACTATTTACTATCTATATTAATGACTTGGATGAAGGGATGTAGCCAAGTTTGCTGATGATACAAAGATGGGTGGGAAAGCAAATTGTGAGGAGGACATCAAAAATCTGCAAAGGGATATGGACAGGCTAAGTGAGTGGGCAAAAATTTGGCACATGGAGTATAATGTGGGAAAATGTGAGGTTATCCGCTTTGGCAGAAATAATAGAAAAGCAAATTATAATTTAAATGGAGAAAAATTGCGAAGTGCTGCAATACAGATCTAGGGGTCCTTGTGCATCAATCACAAAAAGTTAGTATGCAGGTACAACAAGTAATTAGGAAGGAAAATGGAATGTTGGCCTTTATTGCAAGGGCGATAGAGTATAAAAGCAGATAAGTCCTGCTGCAACTGTATAGGGTATTGGTGAGGTCACACCTGGAGCACTGTGTACAGTTTTGGTCTCTGTATTTAAGGAAGGATACACTTGCATTGGAGGCTGTTCAGAGAAGGTTCACTAGGTTGATTCCGGAGATGAGGGGGTTGACTTATGAGGATAGGTTGAGTAGGTTGGGCCTATACACATTGGAGTTCAGGAGAATGAGGTGATCTTATTGAAACTTTAAAGATAATGAGGGGGCTCGAAAAGGTGGATGCAGAGAGGATATTTCCACTCATAGGGGAAACTAAAACTAGGGGACATGGTCTTAGAGTAAGGGACCGCCTATTTAAAACTGAGATGAGGAGAAATTTCTTCTCTGAGGGTTGAAATTCTCTGCCCCAGAGAACTGTGGAGGCTGGGTCATTAAATATTTTTAAGGCGGAGATAGACAGATTTTTGAGCGATAAGGCAGCAGACAGGAAAGTGGAGCTGAATCCATGATCAGATCAGCCATGAGACACTGAGACACTGAGACACTGGGACACTGGGACACGATGGAGCAGGCTCGAGGGGCCAAATGGCCTACTTCTGCTCCTATTTCTTATATTCTTATGTTCTTATGTAGATGGGCATGAATTTGGGAGGCAACAGCAGATTCAAAGGACTGAATTTTCGGTCTTCTGCCACCTCTCTTAGCGCCTCAGAAAGCACGCGCCTGGGCGACCAGCTTCCAGCGCCCCACCGGGACGTTCGGTGCCGGTATCGACGGGACATGGAGCATTACCGCCCGGAAGTGGCGAACCGGTGTGCAACGCCCCTGGTTGCGACATCGGCTCGATCTTTGGTTGCCGCCCAGCCCTTAGCGCTCCGTAGCGCGCCCTGGTGGGAACGCCTGTCAAAGCAGGCATTCCAAACTGTGGCGGCCACAGTGAGGTAAGTAATGCCAACCTCAGGTAAGTTTGATTGTTTAAAAAAAAATGTTTTGCGATTTATGTTGTAGTGGCGTGCGCTATGTATAGGGAATGTTTTTGGTGGGGTTTTCTTCTCTCCCCCCCCCCCCACCCCCCCCCCCGCAGGCCTCTGTTATGGCGCACCAAGGCAGGCTGTTTAGCTTGCCCCGCTCCAGCTGCTGAATTTTGCAGCGGCTGACACAAATTATTTGCCGGCGCAAAATTTACCGCTCCGCCTGAGTTACCGCCTTAACTGAGGCACGACCAAATTTCTCCCCCAAAGACTTTGGAAACAAAACGGAGGTTGGAGATGGAGAGTTTGTAAATGGAAGTGACCGGGGCCCAGGAGAGGCAAGACTTTGGGGCTCAGAAGAGGTGAGGGACCAGGGACAGCACGGGCCAGCCCACACTACGATACGTGTGCGCGCTACGTCCGTGCAGAAGAGCAGGTCTCCAGTAGTCTTGAGTAATCCTTGCTACTGGACCAAGACCTAGCTTTGTCAAGCCTGTGTGGTGGCTGGTGTGCAACGGCCACCACATGTTAAAAAAAAATCCACGCACAGGCATCTTCCACCCTTCAAGATGTAGTTCGGGATCTGGAATATTAATTCGGGATCTGAACATTGAAACACCTGTGAACTTGTCCCTTTTTGGCGTGGATGCATGTCATCCTCGCTTCGAGGGACTGCCTATGATGATGATGATGGAGATGGAATGATACTTTTCAAGGACAGAGGAGTCAAGGGTGGGTTTTTTGAGGACATCATCTGAACAAGTTGTTGTTGATGGTATCATTTGCCTTGATCCATACAAAAAGATAAAATATTTTTTCCCTTACTTTTCGAAATGCAGAGACTCAGATTTCCATCATGGTTCTCATAAGTATACTATGGATTACATCAAAATAGCTAATGGTGAAGCTGAAAGTGTTTTTTGATTGATATAAGATTTGGCACTTTACAAGTCAAATCCCAGTGGAGGAGCAATAAGTAAAGCAAATAAAATCCTGAATTACACTTCAGTTGGAGGAATTCATGCTAAAACTGTCAGATCGCACTTTGAATATTGTATTCAGTTTTGGTCACCAAGACATAAGGGAAATATAGAAGCCCTGCAGAGAGAATGACGAAGAAAGATTGGAAAAGTCGGAAAAATTCTGACTCTTTAGACTTGAAAGGAGGCAACTGAAAAGGAACCTTATGAAAGTATACTCACTCAGAGATGCAGTGATCGTGACCATCTTTAAAAAAGGGGACAAGTCCAACTGCTGCAACAACAGAGGAATCTCCCTGCTATCAGCCACTGGGAAAGTTGTCACTAGAGTCTTCCTCAGCCGTTTTCTCCCTGTGGCCGAGGAGTTCCTCCTGGAATCACAATGCGGATTTCGTCCCCTACGGGGCACAACGGACATGATCTTTGCAGCGCGACAGCTGCAGGAAAAATGTAGGGAGCAGCGCCAGCCCTTATACATGACCTTCTTCAACCTTACAAAGGCCTTTGACACTGTCAACCACGAGGGTCTATGGAGCATCCTCCTCCATTTTGGATGCCCCCAAAAGTTCGTCAACATCCTTCGCCTGCTCCATGACGACATGCAGGCTGTGATCCTTGCCAACGGATCCATTACAGACCCAATCCACGTCCGGACCAGGGTCAAACAGGGCTGCGTCATCGCCCCAACCCTCTTCTCAATCTTCCTTGCTGCCATGCTCCACCTCACAGTCAACAAGCTCCCTGCTGGAGTGGAAATAAACTACAGAATCAGTGGGAACCTGTTCAACCTTTGCTGTCTCCAGGCCGGGTCCAAGACCACCCCAACCTCTGTCGCCGAGCTACAGTACGTGGACAATGCCTGCGCCTGCGCACATTCAGAGACTGAACTCCAGGACATAGTCGACATTCTTACTGAGGCGTATGAAAGCATGGGCCTTACGCTAAACATCCGTAAGACAAAGGTCCTTCACCAGCCTGTCCTCGCTGCACAGCACTGCCCCCCAGTCATCAAAATCCACGGCGCGGCCCTGGACAACATGGACCATTTCCCATACCTCGGGAGCCTCTTATCAACAAAAGCAGACATTGATGAGGAGATTCAACACCGCCTCCAGTGCGCCAGCGCAGCCTTCGGCCGCCTGAGGAAAAGAGTGTTCGAAGACCAGGTACTCAAATCTACCACCAAACTCATGGTCTACAGGGCTGTAGTAATACCCGCCCTCCTGTATGGCTCAGAGACATGGACCATGTACAGTAGACACCTCAAGTCGCTGGAGAAATACCATTAACGATGCCTCCGCAAGATCCTACAAATCCCCTGGGAGGACAGACGCACCAACATTAGTGTCCTCGACCAGGCCAACATCCCCAGCATTGAAGCACTGACCACACTTGATCAGCTCCGCTGGGCAGGCCACATTGTCCGCATGCCAGACACAAGACTTCGAAAGCAAGCGCTCTACTTGGAACTCCTTCATGGCAAACGAGCCAAAGGTGGACAGAGGAAACGTTACAAGGACACCATCAAAGCCTCCTTGATAAAGTGCAACATCCCCACCGACACCTGGGAGTCCCTGGCCAAAGACCGCCCTAAGTGGAGGAAGTGCATCCGGGAGGGTGCTGAGCACCTCGAGTCTCATCGGCGAGTGCAAGCACAAAACAAGCGCAGGCAGCAGAAAGAGCGTGCAGCAAACCTGTCCCACCCTCCCTTACCCTCAACGACTGTCTGTCCCACCTGTGGCAGAGACTGTGGCTCTCGTATTAGACTGTTCAGCCACCTAAGAACTCATTCTAACAGTGGAAGCAAGTCTTCCTCGATTCCGAGGGACTGCCTATGATAATGATGATGACATATTTAATTGCATAGATGAGATAAATCTGGAGCACCTTTTCAAGGTGAACCAGGATACTAGCACAAGAGAGCATAGGCTAAGTTGGTGAAAGGACAAGATAGATGTCAGGAAGAACTTCACACAAAGAATGTTCAACATTTGGAATAAACTGCCAGGTGAGGGCGAAAAGCATAGATTCATTCAAAATACAGATAGATGATGTGATGGGAGGATAAGGAGAAAGTAAGTATTGTAGTTTGGGATGCATGAGCTAAGATTGGGTAAATTTCCTCCCACATCTCTATTTATCTTACGATCTTATATGCAATTGGTTGGAATGAACATATAATTATAAATATATAGAAACAAATAAAATATCTCTGCATAATGACTGGATTCCCAGCATCTACTTGATATCGAGAGCAGCACAGTCAATAGATTTTTGATGTGCAAATAGGCTCCATTTGGCAGTGAAAGGGGGCGACTATGCTGTGCAATCAGGATGACTTAGTGCTGTGTCTTTTTTTTCACATTTTTAAATGCAACATTAAGCTCTTATATAAATTGATTTCTCTTTCATTTGGCAGTCCAATTTGACATTATAGATCTTTCTCTGGCTGGGTATTCCAGCATTTTGCAGTAATAAATGCAGATACTCTGGCACCCTGCTGTTTATTGTTTACCTCAGACTGAATTGCTGTCTGGGAAGAAAAAGCTGCAGCACAGTGTACCGCAGAGTCACTCAGACAAAGCTAATGCCAGACAAAGGTGAATAAGCAATTTGGAAAATGTCTGTGTTTCACAGCATTTGGCTGCCTGTTCATTCTAGAGACAAAACAAGCTGTCAGCTTTTTTATTTGTGCTGCTTCAGTGTATTCAACTCACAGTATAAGTCACTAAATATATATAGCTAAACAATTTTCCAAAATTATGCTATTTATTACTTAAACATAAATTAGCATAATCTGTGTGCTGATCTCTTAAAGCCTCTTACATTTTAAATGTTGTTAAAATTGCAAACTATGAACTGTTCTTCAAATGAGTTGATATAAACATATTGCTGCATCATTTTTCCAGCCTACGTTTGTTAAATAATCCCTCCACCATGCTGCAGTGAAGTTATCCATCTTATTCCTCAAACCTTGTTTGAAGTATTGTGATGATAATATTACTTAACCTTGCTGTTCTTCTATATTTTTGGAGGAGTACTGTTCTTATCAATATTACAAGTGTGAGTTGCTCCTCATAACAATATCAAACACAGTGGAAGTATATCTATGTTAAAATATGTTTAAAAGTCTCCCTACAACATGTTAACAATGAATTTTAATCCCAAACTTACAGGTGTGATCGTTAGCAAAGCAACATGATGATTCTACATACCGAATTGTTTGATGTCTGCTGGCTCTGAAATATTGGCTTCTGAGATACATTAACTAACATAACCTGCAGTTCAGCCCTGACAGAGTATCACTACACATGTAAAGACTTGTAAATGCTGCACACCTACTTCAGACTTGCACCATTAGGCAAAAGCCTGTCTGTCACAAGGTCATATGGGAAATTTTGATGGCTCCTTTTGGCATGGTGGGGTCATCAGACCATCAGCTTGGATCAATCTCAGTGGAGACCGAGGGCTAGAATTTCCTATCAGCCCGCCAGCACCCGATCGCCGCCCAAAAGACTGTTAAGACTGGGAAGATTATCGCCGGCGAAAACTTCCCCCCCCCAATAAAAACATGGGCCTTCCACCCCATTCTGTGCAAAAAAGTGCAATTTAGGATCAATTGGGCAGTTCGTAAATAAAATGGGTGAAAAATTTAAAAATCAATAAAAATTTACCCCGAGGCTGCGGGTTGGACCGAACACCAGAAAAACAATAAAAAATAATTTTTCAAAAAACATTAACTAAAAAAATCAAAAAAATATTCCCACGACACTTTAAAACTAAATCACCACAACCCATATAAAAAATAATTAATAAAAAACCAATATTAATCTTTGTCTCGCAGAGCTACTCACCTACCGCCCAGCTCCGCTGATCCTCGTAGATGTTTTTTAAAACTTACCTACGGGTCACCACTCAGCCAAGTATCGTGCCAGGGCGATCTGCGGACATTGCACGCCAGCGGTTTGCTCCCGCCGGCGTAACTCAGATAAGGACATTTTCGCTCACCTGAATACCGCCCACAATGGCCAATACTGCTCAAAAACTGGGTGGGAAGCCATTGGAACTTCTAGCCCCTAATCTGGTAAATTTTAATTCTGCACGATCATTGGGATTTTCATGGAACATTTATATTGCTACAATCATAAATGAGGTGTGAAAATTCTAATTAAACACGGATAGTGTGAGATTGTTTAATTAGTTTCAGTTAACACTGAATTATAGATAGTTTATGGTGATAATTTTTGCTTGACTACACAAGCCTGATTTCAAATAGTACACTTAATGAGAGCGAGAGAGAGAGAGAGGGAGAGAGAGAGAGAGGGATTTCATTTTATCTTTTTTGGGCTGGATTTGATCCAGATTCCACCAAGCAATGACACGGCAGTGTTTAATGTTCTTTCATCACATTATCCATTCCCTATATTTTTGTTTTATTTGGCTGTCACATAACCAATGGTTTTCCAGTGTTAAAATAGCCAGCATCCCTTTCCATCTCCCTCCATGATTTTCAAATATATAGGGAAATTTTCAACGTTTTCCGTCATCTGGCTGAAAAAATAGGAGGTGAGCAGAGACTTAAAACTGCTTGGTCTGTGCACCTCACAGGACACAGCCTTTTGTCTGCTTTTCTGCTGCATTCAGAGCCCTTGCTGCCTGGTACTGATGCAAATGAGGAGGAAATCTTTACAAACAAAGAAACAATGGGACTATTCACTGGATTTTTATTAAGGACTTTTCTGTGCAGCATCAACAAAGAATTATTCAATTCCATGAATCTACAAATATAGGCAAGTGCAGAAGTGGGTTTAACTTACTATGTTATGGTTCAAATGTTCAAGTCATTTTTAACCATAATTAAAGTAAAATAAAATAATAGTGACATATTTGCAAAAGGAATAAATTCCTTCCCCAGCATTTTATGAAGTAATAAATCAAAATAGAAATGATTTTAAACTCATCATCACACACTGTGTTTCCTGCAGTGTTTTTTTATACTTGCAGTATCACATTTAAGAAATAAATAATTATTCATCAATTCCATTATTCATTAGCCCCGTATAGCATTCTAAATATGTAACGCCTTAAAATTCACCATGGCAACATGCAATTGTTTAGGAGCAACAGAGCTCTTAGAAACAGAATCTTTACACACTAATGGCTTTTCATTTTATGAAACTGTTTCATTATAATGTCCACGGGCAACAATGATGTAAAATGGGAATAATGTAATTCCTAAGGGGGAAGTGGGGGAATATTCAGGTCACATTACGCAGTCTGGAAAAGATGCTTGATGAGAGGGGACGAATATGCTTGACAATTGTTGTCACATAAACAAGATAAATGTTCTTGCAAGGTTTAAACTGATATATCAATTCCTTCTGGAATAAGATCATTGTTAAATTATTAGTATAATATTGAGGGCAATCACAAACTGATTACAAGCATTATATAATTCCAGTATGATTCCTCTCATTTCGTAATGGCACTGACTCATGCTGGGATATGAATCCAGGAGCACCAGCAACCCTCCAGTACCTTGCCACAAGTTGCCATTCTACATCTGCACCTAGATGGTGAGTGTCAGTTAGGTGTCTTGGAGCACTTTAAAGAGCTGGAGGACATAGTTGGTTTTGCCTTCGACATAACCACTGAGATCACAAACCAAGTAATGTTACACTGTAATGTCTAAATACTGAAATATGGTTGAAGGTGAGCTTACTTAGTGCATAAATGAAAGTTACTCAATGAGGGGATTTTAACTTCCCATTTTGGCAAGAATGGGGTGGAACAGGAGTTAGAATCGGCTGGGTGGACCTATCGCCCCCATTCCCGCTAGTTTCGCGCCTGCTGCTATTTTAACTATGCGCTCCTCTTAAGCATTCAAGGTGCCCACTGGAATCAATTGGATGCTTCATGAATAAATGCAAAACCAGGATCCTATGATGTCATTAGGATCCCAGCTGTATTTCAGTTCAAAAAAATCAGAAGTCCCGCTCAGTGCTAACCCTGGTGAGTAAAACTCGTGGGATTGAATTCTAAAGGCGATTGCAAGCAGTTTTTAAAGGGGAACTTACTTGCAAGCAATCATAGGGGGCTGTTTTCTATTATGATTTTTGTCTTTCTAAAGGAGAGTTAGCTTGGAGATTGCTTTCTTCTGAATTTATTTTGCCTACACACCCTGGATAAACACTATACATACTCAGAGCTTATGATGGTGCTACTTTGATTTGATTGCATGAAGAGAAGGAAGAAGAGGAGATGGCTGCCCTATTAGAAGGATCAGCAGTTGGGCCTGTTAGAAGACAATGGTGAGTGGGTTGCTTACAGAAGGCCTTACCCACAGAGTCTATAAGCTTAGAGAGAGTTTCCTAGATCTGTCTGAGGAGCAGTGCATGAGAAGGCTGTGCTTCACCAGGCAGCCCCCTGTAAGAAAACCTACTGCTTGGTGGGCCAGATGGTCATGCTTTGCCTGTGGTGTGAAAGTCAAGCAGGCCACCAATGCCCTCTTTGATAGGGCCAATGAATACATTACCTTCTTAATGGACACCAGCGGCCAAGGGCTCTAAGACCTGCTGCTGTGGTTGGCTTCCCTCGTGTGCAGGCTTCATAGACTGCACACATGTAGCCACCAAGGCACTAGAAGACAGCCAGGACCATTTGCTAATAGGAAAGGATTTAATTCCATCAATGTGCAGCTCATCTGTGATCATCACAACAGGCTCATGGAGGTCTGTGTCAGGTTTCCAAGCAGCTGTCACAAATCCTGTAACATGCATCAACCTACCATTCTCCCATTTTTCCACTCATCCAGGAATGTTAAAGGATGGCTGCCTGGGGACAAGGGCTACTCTCTCCACACATGGCTGATAACACCCCTTCACAACCGCAGCATGCTTGAACAGCTGAGATACGAGAGCCATGGGACCACCAGGATTATCATTTACACTATAGGGCTCCTCAAGCAAGAGTTTTGGTGCCTGAATAGGCCTGGGAGCTTGCTACAATGCATTCCAGAGAGAGTCTTAAGCAACAAGGTAGTGCGCTGCCAATCTTTGTGGAAGGTTGAACACTGTATACAACTATCTGCAGGACCCAGGAACAGATGTGGGGGAAGATGGCCTACTGTAAACATCAAAAAACTAAATTACAAAGCATATGCCACTCTAAGAACTCCTGCACCCATGGAGCTTCACTTGCATCTATTTCAACTGGGTGCTGAAGAAAAAAGACCAAAGCTGGCACAAATATCACATGGTGATATGTGCTTCTTTAAACATTTGAGGTCTTGATGAACCTGAAAATCCCTGGCCCAAGACCGCCATAGGTGGAGGAAGAGCATCCGGGAGGGTGTTGAGCACCTCGAGTCTTGTCGCCGAGAGCATGCCGAGATCAAGCGAGGACAGCGAAAGGAGCGTGCGGCAAACCAGACTCCCCACCCACCCTTTCCTTCAAATACTGTCTGTCCCACCTGTGACAGACTGTAATTCCGGTATTGGATTGTACAGTCACCTGAGAACTCACTTTTAGAGTGGAATCAAGTCTTCCTCAATTTCGAGGGACTGCCTATGATGATGATGACCCCCAGCTCCTCTCTTGTCCTTGCCAGGTTCCCCCATTAAGTGACTGGGTCAGACAGTGGCTGTAAAACAATAAAGCTTTGCTTTTGCAATTATGACATAATCTGAACGCTTTGGTGAGATGACTGCATTGTAATCAATTTCTGATATTCCTTGCCTAATGTCAATTTTGGGAAATTAATTTTGAGAACTGCTGTTTAGTGTGCATAACAGTTATTGACTAAAGGATGATTCATAGCTCCAAATTAACAATTGTTAAGCTGTAAAATATTAAGCTATATTTACCTTACTGCATAAACGTACCCTGGGTAAGGAGCTGTTGATTAGTGCCTGTACTTTCTTTGTTGTTAAACTGTGGGCCTCACCACCTGGGGACTATTAAACACTGACAGCTGAATCATTATTTTGACTTGTTTGCTATTCCCCCACCCCCACTTTTCTATTTATGTTTCTCTTCTTTTAGATTACCCACACCATTCTACCTTCCCTCCTGCTCCAGTATACATCATTTGTGCGTCTTCAGCAGTTGACCTATCTGACCTTGTTGCTCTGGAGTTTACTTTGGCAAATTGCACGTTTGGAACAGTTTGAGAGCAGTCCAGCATGGAAAACAGGATGCCGAGGGGAGGGGACGTTTTTTCCAGCAAGGATGGCCTACTATCAAATACTTACCCCCTAAATTGGCAAAACAAAATTTTCCTCCCCACTAGAAGCACTGTCAAACGTCCATCCTTTGACTTCCTCGCAGCATTAAGATGGAGCCAAGGGAGCGGGCTTGGGAAGCCAGCTTATTTTCTTGGATAATTGCCACAATACGGCTGACTCAAAGCAAAACTGGTATCAGGATGGTAGGACATAGACTTTAGAAGGACAAGCATGATTTCTAGGGAAAGAGGGAGAGGACCTAATTCTGACCACCTCTTTTATGCCCTCCTACTGCGATCAGGTTTCCTGAGGCTCATTCAGTTCCATTTATATATTTTCTCATAACTGGTTCTCGGTTGCATTTGTCTTTCATACTTTTAAAATAGTTTCAAAGAATTTCTTAAACTCTAAGCAACACTGATTAACCAAAGACACAGGTGCCCTGTGCAAAGGACAATGCCTCCTCAAAAGCCCGAGATCATTTGAAATGAAGTGCTTCGCTGCGGCACAACAGGATTTTCTTGCATCGCAGTGGTGGACTCCCTCTGCTAACGGGGTCCCATCTTCTATAATTGAGTCCAACTCAGGAAAATGTGTCAGGGTCATGGCTGAGGGCGAGCAAACCGGTGGAGATCCTGCCCAACCCATTTCCAGCAGTGAAACCACCCTGGAGGAAAATCCAAGCTGTACTTTATTGTCTATTAGGAAATGTGTTATAGTAATTTCTATCTCCATGAAGAAAACAACTGAATGCACACTCACTGGCTCATCCTGACAACCTTGTCAAGATCAGCCACTTGCTGTGGAGAGTGGACAATGAATCATTGAGGTTAACGACTATTGTATATTAGTGATGTTTGGTTAATTGAGATGCTCTTTCTGGCCGAGAACTAATTTATTCTGATATGCGGTCATATGTTTTATATAATAATTTTATAAGCGTGTGAGTTCACTTGAGAAAAGATGTGAAAAGAACGAAGGGGCAATAACTGAGCTAGTTTCTTAACTGATATCATGCAAAATATAACACTCTTGTTGAGCCAAGAAATGCCAGTGTGTCACATAAAGAAAATATTAATCATATCAATTCCATTTTTATATTTTATGTTAGTATTCATTTAAAACTGGTACTAGAAACAGTATGAAGGTATGCTAGTTATTCTAATCATGTTAAATATCTTTTCTGTCAAGACAGCTGGGAAAGCAGCTGTTACAGACGTCAGTTTCTAACACAGACAAAAAGAAAATAAGTATGTATACTAATTCTGACGTTTGGTTTGCTGCCGTCAAATAAATGGCATATGAGAGTATATTTTTGAAGGCTCCACTCAGTGCAGAAAAAGCAGAAGTGCCACAAATTGGACAGTTTGATGTCTGCTCCCATCAAACAAGGCTCTGTGTGAGCCTTGTAAAATTTAACCATCCTACACAAGGGTGATTGCAGTCATCTGACCTGCTGTACTGTAGATAACCTAGGATACTGAATACCTTTCAGCAGATTTGATAGACAGTAATCCAATCAAGGGCTTCAGATACCGTCCTAAACTTTGTTTTTCCATTGTCACTGAAACAATGTGTAACAAGAGTCATGATACTCTTGACAAATCATGGGGCATTAGATCAAATAAAAATCCATTTTTAACCTCCAGTATTATCAGCTTATTCCATTTTATGAATTTTGCTTGTATTCACTGTTGCATGTATTTTAGAATACTATACAAATACCTATTGCAGATATTGCCCATCCAGTCATGTTAATTTTTATTTACTATCCATGCCATTATCCGCTATAATAATCAAAGATATTTTGCAAATATGCATAATCCTGCTGAAACAGAACTAGTTATCTGTACTTAACAGCTTGCTTCACCTGTGCATCAGTTCTTATGTAATTGTGACTATTTTAGTACAGCTGTAGTATTGTACAAAAGCTAAGCCGGGCAACTGCTAATCAACCCCCTAAAGAACATCAAGACTAAGCAGCTAGTAATTCTCAGCTGGTCTTGTTGAATGTCCATCCACAGCAATTGTTTCTTCCCTCTAAAGCTTAGAATCAATCGATGGAAAAAATAGGTAGCTTATGGTTTTTTTCCTATTTCAGTATTCGATTGCTTAATAAAAGAAACAATAATGAAAAACAGAGCAGGAACATTTTACTGATCACTAGAGAGGTGACAAATCAATTGGGATTCTTACACCAATTCACTACCTGGTGGCCTCAGCAGTAAAGTGTCCGTAGATGTCACATGAAGGCAAGTTTGCTGTAATACCCCTTACAGTCAAGTAGCGTGCTGACACTTTGGCTCCGATAATAACTCAGAGGCGCGTTTGGAGCTGGAGGGGGCGCAGTTGGGTGCGATATCGAGTGGAAAACCCGGAAGAACTTTCAGAGCGTCTGTCAATGGCATTTTAACGCAGCCACTTAGTTATTATATTAGTTACGGGGTTTGTTCTTGAATGCCCAGCAACGGGCGTGGTGCAGAGCCACATGACACGATCTCAACTCCAGTATTTGAAAGGCCAATCCAAAGGTGGAATTTGGAGGATTGGGAGGTTTGGCATAAAGACAGCAATTGTAGAAGATGGACTCGGAACGCTCAAAGGTTATACCCCCTTTTAATGGCGCCTCGCTTGATGTGCTGCTGGGGGCAGTGAGGAATCAGAGGTAGATACTCTTTCCCAGCAACGGGAGGAAGAAATCTGCTGCTGCCACAAAGAAGGCATGGATGGAGTTGGCCCAGGAAGTCAGCAGCAGGAACATTGTGCCAAGCTCCTGACTTCAGTGCAGGAAGTGCTTTAATGACTTAACCAGATGAAGAAAGGTGGGTACATTTGTACAATTGCCTACATCTTGTTACACATGTCATCCTTCCACCTCACGCTACCTAATCAAGCCTATTCCATCATATCACTCCTCACACCCACATACCTTGCAAGCACACCCATTCTTCTCTTTCTATGTGTCATGTATTCAACTATCATTGTAACCCATGTATAAGCTGACCTAAGCTGTACACCTTGAGAACATTGACCACAAGGGGGTGAACTTGTTGGAGACACTCCTAACCTGGACTTTCAGGTATAAAACGGGAAGCTCCACTCACCTTCATCACTAGAGGTCTTGGTAATAAAGGTAATTGGTCACAGAGTGACCTTCTCTCAAGCATGGGCCTCGTGTGCATTTATGCTGTATAGTAAGGACATATCATTGGCAACGAGAAACTGGGATTTAAACCACGCGAGCATGGCCACTAGCAGCACAGAAGAGAGGTACTGTGTTGGTGATGATTGGGATGACTTTATTGAGAGACTACAGAAAAGTTTTGTCACTAAGGAATGGTTGGGACAGGATTCGGCCGACAAACGCAGGGCTCATCTCCTGACGGTTTGTGGATCCAAAACGTACTCCCTGATGAAGGACCTTCTAGCGCCAGAGAAGCCGATGGACAAGACGTTTGAAGAGCTCAGTAAGTTGATCGGGGAACACCTTAAACCGGCGAGCAGCATGCACATGGCGAGGCACCGGTTTTACACGCACCGGTGGCGAGAAGGGGAAAGCATTCCTGACTTCGTGGCAGATCTCCGGCGACCGGCGAGCCTATGTAAGTTCCCAAATGCACGCAGAGCGGAGATGCTGCAAGACTTTTTTATTGAAGGCATAGGGCACACTGGGGTTTTCAGGAAACTGATTGAGACCAAAGACTTGACCTTGGAAGCGGTGGCTCTGATAGCCCAGACAGTTATCTCAGGGGAGGAAGAGACAAAAATCTTGGCCCAAATGCGGCAAACGACCAGGGAGTCAGCATTGTTAACGCGGCACACAGTTCTCTAGTCAGATAAGGGCAATCAGACATGCCCCAGCATGTAGTCGAACCCAAAGGGGGAATTCAACAGAGACAATGGCTAGCTGAACGGCGATTCATGCCATCACAATGGACAATGCGGCCAATAATGGGGCCATCAACACCTGTTAATGGTGCACTTAAGGACAGTTACAGAGACAGTCAGAGACGATCGACTGGTAATGGACCTTTTTTTTCCAACAACGGGGCCTCCAGCTCATGCTGGAGGTGTGGAGGCAAACACCCAGCCAGAGCTTGCAGGTATCAGCAATATACCTGCAGAAACTGCAACGTCAGCGGTCACTTGGCGCGTATGTGCAGGAAGCCTGATGTACGAGGAGGACGGACCCGATGTAAGCCCTATGAGGCCAAATGAATACTGGGGGAAATCGCTGGAAGCTGAAGTTCAGCGAGTTCATGTGGAGCACACATACAGTTCATATACCAGGACGCCACCGATAATGATGAAAGTGCTCCTCAATGGCATCCCAGTATTAATGGAGCTAGACACGGGGGCCAGCCAGTCCCTGATGAGAATCAAACAGTTCGAAAGGTTGTGGGTGTCCAAGGCCAGGAGGCCAAAATTATTGTCGATTGTCGCACAGCTACGAACATATACAAAGGAGATAATTCCAGTGCTAGGCAGCGCCACGGTAGTCATGACCCACAAAGATTCGGAGAACAGGTTGCCACTCTGGATTGTCCCGGGGGATGGTCCCGCACTGCTGGGGAGGAGTTGGCTTGCTGTCATGAACTGGAAATGGGGCAATGTCAATGCAATTTCCTCTGTGGAGCGAGTATCATGCTCACAGGTCCTGGACAAATTTGACTCATTATTTCAACCCGGCATCAACACTTTCATGGGGGCCAAGGTAGTGATTCACATAAACCCGGACGCAAGGCCAGTACACCACAAGGCCACAGCGGTGCCATACGTGATGCGGGAAAAGATAGAATGCGAATTGGACCGCCTGCTGAGGGAAGGCGTCATCTCGCCAGTCGAATTCAGTGACTGGGTGAGCCCGATTGTGCCGGTGCTCAAGGCGGATGGGTCGGTCAGGATATGTGGCGATTATAAGGCCACCATCAGTCGGGTGTCACTCCAAGACCAGTACCGGCTACCGAGAGCGGAGGACCTCTTTGCGACGCTATCCGGTGGCAATCATTTTTCAAAATTGGACCTGACCTCAGGAGCTGGCGAGTGAGTCGAAGAAGCTGACCACCATCACGACACACAAGCGGTTGTTTGAGCATAACAGATGTCTGTTCGGGATTCGTTCGGCCGCCGCGATCTTTCAGCGAAATATGGAAAGCCTCCTCAAGTCGATTCCAAGGACGATGGTTTTTCAAGACAACATCCTCATCACGGGTCGCGATACTGAAGAACACCTCCACAACCTGGAGGAGGTGCTACGCAGACTGGACCGGGTAGGGCTACGACTGAAAAAGGCGAAGTGTGTCTTCTTAGCTCCAGAGGTAGAATTCCTAGGGATGAGGGTAGCAGCAGGCGAGATCAGACCCACTGCGTCCAAAATGGAAGCGATCCAGAGAGCACCCAGACCCCGTAACACGATGAAGCTGCGTTCGTTCCTGGGGCTCCTGAACTATTTTGGTAACTTTCTTCCCAAATTGAGCACGCAGTTAGAGCCGCTACACGTGCTCCTACGCAAAGGTCGCAATTGGGTCTGGGGGGACAGCCAGGAAAGGGCTTTTGATAGAGCACGCAACTTGTTATGCTCCAACAAACTGTTAATATTATATGACCCGTGTAAGAAACTTGTTCTAACGTGCGATGCGTCATCCTATGGTGTCGGGTGTGTGTTGCAGCATATGAATGCCAATGGTCAGTTACAGCGATAGCTTATGCCTCCAGAAGTCTGTCCCAGGCAGAAAGGGGCTACAGGATGGTAGAAAAGGAAGCGCTAGCATGTGTATATGCAGTAAAAAAAATCCACCAGTACCTGTTTGGCAGGAAATTTGAGCTGGAGACAGATCACAAACCCCTAATGTCCCTTTTGGCCGACAACAAGGCCATAAATGCGAATGCATCGGCCCGCATACAGAGGTGGGCACTTACGTTAGCCGCCTATGACTACACAATTCCTGCACAGACCGGGCACTGAAAACTGCGCTGATGCACTCAGCACGCTCCCACTAGCCACCACTGAGGGGGCAACTGAGCATGATGCTGAGATGGTCATGGCTGTTGACGCTTTCGAAAGCGAAGGCTCACCTGTGACAGCCCGTCAGATTAAAGTCTGGACAAATAAAGACTCGCTACTGTCTTTAGTTAAGAAATGTGTCCTGAATGGGAACTAGGCAGCCACGTACGGGGCATGCCCTGAGGAATTGAAACCGTTTCATAGGCGCAAGGATGAACTCTCAATTCAGGCCGATTGCCTACTGTGGGGAAACCGAGTAGTCATGCCCCAGAGGAGCAGAGAGGTGTTTATCAGAGAACTTCACAATGATCACCCGGGCATTGTCATGATGAAGGCAATTGCCAGGTCACACTTTTGGTGGCCAGGGATAAATGCAGACCTGGAACTTTGTGTTCGCAGGTGCAACACATGTGCTCAGCTGGGCAACGACCCAGCGAAGTCCCCCTTAGCCCCTGGTCCTGGCCCACCAAGCCATGGTCACGCATCCATGTGGACTACACAGGTCCTTTCATGAAGGAAAAGTCTGCATTGGAGGGCACAGCCCTCTCCAAGCTCTGCTCAGCTGGACTCAGGGGCTATCGATGAAAAGGAAAATCATTGATGGGCAGCAGAAAATATACAATGTACTGACACACTGTCCACAGAGAATGGAGGAGTCCAGCTTAAGCATAAGTGAGTAGAACATAAGGACATAAGAAATAGGAGCAGTAGTAAGCCATCTGGCTACTCGAGCCTGCTCCACCATCCAATAAGATCATGGTTGATCTGATTTTGTCCTCAACTACACTTTCCTGCCCCCCCCCCCCCCCCATAACCCTTGATTCCCTTACCTTTCAAAAATCTGCCTATCTCCACTTTAAATATATTCAATGACCTAGCTTCCAAAGCTCTCGGGTAGAGAATTCCAAAGATTCACGACCCTCTGAGAGAAGACATTCTTCTTAATTTCCGTTTTAAATGGGCGACCCCTTATTCTGAAACTATGCTCCCTAGTTCTAGATTCCCCCGTGAGGGCAAACATCCTCTCTGCCTCTACCCTGTCAAACCCACTCAGAATCTTATAAGTTTCAATAACATCACCTCTCAGTCTTCTAAACTCCAATGAGTATAGGCCCAAATTGCTCAATCTTTCTTCATATGACAACCCCTTCATCTCAGGAATCAACCTCGTGAACCTTCTCTGAACTACCTCCATTGCAAGTATATCCCTCCTTAAATAAGGAGACTAAAACTGTATGCAGTACTCCAGGTGTGGTCTCACCAATGCCCTGTACAATTGTACCAGGACTTCCCTACTTTTATACTCCATCTCCCTTGCAATAAAGGCCAACATTCTATCTGCTTTCCTAATTACTTGCTGTGTCTGCATGTTTACTTTTTGTGCTTTATGTACAAGGACCCCCAGATCCCTTTGTACCGCAGCATTTTGTAATCTCTCCCCATTTAAATAATAATCTGTTTTTTTATTTTTCCTACCAAAGTGGATAACTTCGCATTTTCCCACATTATATTCTATCTGCCAAATTTTTGCCCATTCACTTAGCCTATCTTTGCAGATTATTTGCAACCTCCTCACAACATGCTTGCCCATCTATCTTTGTATCATCAGCAAATTTGGCTACATTTCACTCGGTCCCTTCATCCAAGTCGTCAGTATAAATTGAAAATAGTTGAAGCCCCAGCGCTGATCCCTGTGGCACCCCACTAGTTACAGTTTGTCAACCTGAAAATGACGCATTTATCCCGACTCTTTGTTTTCTGTTCGTTGGCCAATCCTCTATCCATTTTAATATATCACCCCCAACCCTATGAGCTCTTATTTTGTGCAGTAACCTTTTATGTGGCACCTTATCGAATGCCTTGTGGAAATCCAAATACACAACATCTACTGGTTCCCCTTTATCCACCTTGCACGTTACATCTTCAAAGAACTCCAGCAAATTTGTCAAACATGATTTCCCTTTCGTAAAATCATGCTGAGTCTGCTTGACTGCATTATGATTTTCTAAATATCCTGCTACTACTTCCTTAATAATGGACTCCAGCATTTTCCCAATGACAGATGTATAGCTAACTGGTCTATAGTTTCCTGCTTTCTGTCTCCCTCCTTTCTTAAACCATTACATTTGCAGTTTTCCAGAATCCAGGGAAATTTGGTAGATTACAACCAATGCATCCACTATCTCTGCAGCCATCTCTTTTAAGACCCTGGGATGCAGGCCATCAGGTCCAGGGGACTTGTCCACCTTTAGTCCCATTAGTTTGCCCAGTACTTTTTCTCTAGTGATAGTGATTTTAAGTTCCCCCTCCCAATAGCCCCTTGATTATCAATTATTGGGATGCTTTTAGTGTCTTCTCCCATGAAGACCGATACAAAATATTTGTTCAAAGTCTCTGCCATTTTCCTGTTTCCCATTATTAATTCTCCAGTCTTGTATTTTCTAAGGGACCAACATTTACTTTAGCTATTCTCTTCCTTTTTAGATATCTGTAGAATCTCTTACTGTCTGTTTTTATAGTTCTTGCTAATTCATCAATTCGCCTTGTCAGTTGCTTGTTGAATTGGAAGACAAGAATTGACGATAAGCAATGGGGGGCTATGTAATGTGTGATTGGTTGGTTCTAGGACTACTTTGTGTTAGTGGGAATGGTGGGAGGAGGAGAGTAGCCATTGGATGCGATTGATATATTGGTCCAGTGGTGATAAGTAACTGAACCTAAAAGCTATAAGGGAATCCCTGTAATCCCGGGCAACAATGTGAATGGCTGGTGCTGCTTTGGGGTAGCTATGTTCCACTTCCTCCTCCTCCTCTTCCTCTTCCTCTTTGGATTTGTCTACAGATGATGTGTGCTCAGCCCCTTATTCCTCCTGCAACTGCAATCCTTGCTACTGCACAATTTTGTGCAGAGTCCGCACACCATGATCATTCTGGAGACCCTGGCTGGTGAGTACTGAAGGGCACCTCCAGATCTGTTCAAGCACCTGAAGTACATATTGAGTATGCCAGTCATTTGCTCAATGACGTATCTGGTTGTCACATGGCTTTCGTTGTACCGCTCTTGGACTTTATTGGTGGGTTTCTCACAGCTGTCATCAGCCAAGTTTGATGGGGATAACCTTTATCTCCTAGCAGCGATCCCTTAAGTCTGCTTGCAGGTCCAAAGAGGTTGGGGTGCTTGCACTGCTATTGGATGAAAGCATCATGGCAGCTCCCCGACTTCTCAGTGACCTGCCTTATGGATTTGTGTGCAGCCTACTGGGAGATCCTAGATATGTCTCTGGCAGCACACTGGAAGGATCTGGAGGCAAAAAAATCGATGGCGGTGGTTTCTTTCATAGCCACTGGTAATGTGTGGTCACCAGGTTCAACAGGGAGCAGGGCTTCTATGGGGCTGCAGATGTCTGCCACCACCCGAGGCGACAACCTGAGCTTCTGGAAGCACTGCTCTTTCGCGAGGTCAAGGAAGCTGGGCCTTTGCCTGTACACCTTGTTACGTGGGTAGTGCCTCCTGCGAGCACAACGCCTCTGCTGCTCCCCTCTCTGCTAACCACCTATGGGTCTTTCCACTGCTGTTGTTGGTCATTTTGTTCCTCATCTGAGGTCCAATCTAAGGCAGGCTTACTGATCTTGAGTCTCAATACCTTCAAATTGCAGAAATTAGCCTCTCACCACAAGTACTACATATAGAAAGTTAAGAGGAGAAGTTAAAAAGAAAATAAGAGGGGCAAAGAGATGATATGAAAATAGAAGGGCAGCTAACATAAAAGGGCATCCAAAAGTCTTTTATAGCTGCATAAATAGTAAAGGGTAGTAAGAGGAGGGGTGGAACCGATTAGGGACCAAAAAGGAGACCTACACATGGAGGCAGAGGGTATGGCTGAGGTACTAAATGAGTACTTTGCATCTGTCTTCACCAAGGAAGAGGAGACAGTGTGAAGGAGGAGGTAGAGGAGATACTGGATGGGATATGTAAAGTCCTGTCCCCTCAGTACAGATTCACACGAGGCATATAGTGAAGTCAAGGTCACTCTGGACCTGCACCTTTATTTCACAGCTCTGGAATGCTGCACTTGCCTGAGACCTGCCCTTATATACCTCTCTCTTGCAAGTGCACCCCTGGTGGTAAGGTATGCTGGTGGTTACAGGTCATATCTTATTACAGTCATGTATAGCATGTTAGGATACAGTTATATATAATAATGTAAGATAAATGACATCAGCCTCCCCCACGGTCTTATTGTCTTTATAGGTTCAGTCTCTCAGGTGGTCTACGCTCTCGCGTGGAGCATCTGAGTAGTGGTTCAGTTGTCTGCCTTGGTGTCTGTTTTTCTTTGGGTGTGGTTGCTGGTATCTCGCCTGGGCTGTCTGTTTCGATTGGTGTGATTGTTGTTGACTCACCTGGGCTGTCTATTGGGATTGCCCTTTCCTCAGGTTGTTCCCTCTGTCTGTCCACCAGGTATGGTGCGAGTTCCACATTGTAGTCCGCCTCTGGTTCCGCAGTGTTGTTGGTAAATCTGCTTTTGACTTGGTCTACATGCCTCCGGCAGGTTTTGCCATTGTCCATTTGTACTACCAGTAGCCTGTTTCCTTCCTTGCCAGTTACTGTCCCTGCAAGCCATTTGGGACCCCTGCCATAGTTTAGTACAAACACTTTGTCCCCTATCTCATTCCATCTCCCCCTCAAATTTCTGTCATGGTACTCAGTCAGCTTATGGCACTTTGCCTCAACGATTTCGTGCATGCCTGGGAGGATTAATAAGAGCCTTGTTTTTAAAGTCCTTTTCATCAACAGTTGCGCGGGGGGCATCCCAGTCAGTGAGTACGGACGAGATCTGTATGCCAGCAGCAGTCACGACAAGCGACCCTGCAGCATGGGACCTTGGATTTTAAGCATGCCTTGTTTAATGATTTGCACTGCTCTCTCCACCTGGTCGTTGGAGGCCGGCTTGAACGGTGCCGTCTTGATGTGATTTATGCCGTGGTCAATTATAAAGTCTTGGAATTCTGCGCTGGTGAAGCACGGACCATTGTCACTG
Source organism: Pristiophorus japonicus (assembly GCF_044704955.1). Classification (NCBI taxonomy): domain Eukaryota; kingdom Metazoa; phylum Chordata; class Chondrichthyes; family Pristiophoridae; genus Pristiophorus; species Pristiophorus japonicus. Next base: position 91,829,037 of record NC_091985.1, read on the forward strand.
ACCAATATGTCAGGGATTCCGTGCATTGCAAACATGGTTGCAAGGCTCTCCACAGTGATGGAGGTTGTGCTCGAGTTTAAAATGGTGCATTCGATCCACTTTGAAAATGCATCTCCAACTACGAGGAACATTTTGCCCATGAATGGGCTCGCATAGTCTACGTGCACCCGCGACCACGGTTTGGTAGGCCAGGGCCAGGGGCTCATTGGAGCCTCCCTGGGGGCATTGCTGAGTTGGGCACAAATGCTGCACCTTCGGACGCAGAGCTCCAAGTCCGCGTCAATACCAGGCCACCAGACGTGGGATCTGGCTATGGCCTTCATGAGAACGATCCCCGGGTGCTCGCGGTGGAGCTCCGGGACAAATGCCTCTCTGCCTCGCAGAGGCATGACTACTCGGCTGCCCCACATCAGGCAGTCTGTTTGTAGTGATAGCTCATGCATGCGCCTGTGAAAGGGTTTTAATTCCTCGGGGCAGGCATCACGAGCCTCTGCCCAGTCACCAGTTAGGACACATCTTTTTACTAAGGATAACGTGGGGTTGATGGCCATTCAGGCTCTGATTTGGCGAGCCGTCATGGGCGAACCTGTGGACTCAAAGGCATTGATTGCCATGACTATCTCACAGTCCTGTTCGTCAGACCCTTCCGTGGTCGCCAGGGGTAGCCTACTGAGCGCGTCGGCACAGTTGTCTGTGCCTGGTCTGTGCCTTATGGTATAGTCGTAGAACGCCAGCATGAGTGCCCACCGTTGAATTCGCGCCGAGGCGTTGGCGTTTATTGCCTTGCTTTTGGATAGGAGGGACGTGAGGGGCTTGTGGTCGGTTTCTAACGTGAACTTGGCCCCGAAAAGGTATTGGTGCATCTTTTTGACACCATACACGCACATGAGCGCCTCCTTCTCTACCATTCCGTACCCGCGCTCTGCCCGCGAAAGTGACCTGGAGGCATAAGCTATGGGTTGTAATTTGCCCGCACTATTGACATGTTGCAAAACGCACCCGACCCCATATGCTGACGCATCGCATGTGAAAACTAGCTTTTTACCTGGGTCAAAGAAAGTCAAAACACTGTTGAAACACAGAAGGTTGCATGCCTTATTGAAGGCGCGTTCATGGGCGTCCCCCTAAAACCAATCGCACCCCTTCCTGAGTAACACATGGAGAGGCTCCAGCAGCGTGCTTAAGTTCTGCATAAAGTTCCCAAAGTAATTGAGTAGCCCGAGAAAGGCGTGCAGTTCTGAGACATTCCGGGGCCTGGGTGCCAGGCGAATTGCTTCTGTTTTGGACTCTGTTGGGCGGATTCCATCAGCGGCAATCCTTCTGCCCAAAAATTCAACCTCGGGTGCGAGAAACAGGCACTTGGATTTCTTGACTTGTAGGCCTTCCCGATCCAACCGCTTTAGTACTCCCTCCAAATTACGGAGATGGGAGTCGGTGTCCCTGCCCGTGATAAGTATGTCGTCTTGAAATACAACCGTCCCCGGGATGGACTTGAGCAGACTCTCCATGTTGTGCTGGAATATGGCAACTGCCGACCTGATGCCGAATGGACATTGATTGTACATGAAAAGGCCTCGATGTGTGTTGATGGTGGTGAATAGCTTGGATTCCTCGGTCAATTCTTGCGTCATATACGCTTGTGAGGTCTAATTTTGAGAAAAGTTTACCTCCAGCCAATGTGGCAAATAAGTCCTCCGCTCTGGGCAGCGGGTACTGGTCCTGAAAGGGAGACTCTGTTTATGGTAGATTTGTAGTCCCCACAGATTCGTATGGATCCATCAGGCTTCATGACTGGGACGATGGGACTTGCCCAGTCGTTAAATTCCACAGGTGATATAATGCCTTCCCGCAGAAGCTTGTCTAGTTCGTGTTCAATCTTTTCCCTCATCACATAGGGTACAGCTCTGGCCTTGTGATGGACCGGTCTAGCATCCTGTGTGATGTAGATTTTGACTTTGGCCCCTTTGAAAGTGCCCACACCTGGCTGAAAGAGATGTTCAAATTGCTTTATATCTGTTGAGCAGGAGGTCCGTTCCTCTAATGACATGGCATGGACATCATCCCATTTCCAGTTTAGTTTTGCCAGCCAGCTTCTCCCCAGCAGTGCTGGGGGGTCTCCGGGGACAATCCACAGGGGAAGTCGGTTCCCTTTGTGTGTGACAGAGAGCATGGCGCTGCCGAGGACTGGTACGATTTCTTTGGTATAGGTCCTTAGTTTGGTGTCATCCCTTGTGAGTTTTGGTCTGTCTCTTTTATGCGGCCACAGTTGTTCAAATTGTTGAGCGCCCATGAGAGATTGACTCGCTCCCGTATCCAGCTCCATGTTGACAGATATCCCGTTGAGTAGGACCTTACCATCATTATAGGAGGCATCCTGTTGTAGGAGCAGTGGCCATTGACCCGCTATACATCGGTGTCCCGGGTACTGTCCCCACCATCTTCTGGTCCGCTTTCCGACCCATCCGATTCGTATACCAGCCGAGCTGCCGTTTTTTTGCACATGCGGGCCAAATGCCCTTTATATTCACAATTTCTGCAAACAGCCTGCTGAAATCGACATCCCCTTGACGAGTGCCCACCCCCACACCTCCAGCACAGACCTGTTCCATTGTTCAAAGTGTTTCCGAAGAATGAGCTGCATCTGGCTGATCTCTCTTGAGCTTCTCTCAGTTTGTAGTTGATTGCTCGCATTGTGGGTTGATGAGGTGTGAACGGCCGTTCCTGTGGCCCTTGATGGCTTCTGCCTGCTGTCGAGAGCCTGTTCTCCCGGTTTTATCTGTGTGTGGGGGTAGCAGCTTGTTTCGTGCTGTGAACTTCTTGTTCCGATATTTCGTTAGTTGTCGTACCTGCATTGTAAATTAACCTCGTTTCTTCTTCCCCTACCAAGAATGCCTGTGCAACCAGTGCTGCTGTCTCTAAGGCCAGGTTCTTGGTCTCTATGAGCTTTTGGAATATGCCTGCGTGGCCTATTCCTTCAATGAAAAAGTCTCTCAGCATTTTTCTCCTCAGTTCATCGGAGAACTCACATAAACTAGCCAATCTCCGAAGTTCCGCCACGAAGTCGGGTATGCTCTGGCCCACACAGCGTCTGTAGTTGTAGAACCTGTGTCTGGCCATGTGTAGGCTGCTCGCTGGCTTCAGGTTGTCTCTTACCAGTGTGCTCAATTCTTCAAACGACTTGCTTGCTGGTTTCTCGGGTGCTAACAGATCCTTCATTAAAGCGTATGTTTTCGAGCCACAGCTGGTCAAGGGATGGGCTCTTCTCTTGTCTGCCTTATCGTCGCCTAACCAGTCTTTGGTTACAAAGCTTTGCTGGAGCCTTTCTATAAAGTCCTCCCAATTGACTCCCGCATTGTACTTTTCATCTAATCCGTTGTTCGCCATTCTGTGGATTCTGTAATCCCGTAACTCGTTGCCACTGTAAAGTCCTGTCCCCTCAGTAGAGATTCAACATGAGGCATGTAGTGAAGTCAAGGTCACTCTGGATCTGCATCTTTATTTCACAGCTCTGGAATGCTGCACTTGCCTGAGACCTGTCCTTATATACCTGTCTCTTGCAAGTGCACCCCTGGTGGTAAGGTATGCTGATGGTTACAGGTCATATCTTATTACAGTCATGTTTTGCATGTTAGGATACAGGTATATATATAATAATGTAAGATACATGACAGGATAAGAATTGATAAAGTTGAGATACTAGAACTAGCTGTACTTAAAGTAGATAAGTCACCACAACCTGATGGAATGCATCCTAGGAAGCTGAGGGAAGTGAAGGAAGAAATTGCAGAGATACTGGCCATAATCTTCCCATCCACCCTAGAAACTGGGGTGGTGCCAGCGGACTGGAGAATTGCAAATGTTACACCCTTGTTCAAAAAAGGGTGTCAAGATAAACGCAGCAACTATAAGTATTATGTCACAGGATGAAACTGAGTACTGTATGCAATGAGTAAGTGTGACCTTAGCTCCTTTAATTGAACTCCAGAGTGCTGGTAAAGCGTGGGAGACCTGCTTATATACAGTGCTCCCAAGGGATGCTGGGATCCCTTGGGACTCCAACAGGTAGGCCCTCTGGTGGTGGTGTGATACAGGTTGCCAAAGGTTGCATACATAACATCACTCCCTTGTAAAGTCAATAGTACACTTATTTACAGGGTGAGACGATCTGGGGCTTTTTGCTCCCTTGTCGATCGTCTCGGTACAAATGCGGGTGTGGATGAGTTGATTGGTTCTTCACTGGGCTTGCCGGACTGCTGGGGATGGTGAGTTCGGCTTCGTGGTCAACCGTGATGTCTGTTGCCACTTGTGTGTGTGTTGGAGGGCCGAAGTTGGTGGTGTCCACTTCGAGTTGCTCGTATCTGTTAGTGAACCGCAATTTGGTTTGGTCCAAATGCTTTCTGCACGTTAGTCCATTGGCCAATTTGACCTGAAACACCCTACTCCCTTCTTTGGCTATGACCATGCCAGCAAGCCATTTGAGACCATGTCCATAATTGAGTACAAACACAGGGTCATTGACCTCAATATCACGTGACAAGTTTGCGCGATCATGGTACATGCTTTGTTGATGCCGCCTGCCCTCGACGTGATCATGGAGATCAGGGTGGACAAGAGAAAGCCTTGTTTTGAGCGCTCTTTTCATGAGCAACTTGGCTGAGGGAACCCCGGTGAGCGAGTGGGGTCTGGTGCGGTAGCTGAGCAGGACTCGGGACAATCAGGTCTGCAGGGAGCCTTCTGACACGTGTTTCAAGCTTTGCTTGATGGTTTGAACTGCCTGTTCTGCCTGGCCATTGGATGCAGGCTCGAACAGGGCAGATGTGACGTGCTTGATCCCATTGCAGGTCATGAATTCCTTGAATTCAGCAGTGATGAAACATGGCCCATTGTCGCTGACAAGGACATCAGGCAGGCCGTGTGTGGCAAACATGGCTCGTAGGCTTTCGATGGTGGCAGTGGACATGCTTACAGACATTATTACACATTCAATCCATTTTGAATAAGCATCCACAACAACCAAGAATATTTTGCCTCGAAATGGGCCCGTAAAGTCAACGTGGATCCTAGACCAGGTTTGGAGGGTCACGCCCACAAACTTAGCAGTGCCTCTCTGGGTGCATTGCTCAGTTGAGAGCAGTGTTGCACTGGCGCATGCATGACTCTAAATCTGAGTCGATGCCGGGCCACCACACATGGGATCTGGCTATGGGATCATTACAATGCCTGGGTGGGTGCTGTGTAGGTCACGTATGAACGTTTCTCTGCCTTTCTTGGGCAAGACCACGCGATTACCCCACAAAAGACAGTCCGCCTATAAGGACATTTCGTCTTTGCGCCTGTGGAACGGCTTAATCTCTTCCATCTCCGCTGGGACGCTGGACCAGCTCCCATGGAGGACACAGTTTTTTTACCAGGGGCAGTAAAGGATCCTGGCATGTTCCAGGTCCTGATCTGACAGGCCGTAATGGGTGACTTTTAGTTTTTGAATGCATCCATCACCATGAGCAAGTCTGCAGGCTGTGCCATTTCCACCCTGGTGGTGGGCAATGGTAGCCGACTGAGAGCAGCAACGCAGTTCTCTGTGCCCGGTCTGTGGTGGATTACATAGTTGTATGCCAACAGCGTGAACACCCATCTTTGGATGCGGGCAGAGGCATTGGTGTTAATCCCTTTGCTCTCTGAGTATAGCGATTTGAGCGGCTTATGGTCAGTTTCTAGCTCAAACTTGAGACCAAACAAATACTGGTGCATTTTTTTCACCCCGTAAATGCACGCCAGAGCCACTTTATCAATCATGCTGTTGGCCCTTTCGGCCTTGGATAGACTCCTGGACGCATAGTCGATCGGTTGCAAAATCCCCGATTCGTTAGCCTGTTGTAACACACACCCGACCCCATATGATGCCGCATCGCAAGCTAGCACTAATCGTTTACATGGGTTATACAGAACAAGCAGTTTCTTTGAACATAACAGATTTCTGGCTTTCTTAAAGGCAGCCTCTTGTGAATTCCCTCATACCCAGTTGTCTCCCTTGCGCAGTAGCACACGTAGAGGTTTTAGCAAGGTGCTTAACCCGGGTAGGAAATTACCGAAATAGTTGAGAAGTCCCAGGAACGACCGCAGCTCCTTCACGTTCTGTGGTCTCGGCACGTTCTTGGCCTCTGTCTTGGCGTCGGTGGGTCTGATGCCGTCTGCTACGATTCTTCTTCCTAAGAACTTGACCTCTGGCACCAGGAAAACACAATTTGAGCGTTTCCACCTGAGTCCCACGCGATCTAGCCGACTTAGAACCTCTTCTAAATTCTTCAAGTGTTTGATGGTGTCCCAACCTGTGACCAGTATGTCGTCCTGGAAAACCATGGTGCGTGGAACCGACTTTAGCAGGCTCTCCATGTTCCATTGGAAAAATTGCCGCGGCTGACTGAATCCCAAACGGGCATCTGTTATAGATGAACAAACCATTGTGCGTGTTGATGCAGGTGAGGCCTTTCGAAGATTCCTCCAGCTCCTGCATCGTGTAGGCCGAGGTCAGGTCCAACTTGGTAAACTTCCTTCCTCCAGCCAGGGTGGCAAATAGGTCGTCTGCCTTGGGTAGCGGGTGCTGGTCCTGTAGCGAAAAACGGTTAATCGTTACTTTATAGTCCCCACAAATTCTGACCATGCCGTCACCTTTGAGTACCCGGACAATCAGACTGGCCCACTCGTTGAACTCCACCAGCGCGATGATTCCTTCTCGCTGCAGCCTGTCCAGCTCAATTTCCACTTTCTCTCGCATCATATACGGTACCGCCCATGCCTTGTAGTGGATGGGATGTGTATAGGGAACCAAGTGGATCTGCACCTTCGCTCCCAATAAACTTCCAATGCCTGGCTTGAACAACGATGGGAATCTGCTCAGAACCTTGGCACATGAGGCATCGTCGACGGACGAAAGCGCTCGGATGTCGTCTCAGTTCCAGCGGATTTTTGCCAGCCAGCTTCTGCCGAACAGTGTGGGGCCATCCCCTGGCATGATCCATAGTGGGAGTTCATGCACTGCTCCATCATAGGAGACTTTTATTTCTGCGCTGCCAATTACAGGGATCAGCTCTTTGGTGTAAGTTCTTAGCTTGGTGTGAATGGGACTGAGCTTGGGCCTGTGTGCCTTGTTGCACCACAGCCTGTCGAAGGCCTTTTTGCTCATTATGGACTGACTCACACCTTTGTCCAGTTCCATGGATACTGGAATTCCCTTCAGTTCAACTTTTAACATAATCAGTGGACATTTCGTGGTGAAGGTGTGTACCCCATACACTTCTGCCTCCTCGGTTCATCGAAAACATAGAAAATAGGTGCAGGAGTAGGCCATTCGGCCCTTCGAGTTTGCACCGTCATTCAATAAGATCATGTCTGATCATTCCCTCAGTACCCTTTTCCTGCTTTCTCTCCATACCCTTGATCCCCTTAGCCGTAAGGGCCATATCTAACTCCCTCTTGAATATGACCGAGCTGTCCTGCCATTGACTTAACCCTTAGATAAGCTTAATTTGGCAACAACAGTGCTAAAGGTTACTTACTGATAGAGAAAAGAAAAAGAAAAACTACTTACCAATCACCAGCCAATCACTTATCCCCTTGGCTGTGACATCACCTTTTGATTTCTTTCTACTTCTTTTTGCCTCCCTGCTGCAGCTGCACCAGCTGGGCCTTTTGTAGGCCTCCGCCGATCCCCGGACTCCCCGCTGCTCGCACTCCCGCCTCCGATGACTGCTGGGCCTTTTGTAGGCCTCCACCAATCCCCGGACTCCCCGAGTCTCTAGTTCAGCCTGATCCACCATGGATCGATCTTCCTCTGCAACGTGGTGGTTTGCAGGGTTTGCAGCTCGTCTGCACATCCGCTGGAGGTGTCCTATTGTTCCACAGTCTTTGCACGCATAGTGTTTAAAGTGGCATTGATGGGCCCAATGATCACCTCCACAGCACCAACAAGGTGTTAACGGCCTCACATTAACGATTGATGGTGGACTCTGGGTCATCTGAGGTCGTGCAGCTGCCGGCGTGTACATTCTGCCATATGCATTCCTGCTTGAAAACGATGTTACTTTGTGTACAGTACTAGCCGAAACCTCTTTATGCTGCAAAATTTGTTTGGTGTTATCGCTGGTGGACACAAATGCCTGGGCTATTGTTATGGCTTTGCTCAGATTCAGTGTTTTAACAGTCAATAGTTTGCGAAGGATAACCTCATGGCCAATGTCAAGCACAGAGAAGACTCTTAACATTTGGTCAAGGAATCCATCGAATTCGCAATATCCTGCAAGGCGCCCTAGTTCGGCGACGTAGCTCGCCACTTCCTGGCCTTCTGACCGTTGACACGTGTAGAACCGATACCGCGCCATCAAAATGCTTTCTTTCGGATTTAGGTGCTCCCGGATTAGCGTACACAGTTCTTCATAGGATTTGGTTGTTGGTTTCACCGGAGCTTGAAGATTCTTCATGAGGCCATAGGTTGTTGCCCCACAGATGGTGAGGAGGATCGCCCTTCGTTTGGCAGTGTTCTCGTCCCCTTCCAGCTCGTTGGCCACAAAGTATTGGTCGAGTCTCTCCACGAAGGCCTCCCAATCGTCCCCTTCTGAAAATTTCTCCAGGATACCAACAGTTCTTTGCATTTTTGCACGGTTGTTCGTTACCTTGTCGCCAATTATAATGCTCATAATAAAGGCTGAAACTGAGTACTGTATGCAATGAGTAAGTGTGACCTTAGCTCCTTTTAATTAGACTCCAGAGTGCTGGTACAGCGTGGGAGGCCTGCTTATATACAGTGCTCCCAAGGGATGCTGGATCCCTTGGGACTCCAACAGGTAGGCCCTCTGGTGGTGGTGTGATACAGGTTGCCAAGGATTACATACATAACAATAGGCAGGTTAGTTTAACCTCAGTAGTGGGGAAGCTTTTAGAAACAGGGACAAAATAATCAGGGACAAAATTAACAGTCACTTGGACAAGTGTGGATTAATTAAGGAAAGCCAGCATGGATTTGTTAAAGGCAAATCGTGTTTAACTAACTTGATTGAGAGTGCTGATGAGGGCAATGCGGTTGACGTGGTGTACATGGATTTCCAAAAGGCGTTTGATAAAGTGCCACATAATGGGTTAGCCAACAAAGTTGAAGCCCATGAAATAAAAGGGACAGTGGCAGCATGGATAATAAATTGGCTAAATGACAGGAAACAGAGAGTAGTGGTGATCAGTTGCTTTTCGGACTGGAGGAAGGTATACAGTGGTGTTCCCCAGGGGTTGGTTCTAGGAATTTCCGCTATTGGTTTGCGCCAGCGCAAAAACTTACCGTCCCGCCCTCCGTTTTTAGCCTGATGATGACGTCAATCGTCGTGCAATGCTGCGCTAGTGCCCCGAATGGAACATTCGGCCTTAACACCTCATTTAACACCTGCCCCAGGAAACGCCTGAAAAAGACAGGCAATCCCAGGGTGCGGCAGGTGGTATTGGCACCATTTTTAAATGTAGAGATGAGGATCCTACATCACAGGTCATATTGACTACAACAGTTGCGCACTTGCAAACTTCACTTTTATCTGCCATTATAGTGCCCTTACAACTTCAGTGAGAGAATTTAATGGGGGCATTACTAGTTCGACAGCGTATCGTGCTCCATGCTATTGCCAGGCGGTGTCAAGCTAGAGGAAGGACTCTTGGCCATGTCGGCCCACGGATGATGAGAAGCCGAAGACATCTGGGGAGGAGGGCTTATCCCCCATGGGTTTACAGGCACCAATGCTCAGACCTCCAGCTCTCTGAGGAGCAGTATGTGAGAAGGCTGCACTTCCGAAAGGAAGTGCTGACAAAGATATGCTATCTCCAACAGACAGATCCATGCCTGCACCACTCTGGATACTCCCCTCAACAGGTTTCCGAATTCATTGTGATGTGCTGCATGTTGCACAGCTTGGCCACCATGAGGGGCCAGGCATTGCCAGTGAGGATTACATGCTCACCTCAGGAGGAGGAGGATGACGAAGAGGAGCCTGACGAGGTCCCCATTGGATAGCCACACCATCCACGGAGGAGGCAGCGTAGAGTTGCTGCCGGACCAATACTCGTAATGGACCGGCTCTCCTAAATGGAGGAAACTGAGGGATGGAGCTAATATTGGACACGCTATGTACCACCATAAAGGCACATCTCCTGTGAATGTTGAAATAATGCACAAGACACCAATGGCAAATGATGTCATAAATTTTACTGCAACAAAGTCACAAAAACACCCCCACCAAAATAAAACCATACAATATACAATGTTATGTTGCAGGGCACTAAACAACAATGAAACTTCTTTACCGCCGCAAGTTTCGGCTTGGGTGCACAAAGTCCATTGTGTAACGCCTGACTTAATTCCAACGCTCCTCCAAATTACATTTTTGCCGAAACTTGAGTTGGAGGTGCAAACTATTTTCAGGCACTAACTTTAATGCACTGCCACGATTAAAACCCCAAAATCCAAAAAGCCCAAAATTTAGCCCATAGAGTACAAAAGCGTGGAAATTATAATGAACCTTTATAAAACACTGGTTCACCCTCAACTGGAGTATTGTGTCCAATTCTGGGCACCGCACTTTAGGAAGGATGTGAAGGTCTTAGAGATGGTGCACAAAAGATTTACGAGAATGATTCCAGGGACTTCAGTTACGTGGATAGAGTGGAGAAGCTGGGGTTGTTCTCCTTAGAGCAGAGAAGATTGAGAGGAGATTTGATAGAGGTGTTCAAAATCATGAGGGATCTGGGCAGAGTAGATAGAGAGAAACTGTTCCCATTGGCAGAAAGGTCGAGAACCAGAGGACACAGATTTAAGGTGATTGGCAAAAGAACCAAAGGCGACATAAGAAAAAACTGTTTTACACAGTGTGCAGTTAGGATCTGGAATGCACTGCCTGAAAGGATGGTGGAGGCAGACTCAATCACTGCTTTCAAAAGGGAGTTGGATAAATACCTAAAAAAAAAATTGCAGTTATACGGGGAAATAGCGGGGGAGTGGGACTAGCTGAGGTGCTCTTGCAGAGAGCCGGCACAGGTTCGACGGGCCAAATGGCCTTCTTCGGTGCTGTAACCATTCTATGATTCTATGATTCTGCTCTCCACAAACCAGTTCCCAGTGGTTGGTAAGAAAGCAGCTGTGAGCACTGATTCTATGTTACAATTCACCCTTCCTGTCTAGGCTCATATATGAGGATTGGTCTCTTGGACAAATACTAAAGAATTGTCAGCACTCATAGATTTATATCCTTTCATAATTGAGCATCTTCAGAAGAAGAAGGGAACGTTTAAGGTTAAAATAATTGGGGAAAAAACAGCTCTTTTTGTAACTGTAACAGAAATGAAGCAACTTTGTCTAAAAGTTACCATGCTATGAGCTTCTTTATATTGTTATAGTGGTTGGACAGGTGCCTGAGGGATGAGCCAAGCCATTCAATTCAAATAGAAAAGTCTTGGGAGTAATTTTAACATTTATCGATGTCTGAAAAATGGGTGATAGTGAATCAGCAGCCTGTTTTACATCATCCCCGATTTTCTTTTGCCCTTTAGGATTGATTCTCTTAAATTTGGAAAAGGTCTTGGGCCTTTTTTTAGGCCTCAATGGGCCTCAGTGGTCTCAGCCTGCTCGCAACTGAGGAGAGTTCTATTGAGGCTTTTTAGGATAAAAAGAGTGGAATTCCTATTGTGGTAGCCCAAGACTCCCCCTCCGCCCCCATCCTCCCCACCCCCACCACCCTCCCCACCCCCACCACCGACACGCCTGCTTGAAGATCTGCCCATTGCCTACTCAGTAGAAAATGGTCGCCTGTGGAGCAATCCGCCCCAGTTCCTCCCAGGAATTATTGGAATTTTGAGCCCAATATCTCTCTTGTGGTCTAGGTCACCTTAGTGCATCAAGGGCTCTTTCCCTCTTTTGACATCACTCTGTCTCTCCCTTCGCCCACAAACAAGTTAACTTTCTATTCTCCCATTCATTTTTCTTTTTCTCTCTCAGTAGACATCTCATATACTTTTTCTCTTTGTCATCTTTTTCTCCAACTTTAATGTTTGTGGATAAAGAGTAAATGCCCTGAACATTCACACAGTGAGCTGCAAAGCTGTTATGTCAATGGAAAAAGAATGGTCTGGAAAGATATTTACATAAATTCTCTGAGCAGTTTATTTGCATATCCATTAGTGATTGGCATAAAACCTATATAAAACTGGAGTCATTTGCTGGGAAATATGAAAATTAGAATGCAGTCTTCAGTAAGCCAATTCTGTTGAAGACTACAGCAGCAAGTTATGGGGAGCAAGATATGATAGTGTTGTGGCCAGGTAATTCAGAGGCCGGGACTAATAATACAGAGAACGTGAGTTCAAATCCAAAGAGAACAAATGGATGGCTGTTCGGATACCCTTTACATCCATGACTTGTGGCTCCAATTAGAAATTGGCACACTGCAGCAAAGCGTGGATACAATGGGGCACATGCTAAATTACTCCTGAGCACCCTGTACAGAGGATAAAGCAATAATTCAGTGGCACCTGTCGCAGCATTCACAAGAGAAACTTTGTCCGCATTTGTTCCCTCGGTGCTTTGGGGCTCCCCAAGAGAAAACAGTGAAGAAGCCACTCACTCCATGATACCCTTCCTTTGACTAAATCCCTACAATGATGTTGGAGGTACACTGCTGCACTGAAGTACTGCAGGTTTTTCTTAGCAGTTATAAAGGTCTTCTGTTCCTCTGCTGTTCCTCTTCTGCCACCTCCATTTGCTTCTTCTCATTTGTGAGCAGTGAATCAGACTCATTACTTACATTATCTGTGATGCTAACTTCTGTGCTGGTGCTTGAGACAGATGGAATTTTTGATGCTGCAATGATGCCACTTGCCCTGCCTTTATCATCTTGGGAAGAACCAATAGAAAAATAAAAATTATTTATAATGCCTTCAAAGAGAAGTAAGATCATAAGACATTTTGTGTGTTATGCACCTGCTGAGCAGTTTGCCCTTGCCATGGTGAATAAGAAAGTGAGTCAGTGTAGGAAGATCAATAATAAAAGACATTTGCCACACATCCAAAGTCATTCCTGCCAATTACTGTCACAGGACACAAAGGATTGTCTCCTCAAATAGAGACAGCTGCCTCAATGGGCCCAAGTTTCCACATGATTTGCACCTGATTTTTAGGAGCAACTGGTGGAGAACGGACTATCTTAGAAATCGCAATTCTCCACATTTTATTTTCTGCAGTTCTAGTCAGGTAGAACAGTTCTACTTTGGAACAGAATTTTTTCTTCAAAAGGGGGCATGTCCGGCCACTGACGCCTGATTTGAAAGTTTCCACAGTGAAAACATACTCCAAACTAAAGTAGAATGGAGCAAGTGAAGATTTTTGTAGAACTGAAAAAACCTGTTCTACACATTAAAAAATCAGGCGCAGGTTACAAATTAGGCGTCCAGAACGAGGTGGTGGGGTGGGGGAAGGGAAGTCATTAAATTCTATAATAAATCCTTATTCATACTTATACAAATATTATACAAATAAATCCAACCTGAATAAACATTTATAAGCAAAGAAAAGATTAAATAAACCATCTTCCTACCTGTGTGAAAGTGCTTCAAGCAGGCCTTTCGGGACCGAAGGCTGCCGGCCCGTCCCCAGCACCAGATTTACAGGTAGGTGGCGTTGGGTTGGGTCGGGGTCGGGTCGGGGGGGGTGGGGAGAGAGAGGGGGGGGAGAGAGAGAGAGAGGGGGGGAGAGAGAGAGAGGGAGGGAGGGAGGGGAGGGAGAGAGGGAGGGAGGGGGAGAGAGGGAGGGAGGGGGGGGGAGGTCAGGTCGGATCCAGTCCGGGAGCGGGAGTCGGGTCGGGTCCAGTGGCGGGGGGGGGCGGGAGCGCGGGTCGGGTTGGGTCCAGTCGGGGGGACGGGGAGCAGGAACAGGAGCGCGGGTCGGGTCGGGTTAGTCGGGGGGGGAGGCGCGGGTGTCGGGTCTGGTCCGGAGGCGGTGGGGGAGGGGGGGGCGGGGAGCGGGTGTCGGGTCTGGTCTGGTCCGGAGGCAGGGGGGTGCGGGTGTCGGGTCTGGTCCGGAGGCAGGGGGGGGGGAGCGGGTGTCAGGACTGGTCCGGAGGCAGTGGGGGAGGGGGGGGGGGGGGCGGGGAGCGGGTGTCGGGTCTGGTCTGGTCCGGAGGCAGGGGGGGGGCGGGTGTCGGGTCTGGTCCGGAGGCAGGGGGGGGGGAGTGGGTGTCGGGACTGGTCCGGAGGCAGTGGGGGAGGGGGGGGGGGGCGGGGAGCGGGTGTCGGGTCTGGTCTGGTCCGGAGGCAGGGGGGGGGCGGGTGTCGGGACTGGTCCGGAGGCAGGGGGGGGGGAGCGGGTGTTGGGTCTGGTCCGGAGGCAGGGGGGTGCGGGGAGCGGGTGTCGGGACTGGTCCGGAGGCAGGGGGGTGCGGGGAGCGGGTGTTGGGTCTGGTCCGGAGGCAGGGGGGTGCGGGGAGCGGGTGTTGGGTCTGGTCCGGAGGCAGGGGGGGGCAGGTGTCGGGTCTGGTCCGGAGGCGGGGGGGGGGGGGGGGGTGGGGAAGTGGGTGTCGGGTCTGGTCCGGAGGCGGGGGGAGGGGGGGGGGGTGGGGAAGTGGGTGTCGGGTCTGGTCGGGGGGGGGGGGGGGGGAGCAGGAGCTGGCCGTGGGCGGAGCCTTATTCACGCAGCCCCAGTGAAGCCATTCGGCCAGGGCTAGGGGCTGCGTGCTTTGGGCCCCTCCCACACAATTCGGCACCTGGAGCTACTGCACTTGCATGCCGACTGTAGCGCGCATGTGCAGAGGTCCCGGCACTGTTTTCAGCGCAGGGACCTGGCTCCGCCCCCCCCCACAGCTCGTGCTGCGCTGCGCTGAGGGCCAGAGGACCTGCAAGTAGGTGGAGAAGACCGAGGATTTTTTTAGGCGCACTTTGTGGCGCAAAAAACAGGCGTCCAGGTCGGGACTGCGCCGTTCTAGGCGCGTGTGGAAACTTGGGCCCAATATGACTGTGCCACCTGTACTGGTCCTCTCTGTGGCTGGGTGTTGCCTTGGCCTGGTAGTGCATAACATTTATGTCAATGTAAAGCAAATGCCTTAAGGGCCCACAGTCTATCCACATGCCATGGTTACCCCTCCCCCCCACCCCCCCACCTCTATATGTGAGGAGATTGCAAAGTAGTTTTCATGCTGTTTGTGATGGCAGCACTCATTCTCAGTAGGGTAGCTTTCTGCTTCTTTGTTTGACCTACAGCAGGACTCGGATGTTTGCGGATGACACTAAGGAGTGAGTTCACTCAGTGAGTTGTTAACCTGTGGAATTCCCTACCGCAGAGAGTTGTTAATGCCAGTTCATTGGATATATTCAAGAGGTAGTTAGATATGGCCCTTGTGGCTAAAGGGATCAAGAGGTATGGAGAGAAAGCAGGAAAGGGGTACTGAGGGAATGATCAGCCATGATCTTATTGAATGGTGGTGCAGGCTCGAAGGGCCGAAGGGCCTACTCCTGCACCTATTTTCTATGTTTCTATGTAAGTGTGATTGGCTTTTTTTGTTTTATTTTTGCAATGTGTCTTTATGTGGGGTGAGCAAGGTATTGGGAATGTTTTTTGTGGGTTTTTTGGGCAATTTTCCCCCCCCCAGGAAGCCTCTCTTAGGGTGTTCCAAGGCCGGCTCTTTACCAAAGGATTTTCAGTTGCTCAGCCATCTTAGCACCCTAAGAGAGGTGTGGAACATCTCCCTTAGCGCTCCACTCCACACTCAGGGCCAGCTGCTGAATTTTGTGGCTGCAGATGCAAACCATTTCCCAGAGCAAAATCTACCGTCCTATCGCCATTATCTCCCGAAAAAGCCTCCAACCGAAAATCCAGCCCCTAAAGCTTTGTCCTTGTAGAGTGAGAGGGCAGAGGTTGGTGGATCCAACATCTGTGGCTAGTTATTATCTGGTATTATGGGCGAGATTCTCATTTAAAAAAAAGTGAGAATAACTTCTGATTATCATTAGATTCAACAACAACAACTTGTATTTACATAGCACCTTTAATGTAGTGAAATGTCCCAAGGCGCTTCACAGGAATATTATGCGTTTAAAATTTGACACCGAGCCACATAAGTAGAAATTAGCACAGATGAACAAAAGCTTGGTCAAAGAGGTATGTTTTAAGGAACGTCATGAAAGAGAAATGAGGTGTAGAGAGGCGGAGAGGCTTAGGCAGGGAGTTCCAGAGCTTGGGACCTAGGCAACAGAAGGCACGGCCACCAATGGTTGAGCGATTATAATCATGGATGCTCAGAATTAGGGCAGAATTAGAGGAGCACAGACATCCCGGGGGGAATGTGGGGCTGGAGGAGATTACAGAGATAGCAGGGGGCGAGCCCATGGAGGGATTTGAAAATAAGGATGAGAATTATGAAATTGAGGCGTTGCTTAACCGGAAGCCAATGTAGGTCAGCGAGCACAGGCGTGATGGGTGAGCGGGACTTGGTGCGAGTTAAGACATGGGCAGCCAAATGTTGGATCACCTCTAATTTATATATGGTAGAATATGGGCGGCCAGCCAGGAGTGCGTTGGAATAGTCAAATCTGCAGGTAACAAAGGCATGGATGAGGGCTTCAGCAGCGGATAAGCTGAGACAAGGGCGGAGACGGGCAATGTTACGAAAGTGGAAATTGGCGGTCTTAGTTATGCTGTGGATATGTGGTCGAAATCTCATTTCAGGGTCAAATATGACACCAAGGTTGCGAACAGTGTGGTTCAGCCTCAGACAGAAGTTGGGGAGAGGGATGGAGTCAGTGTCTAGGGAACAGAGTTTGTGGCGGCGACTGAAAACAATGGCTTCGGTCTTCCAATATTCAATTGGAGAAAATTGCTCCTCATCCAGAACTGGATGTCGGACAAGCAGTCTGACAATTTAGAGACTGTGCATTAGTGTACATTTGGTAACTGACGCTATGTTTCTGGATGATGTCGCCAAAGGGCAACATATAGATGAGAAATAGAAGGGGACCAAGGATAGATCCTTGGCGGACACCAGAGGTAACATTGGGGGAGTGGGAAGAGAAGCCGTTGCAGGTGACTCTCTGGCTACGATTAGATAGATAAGAATAGAACCAGGCAAGTGCAGTCCCACCCAGCTGGAAGACAGTAGAGAGGCATTGGAGAAGGATAGAGTGGTCAACCGTGTCAAAGGCTGCAGATAAGTCAGGAAGGACGAGGAGGGATAGTTTGCATTTGTCAGAGTCACAAAGGATGTCATCTGTGACTTTGATGAGAGTCGTTTTGGTACTGTGTCAGGCACGGAAACCGGATTGGAGGGATTCAAATATGGAATTGCGGGAAAGATGTGCAGGATTTGGGAGGCGACAACATGTTCAAGAACTTTGGAGAGGAAAGGTAGGTTCGGGATGGGGCGGTAGTTTGCAAGGACAGAGGGATCGAGGGTTAGTTTTTTTGAAAGAGGTGATGACGGCAGATTTGAGGGGAGAGGGGGACAGTACCGGAGGAGAATGAATCATTAACAATGCCAGCTAACATGGGAGCCAGAAAAGAAAGTTGGTTGGTCAGCTGTGTGGTGGGAATAGGGTCAAAGAAGCAGGAAGTGGATCTCATGGACAGGATGAGCTCGGAAAGGTCATGAGGGGAGATCAAAGAGTAACTGGAGAAAGATGTGAGGTCAGGGCTAGGGCAGAAGGCTTCCTTAGAGGAAAATTCAGTCAAACCCAGGTGAGAGTATACTCCTATAATAAGAATGATAACAGGTACATAAACTAAGTAATTATATACTTTTAGTGGGGTGAAAACATATAAATTTGCAAATGAAGGAACCCTTTCAGTTGATGGCTGGAAGTATGATATATCCTATGCTATCCGTGATCATTACTAATAAGCTCTACAAGCACAGTAACGCAGTAAAGAAGGGGTGATTGTAAGTGGCTGTCATGCTTCGTACAGTGCCATTTTGAAAGGTTGCCTGATTCTTCTTACTTTGCCTGATCTGGTAAGGTCATTAATGTTTTAGCAACTATTAATTGCCATAAATGGGTTTGTAGAGTTGGCACTCACTGCCCTGGCCAGTTAATTCCACTGGGCATCAGTGTCTCAAACAGGACCATGCTACTCTGTCTCATTTGTTCCAGGAGCATTTCCAATGTTGCCTCAGGAAAGAAGGGAACTCTAAGCCCTCCTGCAGAACAAACAGACATTTTCCAGTCACAAATCTTCAGACTCTGCTCCTAAGCCAGTTTTTAGTGTGCCTGACGCCTTAAACTGTTATAGTGTTTAAATCCTGCATCAGTGTTCTATTTCTTGCATCCAAATGAGTAAGCTCTTAATGAGAGGCATATATAAGAAGTATATATATGAGAGGTATAGAGCTCACCCTCAATGTTATGATTTAGCTTTGACAAGCTCAATGCTAGTGCTGCCACACACTTGGGGGGGGGCGGGGGCATGGGGGGATTCCATGCCATTGGAAAATCTGGACTGCATTTCTTTAACAGCTTTAGCAATGTGTTTGCCTTTGGCATGAGTCTAGCTTTCATTGCAATAGGGAGCGCTGAACTTCCCAATTTTCAAAAGGGCAGCCTTTCCCTTTTTATTTCCTTTTTATTTGGTCTTCCCAATATTCAATTGGAGAAAATTTCTGCTCATCCAGAATTTAATGTCAGACAAGCAGTCTGATAATTTAGAGATTGTGGAGGGGTCGAGAGAGGTGGTAGTGAGGTAGAGCTGGGTGTCATCAGCGTACATGTGGAAACTGGTGCTGCGTTTTTGGATAATGCTGCCAAGGTGAGAAATAGGGCCAAGGATAGAATCTTGGGGGTCACCACAGGTAACGATGTGGGGGCGGGAAGAGAAGCCATTGCAGGTGATTCTCTGACTATGATTAGATAGATAAGAATGGAACCAGGCAAGTGTTGTCCCACCCACCTGGACGACGGTGGAGAGGCGTTGGAGAAGGACTGTTAATACCGAAGGTTTTCTTTTCACTTTTCAGGTGAGTAGATTGATTAAGACAACAAAATCGCGAGATCAGCTGCCCCTGGCCTCTCTGACTGCCCCTCCTTCTTCCGATTCTCCTTCATCTTCACCCAATTGTTCCTCGTCGGATGATATCTCATGCTGTTGCTGTGCCTCCTTCATATCCTGTCTTCGTTGCATAGCAATGTTGTGCAGAATGCAGCACACAGCTATGATACAACCCACTTTGTCTGGGGTATATTGCAAGGAGTTCCAGGAGCAATCAAAGCTCTGGAACCTTAGTTTTAAGTTGTCAGTGGTGTGTTCAATTATGTTCCTAATGGACCCAGAGCTATTATTGTAGCTGTGCTGCTCAGGCATGATGGAGTTTCAGAGGGGTGTCATCAGCTAGATGTTGAAAGGAAATGTCATCTGAAATTCTTGGAGGGATGGAATAGTGGAGGGATGGATGACTGTCTCAGAATGAATGCATCATGGCAACTGCCAGCAAAACTGACACAGACTTGCATGATCCTTCAGCAGGGATCACACACCAGTTGGTCATTGATGGAATCATGGCCCTTCCTGTTGAGAAAAGTTCTTGGATCATCTTCTGGTGCCCTGATAGGCACATGTCTCTATTCAATGATGTTCTGTACACGAGAGAAGCTGGCCACTGCTGCAAATCCTAGAGCTCTCTCATTCTGGTTGACAGTATCCATCGTGAAAGTGATGTACTGATTGGCTCTGGCTAAAAGGGCATTGGTGACTTGCTTAATTCAGCTGTGCACTGCAGACTGGGACATGTGGATGACGTCTCCTGTAGCAGTTTGGATAGAGCCTGAGGCATAAAGGTTCAGGGCAGTGGTAACTTTCACAGTCACCAACAATGCATGGCCCCATGTCCAGCAGGCAGCAGGTCCTACTGCCGGATGCTGCATGGATCAATAACAGCCTGCCTAATGAAGCGCAGCCTCCTAGCGCACTGTGCCTTTGAGATATCCAGGAATGTGACTCTTGTCCTATAGACCCCGTGGGCTGGGTAAGACAGCCCACCACACCTGCTGTGCCCTAATAGGCCCAGTTGTTGCTCATCCTGGTCACTGAGACTGCTTTTTAAAAATTCATTTATGGGATGTGTGCCCATCCCTAATTGCACTTGAGAAGGTGGTGGTGAGCCGACGCCTTGAACAGCTGCAGACCATGTTGTGAAGATACTCCCATAGTGCTGTTAGGAAGGGAGTTCCACGATTTTGACCCAGCGACCAAGAAGGAATGGCAATATACTTCCAAGTCATAGAAACATAGAAACATAGAAAATAGGTGCAGGAGTAGGCCATTCGGCCCTTCTAGCCTGCACCGCCATTCAATGAGTTCATGGCTGAACATTCAACTTCAGTACCCCATTCCTGCTTTCTCGCCATACCCCTTGATCCCCCTAGCAGTAAGGACCTCATCTAACTCCTTTTTGAATATATTTAGTGAATTGGCCTCAACAACTTTCTGTGGTAGAGAATTCCACAGGTTCACCACTCTCTGGGTGAAGAAGTTCCTCCGCATCTCGGTCCTAAATGGCTTACCCCTTATCCTTAGACTGTGATCCCTGGTTCTGGACTTCCCCAACATTGGGAACATTCTTCCTGCATCTAACCTGTCTAACCCCGTCAGAATTTTATATGTTTCTATGAGGTCCCCTCTCATTCTTCTGAACTCCAGTGAATACAAGCCCAGTTGATCCAGTCTTTCTTGATAGGTCAGTCCCGCCATCCCGGGAATCAGTCTGGTGAACCTTCGCTGCACTCCCTCAATAGCAAGAATGTCCTTCCTCAGGTTAGGAGACCAAAACTGTACACAATACTCCAGGTGTGGCCTCACCAATGCCCTGTACAACTGTAGCAACACCTCCCTGCCCCTGTACTCAAATCCCCTTGCTATGAAGGCCAACATGCCATTTGCTTTCTTAACCGCCTGCTGCACCTGCATGCCAACCTTCAATGACTGATGTACCATGACACCCAGGTCTCTTTGCACCTCCCCTTTTCCTGTGACTTGGAGGGGAACTTGGAGGTTGTGGTGTTCCCATGCGCCTGCTGCCCTTGTCCTTCTATGTGGTAGAGGTCACAGGATTGGGAGGTGCTGTCGAAGAAGCCTTGGAGAGTTGTTGCTGCTGTTCTTCCTCCAACTGCCTATCTATCTAGAATAAAGAAACAAAATTGGCACCCATGACAAGCTGAAAATAGTTAGCCAGGGTGAGTGAGGCAAACTAATCAAAAATAAGTAATCACCAAGCTCTGAAATGCCTTGGCAATGCATTAATCAGAAAAGCACAGAAGTGAGTGGCCCTTTAAATTTTACTCCAGTTGTGTCAGTCAGTTTCTGAGGCCAATCCCATGAGGTATTACTGAACAGGTTGGCTGCTGGGCATGACTTCCATCCCACCCAGTTAAAGCAACACCGGAGTCCCAATGACATCATGGCACTCAGATTTAAATATATTCTGAACAGATTCAGTTGCTCTGTAAAAATCATGATCAGTCATTTCAGGACAGGAATGAGGCAGTAAATGGATTCCTCAATTTTAATTGCTCACCCACCCCATTCCTGCCGGGTTGGTAGGGTTAAAATCAGGCCCAGGAGTTCAGTGCATGTGCCCTGAGGTTTTCCTGATTCTGTAGCCCTCACTTGTTCGGGGTAGGGGACCACTCCCTGAACACAACACTGGAGAATCTCCCTTGCATCTTCCATATTCAGTGAATAA
The DNA here is from genome assembly GCF_044704955.1 of Pristiophorus japonicus. Classification (NCBI taxonomy): domain Eukaryota; kingdom Metazoa; phylum Chordata; class Chondrichthyes; family Pristiophoridae; genus Pristiophorus; species Pristiophorus japonicus. The sequence continues at coordinate 91,850,771 of NC_091985.1, forward strand.
TTTCATGAACAATATATCCGAAGGTAGATATTTATTTTTTAATTTTGCCATTCTGAATATGTCCAAATATAATCAATACAGTGTGTCATAGGTGTAAATTAGCCTGCTGACAATGAAGTGTAAAACAAACATTGAATTCATGATGTTAATGTAACCCCAGTATCCTGGCAACAAAAGTAAACATCCCTCAGGATGACTGTTCTACTGTCAAGTTTAATTACTGTGTTTCAAATCACAATAATATCAACACAGGTAGTCTACATTTCAAATGTAAAGAAACCTGCTGATTTCAATTTGACACTTTTATTCCATTTGGCAATTTTTTCCCTCTTCCTTCCTAAAGACGTTGACTCATTGCTTTGCAGCATTTCCACAGTCACCCTCCAGTACCTCGCCCATGTGGCCATCGTTTATTTGTGAGCTTTCTGTGGGAAACAATCCTGGCCTGCTTTAATATATTATTAGGCAGATTGAATTTGAATCCCGATTATCTTTTTTTCTTGCAATTTACAGGGAATTGTGAATTACTGTGCGTCTGCATTTAACTTATTCTCATTTAACTTAGGACTCATTCTAAGGGCCCAAGTTTCGGGTGGAGTTGCTCCTAGTTTTTTGAAGCAACTAGTTTAGTTTGGAGTATGTTAGAAATTGCAATTCTCGGATATTAGTTTGCTCCAGTTCTAGTGAGTTAGTTTAGTTTGGCTTTAGGTAAGGTACTTTTTTTTCAAAAGGGGGTGTGTCCAGCCACTCAGGCCTGTTTTGCAAGTTTCGGCAGTGAAAACTTACTACAAACTAACTTAGGATGGAGTAAGTGTCCACTTTTGTAAGTTCTGAAAAACCTTACCTAGAGTTAAGTTTAGTGCAGGCACAGCCAGAGACGGCGGATGGGAAGCATTAAACACAAAGGACACATCAACATCACAACAGCGGGAGGTAAGGGAAGTTAGAGGATTTTCCATAAACACCTTCACAACAACATTAAAGAAGCAAAGTACATTTAAAGCACTAAGCACTAAACAAAGCAGTACATTTAAAGCACCAAGCATGAAACGAAGCACAAAAAGTAATAAACAATTAATTAATAAAAAATATAAGGAACCCTGCACCTAAAGCACCAAGACCAAAGTAATAAGTAATCAATCAATAAAAAATAGAAGTCCTACCTTTATGTGACGGGAAGGTGTCTCTGTCAGTGTCTCTCTCTGTAGTGTCTCTCTCTCTCTCTGTATCTGACAGTGAGGGGTGCGGGGGGGGGAGGGGTATATGTGTGTGGTGTGTGTCTGTGTATGTGTATGTGTGGGGGTGGGGTGGGAGGGGTTATGTGTGTGTGGTGGGGGTGGGAGGGGGTGTGTGTGTGTGGTGGGGTGGTGTGTGTGGGGGGTGTTTGTGTTGGGGGGTGGGGGGAGGGGGTGTGTGTGGGTGTGTGTGTGTGTGGGGTGGGATGTGGGGGGGTGAGTATGTGTGGGGGAGAGGCTGGAAGGAGGCACCCCTGCTCTCTCCTCCAGCCCTTCGATCATTGAGTGCCCCCCAACCCATGCTCCTCCATCCCTTGCCACGCTCCCGCCTCCATCCCTGTTGCCATGCTCCCTCCTCCACCCCTTTCCATGCTCCCCCCCCCTCCCGCCCCCGGTTGCCACGCTCCCTCCCCACCTCCCCTCCAGGTATCTACGCCTCCCCCCCTCCCGGTATCCACGTTCCCCCCCCTCTCCTCCCGGTATCCACGTCCCCCCCCCCCCTCTCCTCCCGGTATCCACGTCCCCCCCCTCTCCTCCCGGTATCCACGTCCCCCCCCTCTCCTCCCGGTATCCACGTCCCCCCCCCCCTCTCCTCCCGGTATCCACGTTCCCCCCCCTCTCCTCCCGGTATCCACGTCCCCCCCCCCCTCTCCTCCCGGTATCCACGCCCCCCCCCCGGTATCCATGCCCCACCCCGCCCCCGGTATCCATGCCCCCCCCCGCCCCCGGTATCCACGCCCCCCTCCCCCGTATCCACGCCCCCCCCCGGTATCCACGCCCCCCCTCCTCCCGGTATCCATGCCCCCCCCCCCCCGGTATCCACGCCCCCCCCCCCGCCCCCGGTATCCACGCCCCCCTCCCCCGTATCCACGCCCCCCCCCGGTATCCACGCCCCCCCTCCTCCCGGTATCCATGCCCCCCCCCCCGGTATCCACGCCCCCCCTCCTCCCGGTATCCACGCCCCCCCTCCTCCCGGTATCCATGCCCCCCCCCCCCGGTATCCACGCCCCCCCCTCCTCCCGGTATCCACGCCCCCCCCTCCTCCCGGTATCCACGCCCCCCCCCCCCCCGGTATCCATGCCCCCCCCCCCGGTATCCACGCCCCCCCCCCCCCCCGGTATCCATGCCCCCCCCCCCGGTATCCACGCCCCCCCCCCCCCCGGTATCCACGCCCCCCCCCCCCCCGGTATCCATGCCCCCCCCCCCGGTATCCACGCCCCCCCTCCTCCCGGTATCCATGCCCCCCCCCCCGGTATCCACGCCCCCCCCTCCTCCCGGTATCCATGCCCCCCCCCCGGTATCCACGCCCCCCCTCCTCCCGGTATCCACGCCCCCCCTCCTCCCGGTATCCATGCCCCCCCCCCCCGGTATCCACGCCCCCCCCTCCTCCCGGTATCCACGCCCCCCCCTCCTCCCGGTATCCACGCCCCCCCCCCGGTATCCACGCCCCCCCCTCCTCCCGGTATCCATGCCCCCCCCCCCGGTATCCACGCCCCCCCCTCCTCCCGGTATCCACGCCCCCCCCCCCGGTATCCACGCCCCCCCCTCCTCCCGGTATCCACGTCCCCCCCCACCCCGGTATCCACGCCCCCCTCCCCCATATCCACGCCCCCCCCCCGGTATCCACGCCCCCCCCTCCTCCCGGTATCCACGCCCCCCCCTCCTCCCGGTATCCACGCCCCCCTCCCCCATATCCACGCCCCCCCCCCCGGTATCCACGCCCCCCCCTCCTCCCGGTATCCACGCCCCCACCCCCCCCGGTATCCACGCCCCCCCTCCTCCCGGTATCCACGCCCCCCCCCCCGGTATCCACGCCCCCACCCCCCCCGGTATCCACGCCCCCACCCCCCCCGGTATCCACGCCCCCCCTCCTCCCGGTATCCACGCCCCCGCCCCCGGTATCCACGCCCCCCCCCCCGGTATCCACGCCCCCACCCCCCCCGGTATCCACGCCCCCCCTCCTCCCGGTATCCACGCCCCCCCCCCCGGTATCCACGCCCCCCCCCCCCCCGGTATCCACGCCCCCCCCCCCCCCGGTATCCACGCCTCCCCCCCCGGTATCCACGCCCCCCCCTCCTCCCGGTATCCACGCCCCCCCCCCCGGTATCCACGGCCCCCCCTCCTCCCGGTATCCACGCCCCCCCCCCGGTATCCACGCCTCCCCCCCCGGTATCCACGGCCCCCCCTCCTCCCGGTATCCATGCCCCCCCCCCCCGGTATCCACGCCTCCCCCCCCGGTATCCACGCCCCCCCCCCCGGTATCCACGCCCCCCCCCCCCGGTATCCACGTCCCCCCCCCCCCCCCGGTATCCACGCCCCCCCCCCCCCCCGGTATCCACGCCCCCCCCCCCGGTATCCACGCCCCCCCCTCCTCCCGGTATCCACGTCCCCCCCCCCCGGTATCCACGCCCCCCCCCCCGGTATCCACGTCCCCCCCCCCCCCGGTATCCACGTCCCCCCCCCCCCGGTATCCACACTCTCCTGAACCATTGCGCAGGCGTGCATGCTCCAGCGTGCCTGCGCAACGCTGCCGGCTCTGAGAAGAAGGCATGATCCCTAGCCCCACCCCCCTGCAGGCAGTCTCCTGCCCAGGGAGACTACGCTGCGCCACGACACTCCACGCCATGGTCCAGGAGGACCGGAGAATTGCTGCAGGCTGCAGAATATTCCGGCGCACCTTCGAGCCCAGGCAGGTCACGTAAGTCTCGCCGTTTTCACCAGATGCCGAAACTTGGGCCCTAAGAGTGAAAGCAAGTCTTCCTCGATTCCGAGGGACTGCCTATGATGATGATGATGATGTATTTAACTTGTTGCATAGCTGTGCAAGCTTCCATATTTGTTCCTTTTGCTGCAGCCTGAATGTTACCAACAGTCAATTGCCTGGAGCCTGAGACATTATGGCTGCTGCAGAAGGAAAGCAAAGCGTTTGGGGTGTTGATTTTTAAAATGTTGGAAAAGTAGCGCCAGGCGCTCATGATTCCGAGCTTCCACTAAATTGGCTGTTAGCTCCCCAGGAAAGAACTGGAGCACTAAATCAAGTGCTAATGACCTCAGTAGGGCACTACAGGGGCTCTACCAGCAGAGCGATAATGAATTCAGGTGCAATGTAATCGGGAATGATCCTTCACAATGGCTCCTTCCAGCTCTGAAAGGGGAGATTCCATCATTGTGCAGATCCTCATTATCAACATTGCTGGCTGTGAAGGCGACCTGCAAGCAACTGAATCCGGTAATTCTCATGGCTAATCCCAGTTCCAGGGAGCTCGCTGTTTCAGTGGCCAGGCTTTGGAGGCATTGGTTGCAGGAGTGGAACAAAGGAGGGCAGTGCCCCAGGTCTTCAGGGCAATGTGGAGGGAAGTGGCCCAGGAGGTCTCGGCCAGTAGTGTGGTCGTCCGCAGTCTGACACAGTGCCGCAAGAAATTCAAAGACCTCACTCGGGTGGTCAGGGTGAGTACATGCTTCAATAGGTCCTACATACCAACATCTGAACCTCAGTCTGCACACATTGCACAAACCACCACACCCCCACCAATCACGCACCACACCCCCACCACTCACGCACCACACCCCCGCCACTCACGCACCACACCCCCACCACTCACGCACCACACCCCCACCACTCACGCACCACACCCCCACCACTCACGCACCACACCCCCGCCACTCACGCACCACACCCCCACCACTCACGCACCACATCCCGTCACTCACGCACCACACCCCCACCACTCACGCACCACACCCCCACCACTCATGCACCACATCCCGCCACTCACGCACCACACCCCCGCCACTCACGCACCACATCCCGTCACTCACGCACCACACCCCCACCACTCACGCACCACATCCCGTCACTCACGCACCACACCCCCACCACTCACGCACCACACCCCCACCAATCACGCACCACACCCCCACCACTCACGCACCACATCCCGTCACTCACGCACCACACCCCCACCACTCACGCACCACACCCCCACCACTCACGCACCACACCCCCACCACTCACGCACCACACCCCCACCACTCACGCACCACATCCCGTCACTCACGCACCACACCCCCACCACTCACGCACCACACCCCCACCACTCACGCACCACATCCCGTCACTCACGCACCACACCCCCACCACTCACGCACCACATCCCGTCACTCACGCACCACACCCCCACCACTCACGCACCACACCCCCACCACTCACGCACCACATCCCGCCACTCACGCACCACACCCCTGCCACTCACGCACCACATCCCGCCACTCACGCACCACAACCCGCCACTCACACACCACACCCCCGCCACTCATGCACCACACCCCCGCCACTCACGCACCACATCCCAACATTCACGCACCACACCCCCGCCACTCACGCACCACACCCCCACCACTCACGCACCACACCCCCGCCAATCACGCACCACATCCCAACATTCACGCACCACACCCCCACCACTCACGCACCACACCCCCACCACTCACGCACCACACCCCCACCACTCACGCACCACACCCCCGCCACTCACGCACCACACCCCCGCCACTCACGCACCACATCCCGCCACTCACGCACCACACCCCCGCCACTCACGCACCACATCCCGCCACTCACGCACCACATCCCGCCACTCACGCACCACACCCCCGCCACTCACGCACCACACCCCCGCCACTCACGCACCACACCCCCGCCACTCACGCACCACACCCCCGCCACTCACTCACCAAGCATTTTCACCTACTCAAACTCACATCCACAGTTATGCCTTGCCTACAATTACAGCTATTCAACTATGCAACATACATCTCCAAACACAGCTGAATTCTCACTCACACACATTTGTTTCTCTTGCAGGCCAAGCTGGCTCACAATAGAATGGAGCAGCAGAGAACAGACGGGGGTGAACCTCCGCTCCAGCAGCTCTCAGACCTTGAGGAGCAAGTGCTGTGACTCATTGGGTACCAGATGATGGGCGCAGTGGCCGTTGGCAAAGTTGACCCCCTTGGGGGCAACAACGGTATCTTCATCCCCTCTCCTAATCTCATCCCACTTCACCCTCACACCAGAAACCTTTCTCACTTTCCAGCTCCTGATACTGTCAGCATTGTTTGTTTGCTTCATTCCTTCCCCCTCTGCCCCAACCTTTACGCGAGACTTATGCCTTTGTGCTTTCAGATAATCAGCAACAAGATGACCATCCTGTCCCTGAGCCTCCCACTGAGAGTGAGAAAGAAGAAGCACTGCGTTACTGCATCTCTCACCTGCAGGCATCACCTCAGATATTGGCACTGCACGATCTTTAGAGGCAAGTTTAGTAGAGGGGTCTGCACTGAGTGATGCACCAGGGACAAGTGGGCTACAGCAAGGCCAGGGGGAAATGGTAGCTCGGGAACCCAGCTCCCCGGAGGACGTGTTCGTGCGCGAGTTCTGCTGCACAGGACTCAGATGGGGAGGTGTTCATAAGAAGGGTGATGAGCATGCACATGAAGATGATAGGTGCAATGTCAAGGGTGCCCGAGACCCTCTCGACAATGGTAAGCAGCGTGGAGGAGTCTGCCTCCAACATTGCACAGAGCTCTGCGCACACCATGGAGCCCATCAGTTCCACTCTGCAGAGAATGGTGAACTTCCAGAGAGACGGTGGGGACCCAGATCTCATGACACGTGTCATGGGCGATGTGGCAGCTTCCATTGCAGCACAGGTGGAAGTCACACAATGACTTAGTGCTGTAATGCAGACAATGGCTTGTGGCATCGAGTCTCAGACTGCTCTCACACAATCTTTCTGTCTGCCTCCGCTGCCTCCGATGTTGATGCTGGAGGACAAAGTCCAGTGCCAGTACAGCCCCCATTAAACTATAGAAATGCTGCACTTTTAAATCTCACCTGAATGACACTGAATAATTTTTATGAGGCTTTAGACTTCTGAAAGTGAAAAACAATTAAATCATTCAAAATGGCTGTTTACCTATCTCCAACTAAGAAGGCAGCATTCTTTGCTGCTGATTACAAATAAACCGGATGTTGATGCTTTTAAATACCACCCCTCCAGCAGCCATCCGACTGCATACCGCTTGCTTTTCCTGCCATTGTTGATGGCAGGAGCTCAGGCAGGGGGCGAGATTGAATTTCTGATCCGGGGCAGTAACGGTGCGTTGCGCACCGGATGACGTCATGATCAACGGGGTGCTGGGGACCAAGGTGGTAAGTATTAGCACCAGCACAAAACCACCAGGGAAGTTCGCGGGCATCGTTGAATTTTCCGCGCCAGTTCGGGAACCCATTAGCACCCCAATTACCGTCCCCTGCGGGTGCTAAAGGGGGCGCAAACCAGGTCAATTTCTCCCCCTTAGAATGGGAATATTTTTGGGTGTTTCAATAACACTGCATGACCTGGATAAGTGGGTTGCATCCACGAAGCAACACCATCTTCAGAAGTACAGGCATCTCAGGTACTTTGTATGTTCTCATTGATATCCCAGAACCTGAGTCTACAGACCATGTCAGTTGCATTTGGGCATGTCAAAGGAGACTTGTCTTTGTTATCTCTACTTCAAACCTTACACTGGCTGATCTTCAGACAATGTCCACGATTGGTGTGGCGTCTTTACAACTGTGAACATGACAATGGGCTTAACTGTTTACACTACAGGATCCTTCCAGGCGACTGTAAGGAACATCAGCCAAATCAGCCAGTCTGCCACACACAGAAACAGCAAGCAAATCAGATGGCACATTTGCCAGGGGAATCATAACCATCGCAATGAAATAGCTTCAGCAGCTGGAGAGGGTTTAGAACTTTTTTCCCAAATGGCAGGGTTTCTACGAATCCAGGATACCATAGGGGGCTGGATTTTGGGCTTTTGCAATTTTGGGGCATTAATCACGGTGGGGCATTAAAGATAGCGTCTGAAAACAATTAGCGCTGTCAACTGTAAGTTTCAGCAAAAATGTAAGTTGGAGGAGCGTTGGTGTTGACTCAGGCGTTGCACAACGGAATTTGTGCGCCCGAGTCGAAACTTGCGGTGGAGCAGGAGGTAGCCATTTTGCGCATGCGCAGTTAAAAAAAAATGTTCCTGGGCGCAAACGCTAATTCAGGGTGCAGCAGCTTCCATCTGAACCACCCCACTTCAGCCACTTATGCAAAGATGGAGGACCAGGATGGAAGGCAGCATGCCAGGCGCTTCTCTAATGAGGCAAGTGAGGTGGTCCTCACTCCATCTTGCTGGGGGAGCCAGACCGCTGCCACCAACATTCAAAAGGCTGTGGAAGGAGATTGCCCAGGAGGTCTCTGCTGCAGACACTGTGCCCAGAACTGGGGCAAAGTGTAGAAAAAAGTTCAACGACCTTACCAGCTTCGTCAGGGTGAGTACCATTCACATTTATGTATGCCTCCTATCCTTCTAACATGAATCTCAGACACTATGTGAAGTCTTTCATGCATATGGTCCCTCTCAAAAGTTTTGCAATCTGTGGGGCGGATCTCACAATGCATAAGAAAGATGAAGGATGGTGTCTCTACTCATTGCCTCCTAATGATCGATGCACATAATCTCAATCATTTAGATCCCTCCTCGCAATACACTCCCACTGCTGCTATGGGTTTCATAAAGATCACCCGCAGCCCCTATGTTACATTCTCTCACCTCCTAACAATCACTCACAATGTTCATGCAACATCCACACAGATTGAACGAAAGTCATTAGAACATCCACACAGTCTCACCTATTGTAATATGGTAGGCACATGTGGCACAACAGGAGAGAAACCCTTTCTGAAACCTTCCTATTTTTCACTTTGCAGTTGAAGCATTCTCACAACAGGAGGGAGCAGCTGCGCACAGGCGAGGGTCCGCCTCATCTATTATAACCAACAGATGTCGAAGAACAGGTGTCCTCATTCATTGCATTACCAGCTTGGGGCAAAGCTGAGCCCCCTTCGGGTAGTGAGAGTATGTAAATGGTTGGGCGCCTGAAGAGACTGCATTGAGACGTATAATGAAGTGGTGGTGGGCCTTCAAATGAACATGTGCAATGCCACCTTCCTCATGTCACCCTGCCCCCTCCCCTGCTGCTAACCACATGTATGTGTTTTTGTGCTTGCAGAAGATCAGCCACAATCACGCCAGCCTTCCCGGGACGCATCAACCTCTGGCCATGGCGGTGATGATGATTGAGCCGCAGTGCCCACCAGTTGCCCCCGACTCAAGAGACCACATCTGGCAAAGAAGACAATTTTGCGGGGTTTGAGCCTTTGTAGGTGCCTGACCCCAGTCTCCTACAGCAATGCAGTGTGAGAGGGCAATCTCACAGATCAGCTCTCCGGAGGATGAGTCGGCAAAGCCGGTCTGCTCAACGACAGATAGACATGGAACTGGACTTGGAAATGTTCAGGGAAAACCGAGGTATGCACCGTGAACTTATGTATTGTGACGGATCCCAGAGAGCATTGACAAGCTTACTGTGACTGTTACGAGGCAGCGTCACAGATTGTCAATCCAACTCAGGAGGCCAGTGAGGCCATCATTGCCCACTCACAGAGCCTAGCGGTCTCGAGCAATGGCAGTGGCGTTCCAGAGTGTGTGGACCGTGCCTTTGATAACATCGCAGCCTCGAGCACATCGCAGGCACAAGCGATGCGGTCGATGACTGCTACCATCCTCTCTGCGTTCCTCATTGTCCAACGGGGAAGGGATGGTGCTGAAGCTGTGAAGACACACTGTGCTCCGGATGCTGAGTCCCAGTCCCGTTGGAGAGTCAGTAGCTCCCAGGAAATGGAAGGTACTATCCTTCATCAGCAAATCAGCATTCCGGCTCCCGCCACTCGACAACCATGCACCCAGCCACCAGTGACTGCTTCCGCCGATGATGAGGTGCAGCAGTCCACAGCTGGGCCTTCCAGGCCAAGAGCTGGTCCAGGGCGTCCTCAGATGCCATCTATACAGTCTGCCCAGTCAACACAGCAGCCCTCTAGCAGCCTTGCTTTAGGCACTGAGGCCTCATTGAGGACTAAGTATGGCTAAGAGCCAATAAGGGGTGGCACAAGGTTGTGCTGATGCATTTCTGTTGAATGAGTAAAAGTGTAAATAGTTGTATGTGAACAAATTACTTGTTTTAGATTGACTTACTGCAGAAAGCAGTTTTGTGTTTAGTGTGGTTTTGCTTCATCATTGTATCGTTTGGGATTATTGGGTGGGGCATTGTTTATTATTAATCTTTATAAAAATGTTTCTTTGACCTTTGCCATTGGTGTCCTGTGTCTCATTCTAGAATTCAGTGTAGATGATCCTTTATGGTGGCACAGAGGTGTGAGTCAAAGCTGCATCCCCCCTTCCCCATTCAAGCAAACCGGTCAATGATGAGCGGGCGACATAAGACTCTCGCTGCAGTCGCATCTCCACGCCGCCTTCCCTGTAGATGTAGTGGCTTTTCAATGGGTTCCTCGCCAGGCTCGTCTTCCTCCTCCTCCTGAGTTTGGCCTGCAATCCCCACTGGCAATGCCTTACCCCTCATGATGGCTAAATTGTGTAGCATGCAGCACACCACAATGAATTCGGAGACCTGTTGAGGGGAGTATTGAAGGCTGCCTCCAGAGTGGTCCAGGCATCGGAAGCACTGCACGAGCATGCCAATTATCTGTTTGATGATGTTGTGGGTGGCTGCATGGCTGCCATTATAGCGCTGTCCGGCTTCTGTGGCTGGGTTGTGTTGGGGGGTCATGAGCCAGGTGGCCAAGCTATAACTTTTGTCCCCGATCAGCCAGATCTGCCTTTGCCTTTGTCACTAAAACATTCGTGAGACATTGCTCTCACGCAAGATGAAAACATCATATGCGCTCCCTGGATAGCGGGCATTCACTGTGAGGATGCACTGCGTGTGGTCACAGACCAGCTGTATGGTTAGGGAGTGGTATCCCTTTCGGTTTCTGAACCCCTCTGCATTGTGTAATGGTGCTTGCAAGGCGATGTGCGTGCAGTCAATGGCTCCTTGAGCCTTTGGAAAGCCTGCAATTCTTCCAAAACCTAAAGCCCTCTCACTCTGGCTGTCCCTGCTCATTGGTAACTTTATGAAGTCCATTCTGTGGGTGTACAGTGCCCTTGTAACCTGACGAATGCAGCTATGCGCAGTGTGTTGAGAAATGCTGCATATGTCCCCAGCTGCTGCCTGGAACAAGCTTGAGACATAGGCCAGTGCCACAGTCACCTTCATCTCAATGGACAGCGCAGTCGTGTTGGCGCTGGTAGGCTATAGGTCTGCCTGTAGGAGCTGGCATATCTCTGCCAGCACTTCTTTTCAGAAGCACAGCCTTCTAAAGCACTGCGCCTGAGAGAGCTGGAGGTATGAGCGAGGTTCCCCATAAACCTGTGAGGGATAAGGCCTTCACCCCATGTGTCTGCGACCTCTTTGAATCCGTGGCCTGACATGGCCAAGAACACTTTTTCCAGCTTGAAGCCGCCTGCCAATAGCAACCAGCATGATATGCTGGTGAACTACTATTGCCTCCATTGAAATCGCTCACTGACCTTGTAAGCAGACTTTCATGGGACATAAAAGTGTCGTTTGCAACTTGGAGCCTCATGCAGCGTGCTGCGCGCAACCGTAGAAGTCACTGACAACTGCGATATAAGATCCTCTAGTCCCTGTTTAAATAAGCCACCAATAGTGCCTGCTGCACCCTGGGACTGCCTATTTTTTTCAGGCATTTCCTGGGGCGGGCGTTAAATGAGGCATTAGGGACGAAAATTCCATCCGGTGTGTCAGCGCAGCTGAATCTACTGGCCGGGCGCTAAATCCTTGATGCTCAGCATTACTCCCAAAAACAGCATTTATCGCCCCGCTGGGACGCTAACCGAGGCGCAAATAAGCTGAAAATCCAGCCCCATTGGGGGAACCCATGTAGCCCTCAGGGCGATACATGAGAATTCCAATGTTTATATGAACAGGAAAGAGTTTGTTGTATATGCAATAACTCAATAGACTGAATGCTGTAAACTCCGAACAGGTACAAACCTGGCTCTACTTTATTAGGGCTCAAAGTGATTACATTACAAGATGGCTTGCCTTTCATACCTGGGCCGCACACACGTGCGCACAGCCCAATGACCTCTGACAGTGGTGCCATCCAAGCATACATACATGACAGGATTCTACACTACAAATGTGCAGGGTACTTACTGAACAAGTATCCAGTATGCCAATGCCTATTTTCCTGGAAGCAGTAGGAGTCTTCATTCTATAGTAGTTCCACTGTGCACCAATAATTTGAGGGGCCCAGCAGAATCAATGGATGGATTTAGGTCAGGACTATACTCTATAGCCCTGGTTGACATGCCATCAGGTGTCCCCTCATAGAAGCAGAGTGCCAAAACAGCGAAGGCTAGCTATTCTGTCACTGGAGCGAACTATAACATGCTCAAGCAATGCTTCCATCGTATGGATTGCTAAGGAGGGGTGCTATTCTACAGTCTAATGAAGATGAGCAAGATTATCATTCTGTGCTGCATGGTTCACAATTTGGCCATCAAAAGAGGAACATAAGAATATAAAAATTAGGAGCAGGAGTAGGACATACGGACCATTCAAGCCTGCTCCGATATTCAATAAGATCATGGCTGATCTTTGACCTCAACTCCACTTTCCTGCCTGATCCCCATATCCCTTGATTCTTCTAGAGGCTAAAAATCTATCTATCTCAGCTTTGAATATACTCAGAGACTCAGTGTAATATTTTCTTTACGACATCACTAACACACACATTCTACAAGATAGCTTCTTACTGGAAACTGTCATCAAGTGACTTGTCACGTGACACTTTTATTGTTACACACTAGCAGTTGCATTACCACAGTAGTCCACTAGGTGGAGCAGTATATTACACTTCTCCCTCCTTAACGAAGAAGTAGTCATAACAAAATAATCATCATACATAACTTGCATGGTTATACACAACAAAAGATATGGACTTATTTTGCCATATTTACAAATCAAACTTAACCACAGGGTTTCTGTTTCGAAGAGGATACTTTGTCTCTTAAACAGAACTTTCCAAACTTGGTGTCGAACTCAGACTCATTCTAGGCTGAGCCTCAGGAGAGTTTTTCTCCAAGGACAACCCTTGATTTACATTTTGACTCTCTGCAACTTCAGACTGTTTGTCTGTCTGACTCGGACTCAGACTTAAATTCTGACTTTCTCTTGGACTTGTTTCTAGTACATCTAATGTAGGATTTGCTACATCTGTAGGTAAAATGTGAGCAATGTGAACAAACCTAGGGGCTGAAATTCAGCAGAGCAAGAAAGCTGGTGCACCTCCTGACTTTTTGGAATCATTACTGCTGAAATTCCGTTCGGTTTTCAGTCCAAAATATTGGAAAATGGGTTCCAGCGCTAACGAGCACCTCCAAAGTGCAGTTTCCAGCAGTGTGGCTGTATTAATTGAAGCAGAATCCCCATGGAGAAATTCAGCATACTGTTAATGTGTTTGTAATGAGCCAGCTGCTCCCTGGCCTTCTTAAAGGTCAGGGTTTGCAGCTAGGCCCTGAGAGGGGAAGGAGTTTACTTTGAGGATGTGAGAGGAGCAAGGAGGGCAAGCCACTTCACAGATGCAGAGCTGGACGCCCTTATACAAGGTGTAGAGGGCAGGAGGAGACTGCTGTATCCAGACGTGGGGAGACCAATTCGGCAGGTCTTGACTAATGCATGGAGGGAAATAGCAGAGGAGAGCTCAGGCACCTCATTCATCAGAGGACTCTCATGCAGTACAGGAAACGATTCCAAGACATCATCCGTCTTATGAAAGTGAGTACCTCTTCCAGCAACTGCTGACCTTGCAGCTGTGAGCCTCTCCTTCGACATTCTCTTATTTCCCATACTCACTGTTTAGTCACTCAAGCAGCATTTCATTGTTCTCGCCTCTATACATATATGTGTGTGTTCTCACAATGGAGGCTCCCTTTCATCTCACACTTACAGCTGCATGTCAGGGACAAACACTTGTGCACTCATTTCTGATGCGTCATCACAGTGGTACTCACCAATCATGCTTTCTTTTGCAGGCCAAACCGGCTCACAATAGAGGTGAGCAAAGGAGGACCAGTGGTAGTGAAGCAGACACGAGAGGTCCTCACAACTCTGTAGGAGAGGGCTGAGGTGCTGGTCGGCGGACATGATGTATTCCCTGTGGGCCAGGGTAATGCTGACGCCGATGTGGGTAAGTGAAGGCTCCTCTTTAATGCGATCTCTCCCTGAAAGCACCAGTGCCTACTGTTCCTTCCCTTCATGGAAGTCTGCTAGTTGCATCTTCAATGCCTTCATCCCCCACCTCCCCCTCATGGCACCCCTCCTCCCATTTATGCTTGCAGATGATAGACTGAGTGGCAGCACACCGAGCACAGTCAGCAGTGATGAGAGACATCGTACAGCATCTGGAGGCCTGCATCACATCCTTCTCATCTTAAGCCCTGAAATCTCAGGTATCAGCAGTGATGACATTGAGGGTACATGCCCTGCTGTGAGCATCCACAGCAATCTCTTTTTTGGGGATGCCACTGAGGAGGAAGAGGAAGAGGAAGATGGCACCAACGCGTCACTGCTTCCACCCACATGCGCCAGTTCAGATATTGAGAGTGCATGGTGTGATATAGATGAGGTGGTACAGGGGTCTGCACTGGGTGTTGCACTGAAGCCTAGCGGGCTGCACCATGGTGACAGGGCTAGGCAATCTCATGTGCCATCTCATGAGTCCGCACCAGAGTTTTGCTGATGAGGACTCAGATTATTCCATCTATGTAGTGTGCCGCCCCCTGTGAGTGACTCAGGCTCCTCGGAGCAGGATCCTGATGATGTGCTCTCTCAAGATCACAACATTCCTGGCCCCAGACCTGCCACTCCGCCAGTGCTTCCATGCATGGCCTCACCCGAGCCAAGCCAGAGTGAACCCTCCCAGGAGGGTGCTGGCCAGTCTGCACCCGGCCTTTCCAGATCCAAACGTGTTCGAGGGCGTCCGACAAGGACATCTGTAGCTCCCACACAACAACCACAGCAATCTTCCTAGACCCATGATGCAGCCACAGGGGAGACTCTTAAGCATAGTGTTAGGATATGCATATGTAAGAGGTGTTATAAAGAGACGCACAGGGGTAAAAATGATTATTTGTGGTAGTTGATCGTCTTTCTTGTTTCTGTTGTGTTTTTGCACTGACTTTGATCATTTGATAAATCGTTATTTTTGACACATGTCAGGTGTTTCATTTGGGAGTGGGCAATTCTGTGTGAAGGCGCTTGGTGGCCAGGTTGTGCAGCATGCAACAGACCACCACGAATAAGGAGACCCGTTCAGGAGAGTACTGCAAAGCGCCACATCTACTTGAGGATCCCAATGCACTGCTCAATGATGCACCTGGTGCCATAATGAGCGTCATTGTAGGCATGCTCTGCCGCTGTCCTGGGGTTCCGCAGTGCAGTGAGCAGCCAGGTGGATAGGGGATTTCTCTTGCTGCCAAGCAGCCAACCACAATACTGATTTGGGCAGATGAAGAGGGTGGGCACACTGGTCTGGCACAGAATTAACGAATCATGGCTGCTGCCTGGGTACCTCGCATCAACTGCCAGGATTGGACGCTGGTGGTCACACACTAGCTGCACATTGAGCGAGTGAAACCCCTTACGGTTGACAAAAATCTTAGGTGTTGTTGTGGCACCCTCAGCCCAACTTGTGTGCAGTTAATCACACCCTACATCCTCGGGAACCCTGCAATGCGGGCAAATCCGGCCTGCCGCCCCACCTTCTTGTCCCTTGTCATCGGGAATTAGGTATAGTCCACTCTTCTCGTGTACAATGCATCAGTAACCTGCTAGCAACAACAACAACACCAGCTGCCTTCTCCTCATCGACCTGATGCTCCACAGGAGAGAGAGGATCAGTATAGGGGTACCTCCAACACGGGGTCCACAGGCAGGGGATGAGCTTCCTGGACATGACTGAACAGCAGTGTTTCAGGAGGCTCAGGTTATTGCGCTGGATGTTAGAGGGATCATCAAATGAGGCCATATGAGTCAAATTGAAAAATAAAAAAGGGGCAATCACACTGATGGGCGTGTATTATAGACCCCAAAACAGTGGGAGGGAGATAGAGGAGCAAATATGTAGGCAAATTGCTGTGAAGTCCAAAAACCATAGCATAGTAATAGTAGGGGATTTTAACTATCCAAATATTGATTGGGACAAATTAAGTGTGAAGGGTACAGAGGGTGCGGAATTCTTGAAATGCATTCAAGACAACACCAGCAGCCTTCTCCTCAATGACCTGATGCTTCACAGGAGAGAGAGGATCAGTACAGGGGTACCTCCAACACGAGGCATTAGCTTGGATGATGTGGAATCTCTATGGGTAGAGCTGCGGAATACCAAAGGTTACAAAACGCTAGTGGGAGTTGTGTACAGACCACCAAACAATAGTAGTGAGGTTGGGGATGGCATCAAACAAGAAATTAGGGATGCGTGCAATAAAGGTACAGCAGTTATCATGGGCGACTTTAATCTACATATAGATTGGGCTAATCAAGCTGGTAGCAATACGGTGGAGGAGGATTTCCTGGAGAGGATTAGGGATGGCTTTCTAGACCAATATGTCGAGGAACCAACTAGAGAGCAGGCCATCCTAGACTGGATGTTGTGTAATGAGAGAGTACTAATTAGCAATCTTGTTGTGCGAGGCCCCCTGGGGAAGGGTGACCATAATATGGTAGAATTCTTTATTAAGGTGGAGAGTGACAGTGTTAATTCAGAGACTAGGGTCCTGAACTTAAGGAAAGGTAACTTCGATGGTATGAGACGTGAATTGGCTAGGATAGACTGGCAAATGATACTTAAAGGTTTGACAGTGGATAGGCAATGGCAGATATTTATATATTACATGGATGAACTTCAACAATTGTACATCCCTGTCTGGAGTAAAAATAAAAAGGGGATGATAGCTCAACTGTGGCTAACAAGGAAAATTAGGGATAGTGTTAAATCCAAGGAAGAGGCATATCAATTGGCCAGAAAAAGCAGCAAACCTGAGGACTGGGAGAAATTTAGAATTCAACAGAGGAGGACAAAGGGTCTAATTAGGTCTAAGGTTTGAAAATCCACGGCCGCATTTTATTGAAACACCCTAAGGACAAGAAAACTAACATGGGATCATTCTATTCATTTTAAATGAACATTTTTTTTGGCCACCAAACCCATAGACCAGGCAGGCTGGGAAACGTGTGGGCGGTTACAGACATTGTGGAGTCTGGCTCACAAGCGAGACAGAGGCACTGGCCAATGGGGGAAAAGTGCATTCTGGCAGGCCAATCAGGGGTTGAGTCGGGCCTGAAGTGGGGAAATCCTCAACCAATAGGGACTGCCCGGCCCAGTTTGAAAATATGACTCAAATTATGAATGTGGACCATCATCTACCTAATTAATATGGACAGTGGACAATAGCCCTGAGATCACTGCAGTAATGGCCCATCAAAGGGGAGGCCCAAACCAATAGACTCCCAGGACTGTAACAAAGGACCAGCAGACTTTTAGGCACCAATGTGTACTGAAACAATACCCCTGTCCTCACACCTATCTGTACCTGTGACATCTTCTGATTAAATATTCAAAGCTATCTCCCCGCCCAAACTTACACAATGGACCACCAACTGAGTTTGAGCGCGAAAGGCCAGAACTGGATTGAGAACTGGTTGTCAGACAGGAAGCAAAGAGTAGGAGTAAATGGGTACTTTTCAGAATGGCAGGCAGTGACTAGTGGGGTACGGCAAGGTTCTGTGCTGGGGCCCCAGCTGTTTACACTGTACATTAATGATTTAGACGAGGGGATTAAATGTAGTATCTCCAAATTTGCGGATGACACTAAGTTGGGTGGCAGTGTGAGCTGCGAGGAGGATGCTATGAGGCTGCAGAGCGACTTGGATAGGTTAGGTGAGTGGGCAGATGCATGGCAGATGAAGTATAATGTGGATAAATGTGAAGTTATCCACTTTGGTGGTAAAAACAGAGAGACAGACTATTATCTGAATGGTGACAGATTAGGAAAAGGGGAGGTGCAAAGAGACCTGGGTGTCATGGTACATCAGTCATTGAAGGTTGGCATGCAGGTGCAGCAGGCGGTTAAGAAAGCAAATGGCATGTTGGCCTTCATAGCAAGGGGATTTGAGTACAGGGGCAGGGAGGTGTTGCTACAGTTGTACAGGGCATTGGTGAGGCCACACCTGGAGTATTGTGTACAGTTTTGGTCTCCTAACCTGAGGAAGGACATTCTTGCTATTGAGGGAGTGCAGCGAAGGTTCACCAGACTGATTCCCGGGATGGCGGGACTGACCTATCAAGAAAGACTGGATCAACTGGGCTTGTATTCACTGGAGTTCAGAAGAATGAGAGGGGACCTCATAGAAACATTTAAAATTCTGACGGGGTTAGACAGGTTAGATGCAGGAAGAATGTTCCCAATGTTGGGGAAGTCCAGAATCAGAGGTCACAGTTTAAGGATAAGGGGTAAGCCATTTAGGACCGAGATGCGGAGGAACTTCTTCACCCAGAGAGTGGTGAACCTGTGGAATTCTCTACCACAGAAAGTTGTTGAGGCCAATTCACTAAATATATTCAAAAAGGAGTTAGATGAGGTCCTTACTACTAGGGGGATCAAGGGGTATGGTGAGAAAGCAGGAATGGGGTACTGAAGTTGAATGTTCAGCCATGAACTCATTGAATGGCGGTGCAGGCTAGAAGGGCCAAATGGCCTACTCCTGCACCTATTTTCTATGTTTCTATGTTTCTAACTAAATTAGTTATAGGACCCACAGAACCACCGGGAGGTAGAAGCAGCAGGGTGTGGAAGCAGTTGGGGAGCTTGTAGCTTGCAGCTTGTATCCAGAGAGAGCTCTCTCTCCCTCTCGCTCTCGCTCCACCAGAGGAAGAAGCAGCAGTTCCGCAGACGAAGCCACCGAGACTGAAAACCAGCAGGCAGTGGCAGTGACTTCCCACAGCTGAGCTGAGCAAGAAAACCAACCAGAGGTTGGAGGTTGGAGTCAGCTTTTGGGAGTTGAGTCAGTTTTTCACAGGGCCCTCGCTCTGGGGAAGGTGTGCTTAACTCCAGCAGCTTTTTGCTTAGGAGCCAACCAAAAGGCAAAGAGAAGAAACCAACGCAACATCGAGGAGAAAAACCAAAATGACCGACAACGTAAAACCCACCCCAGAGGGACCCCGAGTTGAAATAAGTGCCCCCAGAACCCCGGAGTTGATAGGATTGTGAGTATAGTCCAAACCCCCTCACAGACTCAATTTAGGATCGGAATTGGTAAGAAGGGTGGGAGTGGGAGATGTGGTTGTGTGTGAGTGGAATGTTTTAACCTCTTATTTTCCCCTTCCCTGTTGTGAGATTTTTTGTGTTGTTGAGTGATATTGTGCCATTACTGCTATTTATGACCTCTTCCTATGCCCCCTATCTTGGTGTTTACTATTCTAAATAAACAACATTAGCCATTTTGTACTCTTACCCACTGTGTCTGGTGCCTCGTTACTCACCCATCCTCATAAATCGCACGTACAGAACCGCAGAGAAGTGTGCATTCGAACCCATACCCCAAGCTCCCCTTACATAGGAGGGGGAAAATGAAGTATGAGAGGAAGCTTGCAGGGAACGTAAAAACTGACTGCAAAAGCTTATATAGATATGTGAAGAGAAAAAGATTAGTGAAGACCAACGTAGGTCCTTTGCAGTCAGAATCAGGTGAATTTATAATGGGGTACAAAGAAATGGCAGACCAATTGAACAAATACTTTGGATCTGTCTTCACGAAGGAAGACACAAATAACCTTCCAGAAATACTAGGGGTTCGAGGGCCTAGTGAAAAGGAGGAACTGAAGGAAATCCTTATTAGGCGGGAAATTGTGTTAGGGAAATTGATGGGATTGAAGGCCGATAAATCCCCGGGGCCTGATAGTCTGCATGCCAGAGTACTTAAGGAAGTGGCCCGAGAAATAGTGGATGCATTGATGATCATTTTCCAACAGTTTATCAACTCTGGATCAGTTCCTATGGACTGCTAATGTAACACCACTTTTTAAAAAAGGAGGGAGAGACAAAACGGGTAATTCTAGACCGGTTAGCCTGATATCTATAGTGGGGAAAATGTTAGAATCAATTATTAAAGATGAAATAGCAGCGCATTTGGAAAGCAGTAACAGGATCGGTCCAAGTCAGCATGGATTTATGAAAGGGAAATCATGCTTGACAAATCTTCTAGAATATTTTGAGGATGTAACTAGTAGAGTGGACAAGGGAGAACCAGTGGATGTGGTGTATTTGCACTTTCAAAAGACTAGTGGAGTGCTGCAGGGCTCAGTGCTGGGACCCCAGCTATTTACAATATACATTAATGATTTAGATGAAGGAATTGAGAGTAATATCTCCAAGTTTGCAGATGACACTAAGCTGAGTGGTGTTGTGAGCTGTGAGGAAGACGCTAAGAGGCTGCAGGGTGATTTAGACAGGTTAGGTAAGTGGGCAAATGCATGGCAGATGCAGTATAATGTGGATAAATGTGAGGTTATCCACTTTGGTGGCAAAAACACGAAGGAAGAATATTATCTGAATAGCGGCAGATTAGGAAAAGGGGGAGGTGCAACGAGACCTGGGTGTCATGGTACATCAGTCATTGAAAGTTGGCATGCAGGTACAGCAGGCGGTGAAGAAGGCAAATGGTATGTTGGCCTTCATAGCTAGGGGTTTTGAGTATAAGAGCAAGGAGGTCTTAATGCAGTTGTACAGGACCTTGGTGAAGCTTAACCTGGAATATTGTGTTAGTTTTGGTCTCCTAATCTGAGGAAGGATGTTCTTGCTATTGAGGGAGTGCAGCGAAGGTTCACCAGACTGATTCCCAGGATGGCAGGACTGACATATGAGGAGAGACTGGATCGACTGGGCCTGTATCCACTGGAGTTTAGAAGGATGAGAGGGGATCTCATAGAAACATATAAAGTTCTGATGGGACTGGACAGGTTAGATGCAGAAGAATGTTCTCGATGTTGGGAAAGTCCAGAACCAGGAGACACAGTCTAAGGATAAGGGGTAAGTCATTTAGGACTGAGATGAGAAGAAACTTCTTCACTCAGAGAGTTGTTAACCTGTGGAATTCCCTACCGCAGAGATTTTGTTGGATATATTCAAGAGGCAGTTAGATATGGCCCTTACGGCTAAAGGGATCAAGGGGTATGGAGAGGAAGCAGGAAAGGGGTACTGAGGTGAATGATCAGCCATGATCTTATTGAATGGTGGTGCAGGCTCGAAGGGCCGAATGGCCTACTCCTGCACCTATTTTCTATGTTTCTATATTTCTATTGGAGGATTGTTATTGTTTAAGAAGGGAGAAAAGGACAGGCCGAGTAATTGCAGGCCTATCAGCCTAACCTCTGGTAGGAAAATTATTGGAAAAAATCCTGAAAGACAGGATAAATCTGCATTTGGAAAGGCAAGGATTGATTAGGGACAGTTAGCATGGATTTATTTAGGGAAGATCGTGTCTGACTAACCTGATTGAATTTTTGAGGAGGTAACCAAGAGGGTCGATGAGTGTAGTGCGTACAATGTAGTATATATGGACTTTAGCAAAGCTTTTGATAAGGTCCCACATGGTAGACTGGTCATGAAGGTTAAAGCCCATGGGATCCAGGGTATAGTGGCAAGTTGGATCCAAAATTGGCTTGGAGGTAGGAAGCAAAGGGCACTGATTGATGGATGTTTGTGTGACTGGAAGGATGTTTCCAGTGGGGTTCTGCAGGGCTCAGTACTGGGTCCCTTGCTTTTTGTGGTATATATCTATGATTTAGATTTGAAAATAGGGAGCATGATTAAGAAGTTTGCAGACGACACTTAAATTGGCTGTGCGATTGATAATGAAGAGGACAGTCATGGGCTGCAGGAGGATATCAATCTACTGGTCAGGTGGGCAGAGCAGTGGCAAATGGAATTTAATTCAGAGAAGTGTGAGATGATCCACTTTGGGAGGGCTAATAACGAAAGGGTATACATATTAAGCGGTAGGCCACTTAATAGTGTAGATGAACAAAGGAACCTTGGAATGCTTGTCCACAGATCCCTGAAAGTAGCAGGCCAGGTCGATAAGGTGGTTAAGAAGGCATACGAAATGCTTGCCTTTATTTGCCGAGACATAGAATACAAGAGCAGGGAGGTTATGCTTAAATTGTATAATACTTTGGTTAGGCCACAGCTGGAGTACTGTGTGCAGTTCTGGTTGCCGTATTATAGGAAGGACGTGATTGCACTTGAGAGGGTGCAGAGGAGGTTTACTAGGATGCTGCCTGGAATGGAGAACCTTAGTTAAGAGGACAGATTGGATAGGCTGGGTTAGTTCCCATTGGAACAGAGGAGGTTGAGAAGAGACCTCATTGAGGTGTACAAAATATTGAGGGTCCTGGACATAGTGGATAGTAAGGGCCTATTTCCATTGGTGGAAGGGTCTATTAGAAGGGTGTATAATTTTAAGGTGGTTGATGGAAAGTTTAGAGGGGATTTGAGAGGGGGGTGAGGGCTTCTTTACGCAGAGGGTTGTGGGGATCTGGAACTTGCTGTCTGGAAGAGTGATGGATGCAGAAACTCTCACCACTTTTAAGAGATGGTTGGATGGGTACTTAAAGTGCCATAACCTGCAGGCTTACAGACCCAGAGCTGGTAATTGGGATTATACTGGATGACCTTTTGTTGGACGGCGCAGCTGTAATGGTAACTATTGCAGGGAATCGAATACGGCCAGGGTGATCTCCTGGACTAGTTTGATCGTCTGGATGGGTCGGAGAGGAATTTTCCCAGATTTTTTCTCCCAAAATTGGCCTGGGTTTTTGTCTGGCTTTTGCCTCTCCCAGGAGATCACATGGCTCCGGTTGGGGTGGAGTGTAGAATGTTTTTAGTATAAGGGGTGTCACAGTTGTGTGAGGCAGACTGGTTGGGTTGGGTGCTCTTTGCCTTGCCGTCATTGTTCATAGGTTTATATGTAACCTTTAGGGCTGCTGATCAAGGGCCGCACGGCTCTTTGTCGGCCGGCGTGGATACGATGGGCCGAAATGGCCTCCTTCTGCGCTGTTAATTTCTGTTTCTATGTTTCTATGTTTCTATGTCATGGCAGACATCTGTAGCTTGCTGGAAGATGACCAGCTGCCCAGAGGACCTGATGGAAACGCCTTACCAGTGGCTGTCAACATCACCACCGCCCTCAACCTCTTCATCTCAGGCTCATTCCAGGGATCTGCAGCATACATTTGCAGGATCTCTCAGTCCACCGCTAACAAATGCAGTAAAAGATAAAGCGCACTGCCAAGAGGTTTGTGAGGCCGACCCGCTACACAGCACCCCCACACTCAACTCGCCTCACAGGTAAAAATTCCAGCTAGTTATTGCCAACTGCGTAAGAAATTGACATCTTCAGCCAAAGTAAACAATTTGCATTTATATAGCACCTTTAATGTTGAAAAACATCCTAAGGTGTTTCATAAAGGCATAAGGAAAAAAATGGACACCAAACCAAAGGAAATATTAGATGAGGTGACCAAAATCTTGGTGAAAATTATGGGTTTTAAGGAGGAGAGGAAGGTGGATAGGCAGATGGGTTTAGAGGGTAATTCCATGGCTTCGGACCTATCTTGCAATTGCAATAGGTATTGAAATGCTGCTAAGCCAATTAAAAAAAAAAGGCAAATGGCAAATAGAGCCATTTAATAAAATAAAGTGAAAGTATTCCTGTACTTCTGAGCAAGAGTAGCAAAATTGGCACTGTGCTTCCCAGTGGCGCAGGGAGGACTGGTCTTACTGAATTTGGCACCGTAAGCTCTGCTCCTTAATTGCTCTCTGTACACAGAAAACCTGCACAGGAAAGTAGCCCGAGTGGTTAGCTGGGAATCACAAAATTGGCCGAGGTAGCAGCTCGCCATTAAAAGAGAGTGGATTGTTTTTTTCAAATCCCCTCCCTCACCCATCCACAGAAGGGAAGTCATTGCTATGAGAATGGTTTGTTTTGATAATGTGTTCAATGAGAGCAGGGAAGCCTTTAGAGGCCCTGTTGTCAAATATGCCACAAAGAAGGATTGCCCTCTTTGAAACAGAAAGTTCAAATGCAGAGGTTCAATGGTATTGGCAGAGATGGGCACTTGTACCCACCTTTGTATTCATACTTACTATTTAGCCAACAAAGGCATGGCACAAGTTTAAACATTGAGCTGCTGCATGCTCAAGCAGATTACATGCAAAACATACTCTTTGATTGCACAAACGCTGTGGAGCACACTAATAGTTTCCACACAACAGCTCAAAGTTCAGCTCTGAAATGAGGTACTCAAGCAGTTTGTAACAGCTTCATAAATATGGTATGCTACCAGACCAAGGCAGCATACAACCACCGAAAGACAGGACCAGGTTCGGTGTTGGGCCAGCCATATTGAAGAAGCTAGTGAGGAGGAAGCTGTGCCCTTTTGGTCATTAATCTGTGCAGAGTGTAGTAGAAGGTAGGTTTGAAGGCAGGATGATATCACAGATAAAATATCCTCCATTTATTGTCATCCTTTGTTCACTGACTCACTTTCTCAATCATCATGGCAGGAGCAAACTTTGCTCAGCAGGTGATTGGGCACGACAAATAACACAACCGTACCTTTCTTTGAAGTCATTGTATCAGGGATCCATTTAAATTATTCCTGTCTCTTTTTATAGATTCTTCCCAAAATGATAAAGGAAGTGCACATGATAGTCTTTACCATGGCACACCACAGCACCTTGCATCAAAAATTCTGTCTGTCTCAAGAACGAGTATCCTACGATCCCTGGGAATGTAGATAGTGAGTCTCAAGAAGCAGCACTGGGTGTTTCACTACCACAAGTGAGGAGACGTAAGTGGAGATCACAGGATAGAAACAGCAGGAAAGGAATTTATCTGCTTTATGATTAAGGGATCAATCTTCTATTGGGCCTGTTTTTGATTGAAGTTTGTAATGTATTTGCGTCAAAGGGTTCTTTGCTTAAGAATTCAGAGCAGCATGTTACTATTAAGAACTAGTTGGTTTATTGGCATAAGATTTAACATTCACACTTACCCATTACCAGTTCATCCACCAGGCTCACAACCACCTGCCTCATCATGGATCCTCCAAACCCAACTAGCTGGGGTTTTATTGAGTCTTGTGAACAGCACGTGACTGGCTAAGCCATTCCCAACTCAACAGCTCTACAAATCTGTGAGTGTACTCAGAGGTGCATACATTACAGAGTTAATGCAGGAACAAAATGGTTTTCATGACATCTTCAACATCTGCAGTCATCACGAGGAATTTAGTCAAATGCACAGAACCATATTAAGAGTGGCATCTTCCCTGCCATCTCCAACTAGGAACAAACACAGACTAATTTCCCCCGTAAACACTATAACTGGTATGACTGAACCCTCAGGCACTCATTTACATGAGTCTGTCACTGCCAGATTTGACAGAACCAGAACCAGTTTATAGCTCTGAGGGGCAAGAGCTCTACTTGCCCCCCAAAAACAGCCATGGGCAACTAAAGCGGTAAGAGAAAAGCATACAAAAATGCAAAAATAGCACAAATCCTGGCCAATGGGTACAAAGAACAGCAAAGGGTGACAAAACAGATAGTAAGAGGGAGTATGAAAAGGGAATATGAAAAGAAACTTGCAAGGGATATCAAGATCAACACAAATTTTTTTTTACAATTACATTAGGAAAAAAAGAGTGGTCAGGAGCATTGTTGGCCCCTTGAAAACTGATCGGTGATATTATCAATGATAATAGGGAAATGCCAGATATGTGTTTACAGCATGCCGGAAATCCCAAGAAAACTAATATTGAATCAGGGACATGGACTCAACATAATTAACATAAGCAAAATAGTAATAATGAAGAAAATAATGTCACTAAAGAGTGACAAATACCAGTACCAGATGGTTTCCATCCCAGGGATTTAAAGGAAATAGGTGAGCACATTGCAGATGCCCTAACTATAATCTTCCAAAGTTCTCTCGATTCAGGAACCATTCCTTTAGATTGGAAAATTGTGCTTGTCACTCTGCTATTTAAGAATGATGAGATAGGGAAACTTGGGAATTATAGACCAGTTAGCCTAACATCTGTTGTTGGGAAATTACTAGAGTCTATAATTAAGGATAGAGTGATTGAACAGCTTGAAAATTTTCAGTTGATCAGAGAGAGCCAGCTTGGATTTGTAATGGGTATGTCATGCCTGACAAACCTGATTGAATTTTTGAAGAGATGACTAAAGTAGTGGACAGGGGAATGTCTATGGATGCTATTTATATGGATTTCAAGAAGGCATTTGATAAAGTCTTTCATAGACTGTTAACTAAAGTTAAAGTCCATGGAATTGAAGGCCTGGTTGGGAAATTGGCTGAGCGACAGGAGACAGAGAGTATTGATAATGGGCAGATACTCTAATTAGCAGGAGCTGATTAGTCATGTGCTGCAGGGATCTGTGCCGAGGCTTCAACTATTCACCACATTTATTAACAACTTAGATGAAGGAATAGAAAGCCACTTATCCAAATTTGCCGATGACATAAAGATAGGTGGCATTGTAGACAGTATAGAGGAAAGTATAAAATTACAAATGGATATTGATGGATTAAGTGAATGGGCAAAACTGTGGAAAATGGACCTCAATGTAGGCAAATCTGAGGTCCTCCACTTTGGACCTAAAAAGGATTGAACAGGGCACTTTCTAAATGGTGAAAAGCTAAAAACAGTGGAGGTCCAAAGAGACTTGGGGTTCCAGGTACATGGATCATGATAATCATAAATGTCATGAACAGGTACAGAAAATAATCAAAAAGGTTAATGAAATGCTGGCCTTTGTATCTAGAGTTCTAGAATACAAGTTACGCTACAGCTATACACAGCCCTGGTTAGACCACACCTGGAGTATTGTGAGCAGTTCTGGGTACCACACCTTAGAAAGGATATATTGGTCTTGGAGTTAGTGCAGCGTAGATTTACCAGAATGATACCCGGATTCCAAGGGTTAAATTATGAGGTGAGATTACACAAATGTGGTTATATTCTCTAAAATTTAGACGGTTAAGAGGTGATTTGATTGACGTTTTCAAGATATTAAGGGGAACAGAGGGTAGATAGAGAGAAACAATTTCTGCTGGTTGGGGAGTCTAGGACTAGGGGGCATAGTCTAAAAATTAAAGCCAAACCTTTCAGGAGTGAAATTAGAAAACACTTCTACACAAAGAGTGATAGAAGTTTGGAAATCTCTTCCACAAACAGCAAATGATGCAAGATCAATTGTTATTTTAAATATGAGATTGATAGATTTTTGTTAACCAAAGGTGTTAAGGGATATGGGGCAAAGGCGGGGTATATGTAGTTAGTGTAAAGTCCTTACTCTACAGCATGAAACTACACGAGGCACATTCCAGGGACAAGACCACTCTGTGACCTTACCTCTTTATTACAGGACTCCAGAAGTGATGAGCCTGCGTGGAACCTCCCTTTATATACCTGTGTGATCAGGTAAAGAGTGTCTCCCACAAGTTCACCCCCTGAGGTCAAGGTGTGCATCTAAATTGAGTGTATACAGTAATACAGTGGTGCTACATTGTAATTACAAACATGACATCACCTTCGCCCCCCCAAAGTCTTACTGGGATCATATGTTCAGTCTTTCAGGTGGTCTACGCTCCCTCGTGGAGCGCCGCAGTTGGGGCTCTGGTTGTTGGACGCTGATGTGAGTGTCTGTCACCTGTGGTGATTCCGGCCTGTCCGGGCTGACCTCAGGGACTGTGCATTCTTCCGATTACTCTTGTTGCAGGTTCGCTAGCGGTAGTGTGAGCTCCATCTCATGGTCTTCTTCAGGTTCCTCCGTGTCCATGCTGAACCTTTCTTTTTACTTGGTCCAGATGCTTACGGCATATCTGGCCATTGCTGAGTTTTACCACAATGATCCTATTCCCCTCTTTGCCAATTACAGTACCCTGAAGCCATTTGGGCCCCATGGCGTGATTGAGGACGAATACAGGATCATTAATTTTGATATATCTCCCCCTTGAATTACGGTCATGGTACTCGTTTTGTGACTTGCGCTTGCCCTCAACTATGTCGGTCAGGACTGGGTGGATGAGGGACAACCGAGTTTTGAGTGTCCGTTTCATGAGTAGCTCTGCGGGCGGGACCCCCGTGAGCGAGTGTGGGCGGGATGTATAGGCCAGCAGGAGGCGCGATAGGCGGCATTGTAGGGAGGGTCCTTGAATCCTGAGCATACCTTGCTTAATGATTTGGACTGCTCGTTCCGCCTAGCCATTGGAGGCCGGCTTGAACGGCGCAGTCCTGACGTGGTTGATGCCATTGCCTGACATAAACGCCCTGAATTCATAGCTCGTGAAACATGGGCCATTGTCACTAACCAGGATGTCCGGAAAGCCATGGGTTGCAAAGATCGCACGTAGGCTTTCCACGGTGGTGGATGACGTG
Source organism: Pristiophorus japonicus (assembly GCF_044704955.1). Classification (NCBI taxonomy): domain Eukaryota; kingdom Metazoa; phylum Chordata; class Chondrichthyes; family Pristiophoridae; genus Pristiophorus; species Pristiophorus japonicus. The sequence continues at coordinate 91,879,563 of NC_091985.1, forward strand.
CATGAATTCAGGATGATGCACTCAATCCATTTTGAGTACGCATCTACTACAATGAGGAACATCTTCCTCATGAACGGGCTCGCGTAGTCAACATGAATGCGTGACCATGGCTTGGTGGGCCAGGGCCATGGGCTGAGCGGGGCCTCCCTGGGGGCATTACCCAGCTGGGCACACGTCGTGCACCTGCGAACACAGTGTTCCAGGTCTGAATCAATTCCAGGTCACCAAACGTGTGACCGGGCAATGGCCTTCATCATCACAATGCCTGGGTGCTTGCTGTGGAGTTCCATGATGAATGCCTCCCTGCCCTTCTGGGGCATGACTACCTGGCTGCCCCATAGTAGGCAGTCGGCTTGGATGGAGAGCTCACCCATCCGTCTGTGGAACGGTCTGACCTCCTCAAGGCAAGCTCCGTGTGCGGGCGCCCAATCCCCAGTCAGGACACATTTCTTATTCAAGGATAGGAGGGGATCTCTGTTTGTCCAGATTTTGATCTGGCGGGCTGTGATGAGGGAGCCTGCACTGTCAAAGGCATCGACAGCCATGACCATCTCAGCGCTTTGCTCAGCTGTCCCCTCGGTGGTGGCCAGTGGGAGCCTGCTGAGTGCGTCAGCGCAGTTTTCAGTGTCGGGCCGGTGCCGGATGGAGTAGTCATAAGCAACCAGCGTGAGAGCCCATCGCTGTATGCGAGCTGATGCGTTAGCATTGACAGCCTTGCTGTCTGACAACAGGGATGTGAGTGGCTTGTGGTCCATCTCTAATTCAAACTTCCTGCCGAAGAGGTACTGATGCATTTTTTTTACACCATAGACACATGCAAGCGCTTCCTTCTCGATCATCCCATAGCCCCGTTCTGCTTGAGAGTGCGACCTGGAGGCATAAGCCACAGGTTGTAGCTGACCCTCAGCATTACCTTGCTGCAACACGCACCCAACCCCATAGGACGATGCATCACAAGTCAGAACTAAACGTTTACAGGGGTTTTTCAGGGTCAACAACTTGTTTGAACAAAGTAGGTTGTGAGCCCGATCAAAAGCCCGTTCCTGACAGTCCCCCCAAAACCAATCGCAACCCTTACGCAGGAGCACGTGTAGCGGCTCCAACAACGTGCTCAAGTTCGGCAGAAAGTTCCCGAAATAGTTCAACAGTCCCAGGAATGAACGCAGCTCCGATGTGTTGCAGGGCCTGGGTGCTCGTCGAATCGCCTCTGTTTTGGATTCGGTGGGCCGAATCCCATCTGCAGCAACCCTCCTGCCCAGAAACTCAACCTCAGGAGCTAAAAACACACATTTAGACTTCTTGAGTCGCAGGCCTACCCAGTCCAGTCGGCGTAGCACCTCCTCCAGGTTGTGGAGGTGTTCCTCGGTATCTCGATCTGTGATGAGGATGTCGTCCTGGAATACGATCGTTCCCGGAATGGATTTAAGTAGGCTTTCCATGTTACGTTGAAAAATCGCGGCCGCTGATCGAATGCCAAACGGGCACCTGTTATAAATTAACAGTCCCTTGTGCGTGATGATGGTGGTCAGTAGTTTGGATTCGTCAGCCAGTTCCTGGGTCATATAGGCGGAAGTGAGGTCCAACTTGGTGAACAGCTTGCCGCCTGCCAGTGTAGCGAAGAGGTCCTCCGCTCTTGGGAGCGGGTATTGGTCTTGTAGGGACACCCGATTGATGGTGGCCTTGTAGTCGCCACAGATCCTGACAGAGCCATCCGCTTTTAGAACGGGAACGATGGGGCTTGCCCAGTCGCTGAATTCAACAGACGGGATGATGCTCTCTCTCAACAGCCGGTCCAATTCGCTCTCGATCTTTTCCCGCATCACATATGGCACCGCTCTGGCTTTGTGGTGCACGCACTGGCCTGGCATCTGGGGTGATGTGTATCATTACTTTAGTGCCTTTGAAAGTCCCGATACCCGGTTGAAATAGTGACTCGAATTGTTGTAGGACTTGTGAGCATGAACTTCGCTCCACCGAGGACATTGCGTGAACATCCCCCCATTTCCAGTTCATCTCGGCTAAGCAGCTCCTCCCCAACAGTGCGGGACCATTGCCCGGGACAATCCAGAGTGGCAGCCAGTTCACTAACCCATTGTGTGTAACAGCCATCATTGCACTGCCTAGCACCGGAATGATTTCCTTGGTGTAAGTCCGTAATTGTGTCTCAATACGTTCTAATTTTGTTCTACTGGCTTTGAGTGGCCATAGCTTCTCGAATTGCTGAATACCCATGAGTGACTGGCTGGCCCCAGTGTCCAGCTCCATGCGCACTGGGATATCGTTCAACAAAACCCTCATCATCATTGGTGGCGTTTTGGTGCATGAACTGTGAATATTCGCCGCATGGACTCGCTGAACCTCGGCGTCCATCGATTTGCCCCAAAAGTCATCCTGCCTCACAGAACCCTCTTCTGCTCCATCTGTCTCATATATCAGTCTGGTTGCAGGTTTTCTACATATTCGAGCTAAATGGCCACTGAGATTGCAGTTTCTGCAGACAAAATGTTGGAATCTGCAAGATCTGGCTGAGTGTTTTCCCCCACACCTCCAGCATGAGTTAAAGTTTCCATTGTTGGGAACAAAGGGACTTTGGTCAGGAATTCGCGCTGACTGTCCCTTTGACTGCTCTTAAGTACCCTACTAGTGGGTGTCAATGGCCCCATCCCGGGCCGCATTGTCCACTGTGATGGCGTGAACGTCCGTTCAGCCTGCCATTGTCTCTGTTGAGGTCCTGCTCTGTGGTCCATTGCTGCCTGGTGAATGTCTGACTGCCCCTGCCTGCCTGCGGAGCTCTGAGTAGCATTTATGATGTTGACTCCCTGATCCATCGCCGCGTTAGAGGAAGAATTGCGCACGTAAATCATTTTCGTCTCTTCCTCCCCCGCCATGAAAGTTTGAGCTAACAACGCCGCCGCTTCCAAGGTCAAGTTCTTAGTCTCAATTAACTTGCGAAAAATTCCCGCATGACCAAGACCCTCGATGAAGAAGTCCCTTAACATCTACCCCTGCAGGCGTCTGTGAACTTACAGAGGCTGGCCAAACGCCGGAGGTCCGCTACAAAGTCCGGTATGCTCTGTCCTTCACGACGTCAGTAGGTGTAGAATCTGTGTCGAGCCATATGTATGCTGCTCGCTGGTTTGAAGTGCTCCCTGATTAATTTGCTGAGCTCTTCAAAGGTTTGTCTGACGGCTTTTCGGGTGCCAGTAAGTCCTTCATGAGCGCATAAGTCTTTGGTCCGCAGCTGGTCAGGAGATGAGCCCGTCGCTTGTCGGCTGCTGCATCCTCTAGCCAGTCTTTAGTAACGAAGCTTTGCTGAAGCCTCTCGACAAAATCGTCCCAGTCTTCCCCAACACAGTACCGTTCCTCTGTACTACCGGTGGCCATTCTCGTGGGTCGTAAATTCCCGTTTCTCGCCGCCAATGTAAAGTCCTTATTCTACAGCATGAAACCACATGAGGCACATTCCAGGGACAAGGCCACTCTGTGACCTTAACTCTCTATTACAGGACTCCAGAAGTGATGACCCTGCATGGGACCTCCCTTTATATACCTGTGTGATCAGGTAAGGAGTGTCTCCCACAAGTTCACCCCCTTTGGTCAAGGTGTGCATCTAAGTTGAGTGTATACAGTAATACAGTGGTGTTACATTGTAGTTACAAACATGACAGTTAGGTTGTAGATCAGCCATGATCTCATTGAATGGTGGAACAGGCTCGAGGGTCAAAATGGCCAACTCCTGTTCCTATGTTCCTATGAATGGGGATGGACTGTAAGGAGCAACAGTGGGCATTTTCTGTCTGCCTAGGAAACCTTCTATAAGCATTTAAAGTAATCTCCTATCCTAATTTGATAGAACAAATCTTCTTTAATCTGATTTCAAAAGAAATAATAGGTTAAAAATTGGAAGGTTTTTCAGTTGACCACTCTATTCTGAGTTCTGAGATTTGGTCTGGGAATTGAAAATCCCTTATGAAACATTTCAATTCCAATACAGGATGATTACCACAGGTGGAATTTATCAATCAAAAGACTTTGTTAATATCCAAGGACATTCCTTGAAAAAGTACAACCTCCAGATTGTAGGTAACAAGGTCTGTTTATATGAATTGCTGTAAAATTGGTGAAAGAGAGAAAAGTGCTTTATAAAATTGATGAAGTTATAACAGTGTCCTGAACAAGGGTTAAATCATCTAAATATTTATAAAACTAAATCTGACCACTACACTAATGCAAATCAATGGATGCAGTGGCAAAAAGAAATAAAGTAATGATTATATATTGATTTTGTAACTGATAATTGACTTTAGTCATTAAATATCTGATGACTGAACATTTCATCTCTCAATTCAATTAAGCTGCAAAAAGAGTACTGGCAGTATTTGACTTTTAGAAAAATGATCCTCAATTACATGGCAATCGGTAAGATATGAGTGAAGTGTCTTTTCAAATTTGGACTGAGGCCATTTTACCGCAGTCTTTTCATTGAATTATGTTCGAAGCATTTTAAAGTTGTTTGTTGAGGTCATTATGATGTTATTTTTCTTCAGTTCCTTGAAGACTGCAGTGCCATCTCTGCAGCACAAATAAGGAAACTTTTGGAGTTTGCCATGTTCTTCAGCCTATATATTAGGCGAGAGAATGTTACTTAAGTAAGACATATTCCCAAATGAGAAAGATGCTTAAGGCGATATTTGTTCTGAAGGAGTGGCATTTTCCAATCGGGGAAGGAGGGAGAGTCACAGGTTTGAGCCTGTTTGGAAAGTAATAAAACTGCAACAACATTTCTGGGATCAGTTCGGACATGAAGGCATAACAAATATTACAAGGAACTAACTTCCTCTTTCTCTTTTGGTACTCTCACTTGTGGCTTTACAGAATGCACACTTGAAGTGCTGGGGGTGGGGGGGGGGGGCAGTGGCGGAATGGCCCTTCAGAAAAAGGCTCGTTAGCATCACTAAGAGGGTTTCCACCGCGCCCCATTTTTACGCCCCGCCCAGCGCTCCGATTCCTTGTTGGTCACGTGCCGACCTCTTACTGCCCAGCGGTGACCCCTTTCCCGCCCCGCGGGAGCGCAGCCGCCACCAGTCGATGCCCCCGATAGCTTCGCAAGGTGGGAAGCTGTGAGTGGCAGGGTGGTGCAGCTGCCCTTAAAAGAGAGAGCACACTGCCGTAGCCGCCATTTTGTTTTAATTGTCGGCCGATTCCTGAGTCGGCTCGACAATGGCAGCCGTTGGTTCGGCCAGGCCGCCTGTCTCCTCTTGGGTGCTGGACCGAACCCCTCCCTGGTGGAGGGGAGGGACGTTGTGACATGTCAGCTGATGGACACTGTCCCGCTCCCGGCCTGATCCCGCCCCGATACTACTCCAACAGCATCCCAAAGCGCTGGGAGGCGGTGTCAGCGTTAAAGAGCCGAATATTCCGGCTCTTTCCTCCGACTCCCGCCGGGCGCTAAATCTCTGGCTAATTCGAAATGCCCACCCCAATTTCTTGCTGAGGGCAATTTCGGCCCCATAGTGTCTTGATTATTTGATATTTTGCCATTTGCTCCAAAAATTATTGGACTGATTTTGCAGTCCAGGCTAAGTTTAAGCTTTTCTGTCTACGAGATGGAACAAAGCTAGCCAACAGTGCAGTGAACTGGCTGCCTGCAGTTTTGTGGGATCAGCTCAGTTGAATAATTATTCTCAGCTTTTGTTACAGTTTAGGCCTTTTGCAGGGAGCTACCCTAATGGAGGATATGCACATTATGGTCAGCAGGTCAAATTTAAAGGAATGTATGGACAAAGATAAATGACAGCACTGAGTGCAGCATATAGTTTCAGTCCCTATAAAGCTGCACAATGAACCTCAGGTATTTGTCAGCTTTTCCCAGGGCTGCAGTGGGGGGGGGAAGGCATTAACCAAACAAATTCCATGATCTTTAGTCTCTCACTGGCATCTAGGTTGGCATGCAGGTTGTGCACTTGTACTCCTTCAACTTCTAATATCTCTATACGGTCCTGTCTCTCGCGAGGTGGGACACTTCATTAACATATTTAACATATCCCACAGTGCAATTGGCAGCCTGATTTAAATTTAACAGTTGCCGCGAGGGTTTCCCAGGGCTTGCCGAAAGGGAGGCGGGAACTGCCTGTTGAAGAAGGTAAAAGCACTCCTTGTGGGCCAATAGGAGCAGGAGTGTTCCCCCCACTCCGGCCCCGCAAGGAAGCCTTCGGTCTACCCTCTGTCAGTTGCAGCCGCTCTTCCCCCTGCCCCCAAGCCCTGATCTCTGGGTCCTTCTCTCCTACGATGGCCTCTACCACCCCCCAGCTTCAATCTCTCACTCCTTCCCTCCTGCGATGGTCTCTCTCTCCCCCCTAGCCCTAAAATCTCCCTCCCCCCTCCTCCCAATTGCCGGAAACTGTCCGCTAGGGTCCCCGGCTGCAGACTCCTGCTGCTGGTTTTCCCGCCCAGCAGCCAGCAAGCCTATCAATTTGGCCCGCTGCTGGGCAGGAAACGCAAGAAAAAAATTATAATGTGGTCCTGCTCTTAAATTCGGCACGACCTCCATGTACCCAGCCTTGCCGGGTGTTCCACTCACTCCCCCACTCTCCACCCCCACCCCCCAACCCGTTACTTGAGACCATCCCAAACTCGGCTGTCCATGTTCTAACTCTCACCAAGTCCCGTTCACCCATCACCCCTGTGCTCGCTGACCTACATTGACTCCCAGTTAAGCAACACCTCGATTTCAAAATTCTCATCCTTGTCTTGAAATCTCTCCACAGCCTCGACCCTCCCTATCTCTGTAATCTCCTCCAGCCCTACAATGCCACCCCACCCCTCAGCCCCCGAAATGTCTGCGCTCCTCTAATTCTGCCCTCATGAGCATCCCTGACTATAATTGCTCACCCATTGGTGGCCGTGCCTTTTGTTGCCTAGGTCCCAAGCTCTGATATCCTCTCCCTAAACCTCCCCACCTCTCTACCTCTCTTTCTTCCTTTAAAATGCTCCTTAAAACATACCGCTTTGATTAATCTGCCCTAATTTCTCCTTATGTGGCTCGGTGTCAAATGTTTGTCTTATAACACTCCTGTGAAGCACCTTGGGAAGTTTTACTACATTAAAGACGTTATATAAATACAAGTTGTGTTGTTGTATTGCGATTTCACCCCACCCCCCCGCCCCCCCCTCACAGCCCCACGCACCCTCCCTGTTAATTTAAGGTTCTACGTTTCTCTTTATATAACAAAATGGCACTTACAGGCCGTTCAGTCTAACGTCAGTAGTGGGAAAATTATTGGAAAAAGTCCTGAAGGACAGGATAAATCTACATTTAGAAAGGCAAGGATTAATCAGGGACAGTTAGCATGCATTTGTTAAGAGAAGATCGTGTTTGACTAACCTGATTGAATTTTTCGAAGAGGTAACCAGGAGGGTCGATGTAGTGTATATGGACTTTAGCAATTTTGATAAGGTCCCAAATGGCAGACTGGTTACGAAGGCAAAAGCCCATGGGATCCAGGGCAAAGTGGCAAGTTGGATCCACATTTGGCTTAAAGGTAGGATGCAAAGGGTAATGGTTGATGGATGTTTTTGTGACTGGAAGGATGTTTCCAGTGGGGTTCCGCAGGGCTCAGTACTGGGTCCCTTGTTTTTTGTGGTATACGTCAATGATCTAGATTTGAATATAGGGAGCATGATTAAGAAGTTTGCAGATGACACTAAAATTGGCTGTGGTTGATAATAAAGAGGAAAGTCATGGGCTGCAGGAGGATATCAATCTACTGGTCAGGTGGGCAGAGCAGTGGCAAATGGAATTTAATTCAGAGAAGTGTGAGGTAGTGCTCTTGGGGAGAGCTAATAACGAAAGGGTATACACATTAAATGGTAGGCCACTTAGAAGTGTCGATGAACAAAGGGACCATGGAGTGCTTGTCCACAGATCCCTGAAAGTAGCAGGGCAGGTGGCTAAGGTGGTTAAGAAGGCATACGGAATGCTTGCCTTTATTGGCTGAGGCATAGAATACAAGAGCAGGGAGGTTATGCTTAAATTGTATAATACTCTGGTTAGGCCACAGCTGGAATACTGCGTGCAGTTCTAGTCGCTGTATTATAGGAAGGATGTGATTGCACTGGAGAGGGTGCAGAGGAGATTTACAAGGATGCTGCCTGGAATGGAGAATCTTAGCTATGAGGAAAGATTGGATAGGCTGGGTTTGTTCTCCTTGGAACAGAGGAGGCTGAGAGGAGACCTCATTAAGGTGTATAAAATTTTGAGGGGCCTGGATATAGTGGATAGCAAGGGCCTGTTTCCCTTGGTGGAGGGGTCAATTACGAGGGGGCATAGTTTTAAAGTGGTTGGTGGAAGATTTGGAGGGGATTTGAGGGGAAGCTTCTTCACGCAGAAGGTTGTGGGGGTCTGGAACTCACTGCCTGGAAGGGTGGTAGAGGCAGAAACCCTCAACACATTTAAAAGGTGCTTGGATGGGCACTTGAAGTGCTGTAACCTGCAGGGCTACGGACCTAGAGCTGGTAAGTGGATTAGACTGGATAACCTCTTGTTGGCTGGTGCAGATAGGAATCGAATATGGCCAGAGTGATCTCCTAGACTAGTTTCGATCGCCTGGTCGGAGAGGAATGTTCCCAGATTTTTTTCCCCAATTGGCTTGGGTTTTTATCTATTTTTTTGCCTCTCCCAGGAGATCACATGGCTCCAGTTGGGGTGGAGGGTAGAATGTTTCAGTGTAAGGGGTATCGCAGTTGTGTGGGGCGGACCGGTTGGGCTGTGTCATGTATGTAACCACAATGTAACACCACTGTATTACTGTATACACTCAACCTAGATGCACACCTTGAGCACAAGGGATGAACTTGTGGGAGACACTCCTTACCTGATCACACAGGTATAAAAAGGGAGGTCCCTCGGAGGGTCATCGTCTTTGGAGTCCTGTGAATAAAGAGTTACGGTCACAGAGTGACCTTGTCCCCAGAATGTGCCTCGTATGGTTTCACACTGTAGAGTAAGGACTTTACATTGGCGACAAGAAACGGGAATTCACGACCCACGAGAATGGCCACCGGTAGCACAGAGGAACGGTACTGTGTTGGGGAAGACTGGGACAATTTTGTCGAGAGGCTTCTGCAAAGCTTCGTTATGAAAGAATGGCTGGGGGATGCAGCGGCCAACAAGCGAAGGGCTCATCTTTTGACCAGCTGCGGACCAACGACTTATGCGCTCATGACGGACTTACTAGCACCCGAAAAGCCGGCGGACAAAACCTTTGAAGAACTTAGCAAATTGATCGGGGAGCACCTCAAACCGGCGAGTAGCATACATATGGCCTGACACAGATTCTACACCAAGGATTTGACCTTGGAAGCGGCAGCATTGATAGCTCAAACTTTCACGGCGGGGGAGGAAGAGACGAAAATAATATACATGCGCAATTCTGCCTCTAACGCGGCGATGGATCAGGGAGTCAACATCATCAATGCGACTCAGAGCCCCGCAGGCAGGCAGGGGCAGTCCGACACTCCCCAGGCAGCAATCGACCACAGAGTAGGACTTCAACAGAGACAATGGCAGGCTGAAAGGACATTCACGCCATCACAGTGGACAATGCAGCCCGGGATGGGGCCATTGACACCCACTAATAGGGTACTTAAGAGCAGTCCAAGGGACAGTCAGCGCGGAATGCCTGGCCATAGTCCCTTTGTTCCCAACAATGGATTCTTTAACTCATGCTGGAGGTGTGGGGGAAAACACTCAGCTAGATCTTGCAGATTTCAACAGTTTGTCTGCAGAAACTACAATCTCAGTGGCCACTTAGCTCAAATGTGCAGGAAGTCTGCAACCAGACTAATATATGAGGCAGATGGACCAGAAGAGGGTTCTTTGAGGCAGGATGACTTTTGGGGCAAATCGATGGACGCCGAGGTTCAGCGGGTCCATGTGGCGAATATTCACAGTTCATACACCAAAATGCCACCAATGATGATGAGGGTTTTATTAAATGGTATCCCAGTACGGATGGAGCTGGACACTGGGGCTAGCCAGTCACTCATGGGCGTTCAGCAATTTGAGAAGCTATGGCCACTTAAAGCCAGTAGACCTAAATTAGCACGTATTGAGCCACAATTACGGACTTACACTAAAGAAATCATTCCGGTGCTAGGCAGTGCAATGTTGGTTGTCACACACAACGGGTTAGTGACTCGGCTGCCGCTCTGGATTGTCCCGGGCAATGGTCCTGCACTGTTGGGGAGGAGCTGGTTAGCCGAGATGAACTCGAAATGAGGGGATGTTCACGCAATGTCATCTGTGGAGCGAAGTTCGTGCTCACAAGTCCTACAACAATTCGATTCACTATTCCAACCTGGCGTCGGGACTTTCAAAGGCATTAAAGTAGTGATACACATCACCCCGGATGCCAGGCAAGTGCACCACAAAGCCAGAGCAGTGCCGTATGTGATGCGGAAAAAGATCGAGAGCGAATTGGACCGGCTGTTGAGAGAGGGCATCATCTTGCCTGTTGAATTCAGCGACTGGGCGAGCCCCATCGTTTCCATCATAAAAGCAGATGGCTCTGTCAGGATCTGTGGCGACTACAAGGCCACCATCAATCGGGTGTCCCTACAAGATCAATACCCGCTCCCGAGAGCGGAGGACCTCTTCGCCACACTGGCAGGCGGCAAGCTGTTCACCAAGTTGGACCTCACTTCCGCCTATATGACCCAGGAACTGGCCGACAAATCCAAACTACTGACCACCATCATCACGCACAAGGGACTGTTAATTTATAACAGGTGCCCGTTTGGCATTCGATCAGCGGCCGCGATTTTTCAACGAAGCATGGAAAGCCTGCTTAAATCCATTCCTGGAATGATCCTCATCACGGGTCGAGACACCGAGGAACACCTCCACAACCTGGAGGAGGTGCTACGCCGACTGGACCGGGTAGGCCTGCGACTCAAGAGTCTAAATGTGTGTTCTTAGCTCTGGAGGTTGAGTTTCTGGACAGGAGGGTTGCTGCAGATGGGATTCGGCCCACCGAATCCAAAACAGAGGCGATCTGACGAGCACTCAGGACCCTGCAACACATCGGAGTTGCGTTCATTCCTGGGATTGTTGAACTATTTCGGGAACTATCTGCCAAACTGGATCACGTTGTTGGAGCCGCTACACGTGCTCCTGCGTAAGGGTTGCAATTGGTTTTGGGGGGACTGTCAGGAACGGGCTTTTGATCGGGAGCGAAATCTACTTTGTTCAAACAAGTTGTTGACCCTGTACGACCCCTGTAAAAAATTGGTTCTGACATGTGATGCATCGTCCTATGGGGTTGGATACGTGTAGCAGCAGGGCAATGCTGAGGGTCAACTACAACCTGTAGCTTATGCCTCCAGGTCGTACTCTCAAACAGAACAGGGATATGGGATGGTCGAGAAGGAAGCGCTCGCATGTGTCTATGGTGTAAAAAAAATGCATCAGTACCTCTTTGGTAGGAAGTTTGAATTAGAGACGGACCACAAGCCATTAACATCCCTGTTGTCAGACAGCAAGGCTATCAATGCCAACGCATCAGCTCGCATACAGCGATGGGTTCTCACGCTGGTTGCTTATGACTACTCCATCCGGCACCGGCCGGGCACTGAAAATTGCGCTGACGCGCTCAACAGGCTTCCACTGGCCACCACTGAGGGGGCAGCGGAGCAAAACGCCGAGATGCTCATGGCTGTCGATGCCTTTGACAGCGCAGGCTCCCCCATCACAGCCCGCCAGATCAAAATCTGGACAAACAGAGATCCCCTCCTATCCCTGATTAAGAAATGTGTCCTGACTGGGGTTTGGGCGCCCGCACACGGAGCATGCCCTGAGGAGGTCAGACCGTTCCACAAACGGATGGATGAGCTCTCCATCCAAGCCGACTGCCTACTATGAGGCAGCCAGGTAGTTATGCCCCAAAAGGGCAGGGAGGCCTTCATCAAGGAACTCCACAGCGAACACCCAGGCATTGTGCTGATGAAAGCTATTGCCCTGTCACACGTTTGGTGGCCTGGAATTGATTCAGACCTGGAACACTGTGTTTGCAGGTGCACGACGTGTGCCCAGCTGGGTAATGCCCCCGGGAGGCCCTGCTCAGCCCGTGGCCCTGGCCCACCAGGCCATGGTCACATATTCATGTTGACTACGCGGGCCCATTCACGGGTAAGATGTTCCTTATTGTGGCAGATGCGTACTCGAAATGGATCGAGTGCATCCTTCTGAATTCATGCACGTCATCCACCACCGTGGAAAACCTACGTGCGATCTTTACAACCCATGGCTTGCCGGACATCCTGGTTAGTGATAATGGCCCATGTTTCACAAGCTACGAATTCCGAGAGTTTATGTCAGGCAATGGCATCAACCACGTCAGGACTGCACCGTTCAAGCCGGCCTCCAATGGCCAGGTGGAACGGGCAGTCCAAATCATTAAGCAAGGTATGCTCAGGATTCAAGGACCCTCCCTACAATGCCGCCTATCGCGTCTCCTGCTGGCCTATAGATCCCGACCGCACTCGCTCACGGGGGTCCCGCCCGCAGAGCTACTAATGAAATGGACACTCAAAACTCGGTTGTCCCTCATTCACCCAGTCCTGACCGACATAGTTGAGGGCAAGCGCAAGTCACAAAACCGTAATTCGAGGGGGAGATGTATAGAAATAAATGATCCTGTATTCGTCCTCAATCACGCCATGGGGCCCAAATGGCTTGAGGGCACTGTAATTGACAAAGAGGGGAATAGGGTCATCGTGGTAAAACTCAACAATGGTCAGATATGCCGTAAGCATCTGGACCAAGTAAATAAAAAGGTTCAGCATCAACACGGAGGAAGCTGAAGAAGACCATGAGATGGAGCTCACAACACCGCCAGTGAACGAGCAACAAGAACAATCAGAAGAATGCACAGTCCCTGTGGTCAGCCCGGACAGGCCGGAATCACCACAGGTGACAGACACTCACGTCTGTGTCCAACAACCAGACCCCCAACTGCGGCGCTCCACGAGGGACCGTAGACCACCTGAAAGACTAAACCTATGATCCCAATAAGACTTTGGGGGGGAGGTGATGTCATGTATGTAACCACAATGTAACACCACTGTATTACTGTATACACTCAACCTAGATGCACACCTTGACCACAAGGGGTGAACCTGTGGGAGACACTCCTTACCTGATCACACAGGTATAAAAAGGGAGGTCCCATGCAGGGTCATCATCTTTGGAGTCCTGTGAATAAAGAGTTAAGGTCACAGTGACCTTGTCCCCAGAATGTGCCTCGTGTGGTTTCACACTGTAGAGTAAGGACTTTACAGGCTGGATGCTCTTTACCTTTCTGCCATTGTTCATTGTTCAAGGTTTATATGTAACCTTCAGGGCTGTTGACCGAGGGGCGTGCTTCTCCTTGTCAACCGGCACGGACATTATGGGCCAAATGGCCTCCTTCTGCGCTGTAAATTTATGTTTCTATCTATACTATTCGCTTCAACCACTCCCTGTGGTAGTGAATTGCACATTCTCACCACTCTTTGGGTAAAGAATTTTCTTCTGAATTTCCTATTGGATTTCTTAGTGACTATCTTACATTGATGGCCTCTAATTATGCTCTTCCACACATGTAGAAACATTCTCTCTGTATCCACTCTATCAAATCCTTTCATAATTTTAAAGACCTCTATTACGTCACTCCTCAGCGTTCTTTTTTCAAAAGAGACCCAGCCTGTTCATCCTTTCCTGATAATGTATATCCTTGCATTTCTGGTATCATCCTTGTAGATCTTCTCTGCACCCTCTCCAGTGCCTTGATATCCTTTTTATAATATGACGACCAGAACAGTACACAGTACTCTAAATGTGATCTAACCAAGCCTTGATAAAGGTTTATCAAAACTTCCCTACTTTTCAATTCTATACCTCTAGAAATAAACCCTAGTGCTTGGTTTCCTTTTTTTATGGTCTTGCTCAACTGTGTCGCAACTTTTAGTGATTTGCATATTTGTACTCCAATCCCTTTGTTCCTCTACCCCACCTAAACTCTCACACTCCAAGTAATAAGTGACCTTTTTATTCTTCCTGCCAAATGTAATGCCTCACATTTATCTGTGTTGAACTTCATTTGCCAATTATATGCCCATTCTGCAAGTTTATTAATGCCCTCCTGTAATTTGTTGCAGTCCTCCTCAATATTGATGATCCCCCCCAAATTGGTGTCATCTCTAAATCTAGAAATTGTGGGTTGGATTTTCGGCTTTTCCGATTTTGGGGTGCTAATCGCGGTGGGGCGGTCCCGATACCGCCTGAAAAAAGTTTGTGCCTTCGACTGGAAATTACAGCAAAAAATGGGGATCCATGATCAGGGACGTCAAATCAAGCATTACACAATGGACTTTGTGCACCCAAGCCAAAAATAGCAGCGTTAAAAGAGGCGGCCATTTGGCACATGCACAGTCGCATTTTAGATTTCCCGAGTGCAGACATTATTTCAGGGCGCACGGCTTCCTCTGGGCATGCGAAGATAACCCGCCCAACTTCTGGCACTTCTGCACAGGTGGAGCAGCAGTAGGCCAGGCAGTGTGCCAGGTGTTCTAAGCAGAGGCGGCTGAGGCTTTAGTCCACGCAGTGTAGAGGAGGTGGACATCACTCCATCTGGTTGGGGGAGGGAGACCGCTGCCAACTATTTTCAAATGATTATGATGTGAAATTGCCCAGGAGGTGTCTGCGGCAGACACGCTTGCCAGAACTGGCACCCAATGCCTATAAAACTTCTACGACCTTACCAGAATCGTCAGGGTGAGTACCCTTCACATTTATGTACGCCTGCCAACGTGAATGTGAAATCTTTCATGTATCTGCCCATTCTCAAAGTCTTGCAGCCTGTGATGTGGGTTTCACAATGCATCAGAAAGCTGAAGGCTGACATTTCCAGCCATTGCCTCTTAATGAAGAATGCACATACACTCTTGTCTCCTAATCATTGAACATTCCTCACAATACTCCCACTGCTGATATGGGTTTCATAAAGATCACCTGCAGCCCCTATGCTACCTCCCTCTCACCTCCTCCCAATCGCTCATAAAGCTCATGCAACATCCACACAGATTGAAGTGAAAACATTTGCACATCCACACAGTCTCAGCTATTGAACTATGGTAGGCATATGTGGCACAACAGGAGATGTACCCTTTCCGAACCCTTCCTATTTTTCCCATTGCAGATGAAGATCTCACACAACAGGCATGAGCAATACTGGATAGGCGGGGGTCCGCCTCAGATCCTGGACTTAACAGACGTGGAGGAATGGGTATCTGCCCTCATTGGAGCACCAGCTCGGACAATTGCCGGGGGCAATGCTGAGCCCCCTTCGGGTAGTGAGGTGTCAATGGATTACATGACTGATGTAACTTCAGTCAGCCGTATTATGCAGTGGCGTGGGGCCTTCACATGTACATGTGCAATGCCACCTTCCTGCTATCACCCTGCCCCCCGACCCTGCTGCTAACCACACGTCTGTTGTTTTCTGTTTGCAGAAGAACATCCACAATTGTGACAGGCATCCAGGGAGCCATCAACATCTGGCTATGGAGGGGATGATGAGGCGTGCGAGGATGGTGCAATGCCTGAGTTTGAAATCGCCTGCCAATAGCAACCAGCATGATACGCTGGTGAACTAGTAATGCCCCATTAAATTCTCTCACTGACCTTGGAAGGACACTATAAATTGCAGATAAAACTGCCGTTTGCAAGTTGGAACTTGATGCAGCGTGCTGTGCCTAACCATTGCTGTCAATGTGACCTGCGATGTAGAATCCTCCTCCCTCTATTTAAATACGCCCCCAATACCAACTGCTGCACCCTGGGAATGCCGTTTTTGTCAGACATTTCCTGGAGCAGACGTTAAATGAGGCGTTCGTGCCGAATTTTACATCTGGGGTGCAAGTGCAGTGTTGCACAACAATTGACGTCATGATCACAGTCAAACTGGAGGGCGGGACGGTAAGTTTTTGCACCACCGCAAATCAGGAGCCTAATTTACCGGCCGGGCGTAAAAACTTGGCGCCCGGAGTTACACCCAGAAACACTATTTACCGTCCCTCCGGGGCACAAACTGAGGCACAAAAGAGCGGAAAATACAGCCTTATGTTTTTGATTCCAATTCTAAATCATTAATATAAATTATGAACAACAGTGGTCCCAGCACTGATCCTTGTGGGACATCGCTATCCACCTTCTGCCACTGTGAATAGCTACCTTTTACTCCTACTCTCTGCTTCCTGTCTTGAAGCCAGCTAGCTATCCATTCTGCTACTTGTTCCCTGAGTCCGCGTTCTCTGGCATTGTTCACCAATCTATTATTGAAGGCCTTTTGAAAATCTAGATAAATTACATCTACTGCATTACCATTGTCTACTTTCTCTGTTACCTCTTCAAAAATTCAATGAGGTTGGTCAAGCAAGACTTTTCCTTTTGAAATCCATGCTGACTATTCATTATTATATTTTTAGTTTCTAGATGTTCTTCTGTTTTCTCCTTTAATAGTGATTCCATTATTTTTCCTACCACCGATGTTAAGCTGACAAGTCTATAATTCCCTGGACATGTTCTATCCCTCTTCTTAAATATAGGTATTATGTTAGCTCTCCGCCAGTCCTCTGGCACTACACCTTTTTCTAACGAATTATTAAATATGTTTTTTTTTATTTGTTCATGGGATGTGGGTGGCTCTGGCAAGGCCAGCATTTATTGTCCTTCCTTAATTGCTCTTGAGAAGATGGAGATGAGCCACCTTCTTGAACCGCTGCAGTTCGTTTGGTGAAGGTACTCCCACAGTGCTGTTAGGGAGGGAGTTCCAGGATTTTGACACAGCAACGATGAAGGAACGGCGATATACTTCCAAGTCAGGATGGTGTGTGACTTGAAGGGGAACGTGAAGGTGGTGGTGATCCCTTGCACCTGCTGCCCTTATCCTTCTAGGTGGTAGAGGTCACTGGTTTGGGAGGTGCTGCTGAAGAAGCCTTGGCGAGTTGCTGCAGTGCATCTTGTAGATGGTACACACTGCAGCCACAGTACAGTGGTGATGGAGGGATGAATGTTTAAGGTGGTTAGGGAGTCAATCAAGCGGGCTGCTTTGTCCTGGATGGTGTCGAGCTTCTTGAGTGTTGTTGGAGCTGCATTCATGTAGGAGAGTATTCCATCACACTCCTGGCTTATGCCTTGTAGATGGTGGAAAGGCTTTGAGGAGTCAGGAGATGAGACACTCGCCGCAGAATACCCAGCCTCTGACCTGCTCTTGTTGGCACAGTATTTATGTGGCTGGTCCAGTTAAGTTTCTGGTCAATGGAACCCCCAGGACGTTGATGGTGGGGGATCCGGCGATGGTAATGCGGTTGAATGCCAAGAGGCGGTAGTTAGATTCTCGCTTGCTGGAGATAGTCATTGCCTGGCATTTGTGTGGTGCGAATGTGTAGTAAGGCCTCTGCTATTTCTTACCTTGATTCTTCCAAAATGCGTGGAAGCAATCCATCCATGCCTGGGGTTTTATCCTCTTTGAGTTTGATTAGTTTATTTAATATATCCCCTCTTTTTATTTTAAATGTACTTATCTCATTACTAATCTCATCATCCAATGTTATGTCCATCTGTTCTATCTCCCTGTTAAATACTGAAGCAAAATAATTATTTAATATTTCTGCCATCTCTCTATCGTTACCTGTGGTATTATCCTGGCTATCCCTAAATGGCCCTATTCCCATCCCAAACTTCCATTTTTTTATTGCTGTGCCTGTAAAATATTTTACTAATTTGGTTGATGTTCCTTGATAATGCCTGTAAAATATTTTACTATTTTGTTTTATTTTCCTTGATAAGTTGTGGCCCAGGTAAATTTAAATAATTTTAATGCTTAATGAGGCTCTCACATCTCCAGCAACCCCAGTGCAGAACTCAGCTATAAAATAAATGAGCTGCGTGAGAAGCCACAAGGCCTAATCACAAGATTTTCTGGCACATATGCAACAGCACCCTCATAAACATGAAGACGTTCTCTTAATGCCTGCATTGAGCTATCTTGTCCCTACTTTTTCTCCACTATTGTAGTTCTGCATTTCCTTCTGCTCTCAACTAAAAAGAGGATCACAAGACTACCTGTCACAGGGTCTCTGCAAAACCAATGTCATTCTGCAGCTGCCTGCTAGGAAATATGCAAAAGCAGCTCAGATTGGCTTGCTAATTTTTCCTCCCTCTCTCTTTCTTTGTGTGGAGGAGTGCATGGCCTCTGTTCAGCTGATTTTAGTAAATCCTTGCTGGTGTCGAAATCTGCAAACTACCTATTTGTAGCTATTTACTAAGCTCTTCAACCATTTAATATATCTCCCTCACCACACCTGAAAAACAGTGAGATAATGGAGTACAGTAAAATATTTCAGATTCCAGCTTTACCACATTCCTTATATAATGCTGACAAGGGAGTTACTGTTCTTCCAGCTAACACCCACTTAATTTCTTATTCAAACACTTGGAAAATAAATAATTTTCATACAATATAACCATCTCCAGTATTTGTAATCTATTATCTAACTTGTGCCATGCACGCAAATATTGTAGAGATGAAGTAAAATATTGTTACTGAAACTCCCACCTAAAAGCATGGGCACTATTTGACAGTGGACACATTTTGAAATTAAATGATGGAAAGCACACTAACAAAGGAAAAACAAGGCTGCATGTCCATTCATCTCTAATCATATACAGATATTAAAACAACAATTACTTTCCACAAAATTTGGGAGACTGTGAAGTAGTCTGTGCCATGCTCTGGAGTCAAATCCTATTTAGGCCACTTGTACGTATATGTTAGAATTCAGAATGAAAAAAAGTCTATTTTATACCTTTCATCTGCATAATTTCTTTTGTGGTTTTACACACTACCTTTACTCCCTTCCATCTAAAAAATTGCATCATTCACCCTACTATGAGAGCAAAGAGGCAACTGGTTCTAGACCACTCAAACTATCTGCATGGAAATTAAAAATTGGATGTTACGCCTTATGGCTTCCCTCTCTCCCACTGGGGAAGAACCATGGGGTAGAAATTCGTCTCGGGTGCTAGTGCAAAACAGGCGGTATTGGAACGGCTGCCAGTTAAACGCAGCGCCTGATATTCAGTTCTATTGCTGTCAATGGAATTAACTATCAACCACTGCGGATAACAGGCAGCCGATCTGATACCACCCATCTTGCGCCACTCCCCGAGACGAATTTCTCCCCCTTTGTCTTTTTCGAGTCATGGGTAAACAGCACATGTGCACTACCATTCAGTCCTGCAGCAAATTATTGCACTACCCATTTAACCACACAATCTAGGCTGGAACTTCAGGGAGTGCTGCACTGCCAGAGGTGCTATCTTAAGGATGAAACATTAAAACCAAGTCTCCATTTGCCCTCTCAGCCGGATATAAAAGTTCCCATGGCATTATTTTGAAGAAGAGCAAAGGATTTCTCCCCAATGTCCTGACCAATATTTATTCCTCAACCAACATCATTAAAAAACATATTGGCCCAAAAATCGCAGCCTCTCCAGATCCGTGCAGAGTTTCTATGGACCCAGGAGGGCATTGGAAAAGCCAGTTTTTGACGCGCAATGCGCATGCGCTGAAAACCGGCTTTTTCGATCTGTCATGTTTCTGGCTTGACAGATTGCACGCATCTCAGGAGCGAGGACATTCCCACAGCAGAGATTGAGCTATTTGCCCATCTCTTGCTCTGCGAATGTCCTTAAAACTCTTGCGCATAGCCTACTTTTACCAGCATAAGAGTTTAAAAACATATCAAAAACATATTAAAATAAAATTTAAAACTACATATTTATGTTAAAAACCCTGCCCACTCTGGTAATTTTATTTTAAACCATAATTAAAACTATTTTTAAAAATCGGCAAATTTTTTTTTCAAAAACATTTCTATCAACTTTAATTTCTATAGTGTATTTACATGAGGTATTTTTAAAATATTTTATGTAGTGTTTGGGTGTTTGACGGTCTTTCTCATTCATAGTAATAGGAGTTTCAGACTTACGAAACTCCTATTACTATGAATGAGAATATACTATACCTGATTGGCTGCCCAGAGCCATATGACTCAAGCTCCAGGCCTGCGCACGTCCTGACATGCACGCGCTGCGACGCACAGTCAGGAGAGGCCTCAGGTGGGATCTCGCGTGGGCGCAGAAGCTTCAGGTAGGTGCGCTTCTTTTTTCTAGAATCCAGTCGAACGCCCGTGGGAAGGAGAAACCGGGATTTCTGGGCCAATCTGGTCATTATCTCATTGCTGTTTGTGAGACCTTGCTTTGTGCAAATTGGCTGCCACACTTCCTACATTACAACAGTGACTATACTTCAAAAGTACTTCATTGGTTGTAAAATGCTTTGGGATGTCCTGAGATCATCAAAGGCGCTATATAAATGCAAGTTCTTTCTTTATAAATATATATAAATGTTATTTTAGTTTTGTCTCTTTCCTGTATTTCTATCTCCCCACATCATACCACAGCTAAGAGGCAATCACAGGAATTCATTAAGTTCCAGGAATCCTGAGGATCAATACATGTTGCACTATGTATGTCTGCTCTGCTGTACAAAATATTTCTTGATCCTCTGTTTCTCCCCCCATGCTGAACAAACAACAGCAGTAGTGTTAGAATTTGTGCAGGGGTTCCAAACATCCCTCTAACACACTCCCAATGGCTATTTAAAGTTCAGTTAGAATGAATAATGATGGGTTGGACTAAAGAACTGGTTGAACTAATATGAATTGGAATATTATGAGTCATTTGATGGGAGGGGCACTTCTGTGAGGTATAGCTGATGCAGCAGGTTTTTATCTTCTGCTGTTCTCCACCCCATTAGGTGGACTGCTGCATTGTTAGTCCATTTTCAAACAAACTTTCAAACCCCAGAGTGATTATCTGTACGAACATCTTTGTGGCCATCTGCGCATGTGCGCGGTATCCCGGAGTCGCTCATGCGCAGTACCCAACAGTTGTGGCCTGCATGGTGGGCCGTGCATTCCTTGGCAAAGTAACAAGAAGGCCACTGGATCCATTGGTGGCTGGCGGGGAACAGAGAGGATTAAAAGGGGGAGAGCGCGGAGGGGGGGCAGGGGAAGAGGAGAGGGAATAAGAGGATCGAAGGGGGAAGAGAGAGGAGGGGAGGGGAGAGAAGGGAAGGAACTAGGGGGTGGGGGAGGGGTGTAAAGCATGTTGGGGGTGGGGGAAGATGATCCAGGTCTAAAGGGGGAGGAATGAAAGTGGGAACGTGATCCAGATGGTAAGATAGATCACGTTCTTCCAACCTCACCCCTTTACACCTAATTCTCATTCCCCTCCCCCTAGATCTGGTTGATTTCTCGGAAAGCTCTGTGCATGTGTGGCAAGTGACATCATTAGACTGGACAAAATCCGGAAGTCAAGACTGTCATTATTCACTTCATACCCAATAAACCTGTTAACAATCCGTGACCCACACACAATGCCCCATATATGGCAGGGGCGAGGGCAAGTTTAGGAACTTGTTGGGGAGAGAAGGTGAGGAATCCGGGAGGGGGTGGGGGGAAAGAACTTGGGCACGGGGAGAAGGTCAGGAACTTGGGCGGGTGGGGAAGTTGGTTGCGGGAGGAGGTCAGAAATTTGGTGAGAAAAAGTCAGGACCTTGGGCAGGGGATGGTCAGAAACTTGGGTGGGGGGAAAGGTCATGAACTTGTGGGGGAGTTCAGCAACTTGGGTAGGGGGGAGGTAAGGAACTCAGTTGTGGGGAGGGCAAGCATTTGGGAAGGGGAGAAGGTCAGGAACTTGATCTGGGGGTAGGAGCTCAGAAACTTGGGAGGCGAAAGTCAGGAACTTGGGCAGGGAAGAAGGTCAGGAGCTTGGTGGGAGGAGGTCAGGAACTTGGGAAGGGGAGAAGGCCAGGAGCTTGAGCAGAGGGAGGTCAGGAATTTGGGCAAGGGGAGGTCAGAAACTCGGTGAGGATGGAGGTCAGGCACTTCAATATGGGGAGAAGGTCAAGGAACTTGGGCGGGTGGGGAGGAGGTCAGAAACTTGGGAGATCAGGAGCTTGGGTGGAGGAGGGCGGAGGTCAGAAACGTTGCCGGGGAGGAGGTCAAGAACCCGGGGGTG
Organism: Pristiophorus japonicus; assembly: GCF_044704955.1. Lineage (NCBI taxonomy): Eukaryota > Metazoa > Chordata > Chondrichthyes > Pristiophoridae > Pristiophorus > Pristiophorus japonicus. The sequence goes on from NC_091985.1 coordinate 91,901,749, forward strand.
GTGAGTGGGAAGGTCAGGAATTTGGGCAGGGGAGGAGGTCAGAAACTTGGGGAGAGGGAGAAAATTAGGCACTTGGAGGGAGAAGGTCAGGGTCAGGAACTTGTTGGGGAAGGAAAATGTCAGAAACTCAGGTGGAAGGAAGGTTAGGAACTTGTTGGGGAAGGGGAGGGTGCAGGAACTTGTTTGGGTGGTGGGAGTAGGTCCTAATCCACGAGTGTGAGCCCTCTCTGTTCTATGTGAGCTCCGTTCTGTCCGGAGCCTGGCAGTCAGAATGGCTCGAATTATACTTTGCAAAGTGTAATTACAATTCACCACACTTTAGGAAGCTGTGAAGGCGTTAAAGAGGGTGCAGAAATAAATTACACAAATGGTTCCAGGGATGAGGGATGTCAGCTACGTGGATAGACAGGAGAAGCTGGGGTTTTCTCCTTAAAGCAGAGAAGGTTGAGAGGAAATTTGATAGAGATGTTCAAAATCATGAGGGATCTAGACAGAGTAGTTAGAGAGAGACTGTTCCCATTGGCAGAAGGGTCGGGAACCAGAGGACACAGATTTAAGGTGATTGGCAGAAGGCCCAAAGGTGACAGGAGAAAATACTTTTTTACGCAGCGAGTGGTTAGGTAATTCACTGCCTGAAAGAATGGTGGAGGCAGACTCAATCACGGCTTTCAAAAGGGAATTGGATAAGTACCTGAAAGAAAAAAAAATGCAGGGTGGGGGAGTGGGACTAGCTGAAGTGCACTTGCAGAGAGCCGGCACGGGCTCGACTGGCCGAATGGCCTCCTTCTGTGCTGTAACTATTCTATGATACTAATTGTTTACTTCGGCAGGCAGGATCTAATTACACATTCCAGATAAACTGCTGGGTGTGTCTTGTATTCAAAGGGGACCAATCAGAAATCAGGGTCTTGTCCTCCAAGGTGACCAATCAGAAATCTGGAGTTGGAAATAAACCCGACCTTCAAAACCTGCCCAGTAAGGATAGGCGAGTCTCATCGACAGTCAAGGCTAGGATTAGAATACGAGCCCAGTGAATCTTTACCAGTGGAGATACTGGGTCACCCTGGAATCTACTGTGCTTTGCATTAAAATTTGTTCTTACCGCAACTTAAAAAGTAGCTGAAACTTGTGTGAAAAAGACTAAGTACTAGAAATTCAATTGCGCAGCACCCATTTTTGGGTGAGAAATGGTTGTTGAATGATGCAATATGGCATGCGCTCAGTCCGTGCCGGAAGTGTGCCGTCAGTTTTCTCAGTGCATAGCAGCCAAACTAGCAGTACATAAAGGGACCCTTGGAGGCTGACCCCAAAGAGGTAAGTACAACATTTTACACTTTCCTGAATGTGTAGCTAGGAGGAGGAGGAGCACACCTCCTAGTTCCATATTAAAATTGCGAGCAGACGTTGTCTCCCCCGCCCCCGCTCCTGATTGCCTCAGACGTATCTGCTGCCCTCTTGTTCTCCCCTGTGACCAGCGAGCTGCCTCTTGGGCCACACTTGGTGCCAGGTAATATTCAAATTATGCTGGCGGACTAATTTCCCGTGGTCCTGCCACTGGTCTTTTTAGCTGTGAGTCGCTGCACCCAGATTTGGGCATGATCCAATTCCAAGGCCTAACTGTCGAGAAACGCTGGGTTGCTTGTAAGTCAGATAAGAAAAGTTTCTGTGGAACTGGCAAACAAGCTCACAGTTGCTGGAATTTATAAATACCAGACAGCAAGAAGACTGTCAAGATAGCACAGTGAATGTGCTAGACACATGCCACACATCAGGATGCATGGCTCATGTGCAGTATTTATAGTGTAGTTTACATTTAAATGATCAGACAGAACGACCAAGTGGAGCAGTTCAATGTGTAGATTAGATTTTAAAATCTAACCTTTGAGTCAGAAGGTTGTGGATTCAAGTCCCACTCCAGAGAATTTGAGTACTTAATCTAGGCTGGCGTTTCAGACTTGCCCTCTCAGGTGGATGTAAAAAATCCCATGACATTATTTTGAAGATCAGGGGAGTTCTTCCTGGTATCCTGGACAATACTTATTCCTCAACAAACATCACTAAAACAGATGATCTGGTCATTATCACTTTGCTGTCTGTAGGAGCTTGCTGTGCACAAATTGGCTGCCATGTTTCCTACATCATCATCATCATAGGCAGTCCCTCGAATCGAGAATGACTTGCTTCCACGTCAAAAAGTTCACAGGTGTTTCAATGAAGGACCTAAAATTCCAGGTCCCGAACTAAATCTTGAAGGGTGGAAGATGCCTGTGCATGGATTGATTTACCATGGGGTGGCTGTTGCATACCAGCTACCACACGGGCTTGACAGAGCTAAGTCTTGGTCCAGTGGCAAGGATTAACCAAGACAACTGGAGACCAGCTCTGCTGCATGGACCTAATGTGCGCACATATCGCATATTAATTGACTGAGGTTGTTACACAATCTCCCCTAGACTCTACGGCTCCATATATTTGTTGCAATCCAAACTATTAGTGTTGTACCAGAATTGAATAAATAGTTGATAAGCTGCTAGCTAATAAAAACTTTTACCGTCACAATAAAACACCCAAATACGACAGTAACGCAATCCATGGCATTGCACATCGGCGCACCTCTCCCCGGTGGTACTTGAAAGCGCTGCCACAAAGAGGTACCCGAGGATTCGCCGACCGGGTTTTCGCCGTGGAGGGTCAAATCACAGCGAAAACCTGGTCACAAAGTCGGTGAAAATGCAGCCCTAATTGTTTAGCTTATAATAAATAGACTGAATCATAGTATCCAAGGGAGATTATGTAACAACCTCAGTCAATCAATATGCGTGACTATCTTTTGGGGAAAATATATATATAATACACAAAGAAAGAGAATAAAAGAACACATTTGTAGTTACATAGCACAAGGGCATCCCAAACCATCTCACAGCCAATTAATTACTTTTGAAGCACAGTTACTGCTCTGTAAGCAAATACAGGAGTCAATTTGTGCACATCAAGAGCCCAAAAACAATAAATGAGATGAATGGTCAGTTAATTGTGCTTTTTGGAGGTTTTGTTAAGGGAAGAATGTTGGCCTGAAGTTATACCTAAAGCAGATTTATGATGTCACAAGGAAGTTGTTGTGACATCAGGGAATTTACTGTGACAGCATGAATCACATTTCATTGTAGAATGTGTAACAGAATGGCTGGGCTCAACTCATTCGGAATATCACCAATCACATTCTCAGCTGCACAGACTCTCTCTCTTCCGGTATTCCCAACCATACCAATTCCCAATGGCTGCCTATGACCTAGTGACTTGCCTTTAAGGTTCTCATCCTTGTTTTCAAATCCATTCATTGTCTCACCCTACCTTACCTCAGCAATCTCTTCCAGCCAAATGACCCCAGACATACCCTCCTCTGCACCTCCAACAATGGCTTACTCCTCTTTGTCCACTTTTTCCATTCCACCATCAGTGGCTAATCTTTCAGGCACTGGGACACCCTCTCTGATCCCTTTGCTTTGCCTTCTTACTTTCAAACACTACAACAGTAACTACACTTCAAAAGTACTTAATTGGCTGTAAAGAGTTTTGGGACGTCCTGAGGTCGTCAAAGGCAATATATAAATGCAAGTTCTTAATTTTTTAATAACTCCTTAATAACTGAAGGGGTTACCCCAAAACATATTTTAAAATAAAAATATTTTCAACTGCATCACATGCAAAAATATTTAAAAACTGAAACTGAGTTGATGTATGTATTTTTATAATAACCTGTCATAATGGTGTCAAAATATTAGCACACACTTGCAAATCACCATTGTACCAGAAATTCTGAACCATTTTTGCATTTATATAGTGCCTTAACATTATATTCTATTTATAGTGTTATAAGCACTTATTATCAAACTAGTTGCCACTTTTGTGTCGATTTTGATTCAGTTGGGTTGAGTTAATGCTCTAGGACAGGAGAGTAGAAAATTAGGGGAGAAAAAGAGAAAAGATATTGAGCCTAGTGCAGCCATCACACTGCATTTTATTTATTTGTGGAGTATTGGTGATAATCTTTGAAAACATCCATATACTCAAAGATTATAAAAATTCAACCATTATTATCTAGTGATTCCTTGTTCACCTAAACATTGGTGACAGCATGTCTGGGTTCAACAATGTAGTATCGAGGGACCGCCTATGATGTTGATGACCATCATGGTCAAATCATTTGGTGTCTGTGTTAAAAGAAGTATACGCCCACATGAGCAATGGCCACTGGCTCAGATACTGGCAGGCTGACAGTACCTGCAGAGCCATTCCCCAGCATGAATCAACGCCTTCAGGACAAGAGAGGAGAAATTTTAAAAAAAATACAGGTGCAAACCAAATTGGGCAGATTTTCTTTGTTTCAACCTTTTCCAGTTTATAACAGATGTCATTGTGGGACTGCCTATTGGTGATTACATTTTAGTATTTGTTCCTAAAATGCAATATAATAGTGGTATAAATGTAATCAATTTAATTATTTTTGCAATGTCCACATTTATTTTCTGATTGTTTGGTTTTGCTATGAAGATTCTGTGAGAAAATGTAATTATTTCAGGAATGTAATATAAAATATTTATTGTGCATTTGTGGTACAGCAGCAAGGGTATAAGCTATGGATGGCAAGCCTTTGTTGCAAGTAAGAATATGAAATTCTGCTCCAAATGAATACTTGTAATTCTTTCAGAATATGTCTGTTTAAAAAAAATTATGTCAAGGCAAAGGGGAAATGCACTGCTTAGCAACACCAGACCTGTGCTGCCTTTTGATCAGATAAGCAGTTGCTGAAGTATTCTAGTAAAATGGGTAAGTCATTTCTCTATCTGCTGACTGCACAGAAAGGTCACATAAGTGAAAAATGAGTCTCCTCCTTTCGATTCTAAGAGGATGGATTAAAATCACTACCTAACGTGGAACAGCCACTGACGTATTTGTCAGCATATACAATATTCCAACATGGTACATGATTCACTCTTGGTTTTCAATGTAATGAAAGCATTTGTGCAATGCTAAACTTATTCAGTATTTAAAAGGTTCCACAAGCGATAACTATCATTCATAGTTCACACAATCTTTGCCTCACAAATAAATATAAGGTTACTGAAGAAAAACTCAATTGTAATTGCAAATATTTGCTAACTTTTAAACCACATGTAATTGTGTTATGGACAAGTCCTACTACTAACATTGACACTTTAACCTCCAAGAAAACATCAAGGCCTACTTGGCCTGCTGCAGTGGAAGTTTCTGGGCCACATGCATAGCAATGGACTGCCTGTAACAAGCTGCGCTACATAACTTTCCACAGACTGTTGTCTTGTAATCAGTGATAAATGTTTGCTTTTTCTGAGTCATCATTCTGCGGAAAGATATAAAGTGCAATGCAGTGTATTTTTTTCTAGAACGTACTGTAAGAAAGACAATTGAGGAGACTCCCCTGCCCCCCAATAGTGAAAAAATGCAGTTTGTCGCAAATTGTATTTATCCACAGCACTACGCACTGTGAATCAAAGCTCACAGCATTTAGCAGAGAATTTATTTATGCTGGTAGTATAAGGAATACTGTATAAACAATGCTGTCACAGTCTTTCAGTGCCTAAACAGACAGCTGGGTAAATAAAGCCTCACAAGCTCCTTGTCTCTCTGATGGGTTTGAGGTTATAGCCTGCTGCTTTCTTCCTTTGTCTGGCGATTGTGTGAACAAGAATCACTGCTGCTATCTGCTGAGCCACTGTAGGCCTATAGCATAATGCTTTTCCATTCATCTAACAGCTGTGTGAAATCTCATATGCCATCCTTTTTAGTGTGATCACTGAGCGATCAAATCTAATAGGTTTCTTGTTCGCTCAGTAACTGTTTGAATAATCCAACTGAATAAAACAGAATTGGGTGTATAAGAAGGACGGATACACAGCTACTATTCAACCAATATTTGGATCCACTGTAAGTCAGTCAAAAAATGTAGTTTTGCTACTGAAACTGTCCACTGTGTTTATTTAAGGTTTCATTTTTATTACAGAAATATTTAACACAGAAGGAATTTTACTGTAATATTTTCAGGTTTCATGAAGAAACAACTTTTACATTTTATTGTGGTTAAATATTATGTACTGGTTGTATTAGATTCTGCAGAGTTGTTCTATGCAGCTAATGTATAACAATTCTAAAATACCATCAATAACATGTTTAGAATCATAGAATGGTTACACAGCACAGAAGGAGGCCATTCGGCCCGTCGAGCCAGTGGCGGTTCTCTGCAAGAGCACTTCAGCTGGTCCCAATCACCCGCCCTTTCTCTGTAGCCCTGCAATTTATTTTCTTTCAGGTACTTATTTAATTCCCTTTTGTAAACCATGATTGAATCTGCCTCCATCAATCTTTCAGGCACTGCATTCCAGATATTGACCACTTGCTGCATAAAAATGTGTTTCCTCATGTCGCCTTTGGACCTTCTGCCAATCACCTAAAATCTGTATCCTCTGGTTTTTGATCCTTCCACCAATGGGAACAGTTTCTCTCTATCAACTCTGTCTAGATCCATCATGATTTTAAACACCGCTATCAAATCTCCTCTCAAACTTCTCTTCTCTAAGGAGAACAACCCAATTTCTCCAGTGGATGCTGTAATCTTAAAAAAAATTACTAAAATTAATAAAACTATTTCCCTACCAAAGGGTCCCGATCGCAGCAACACTCCAGCGGTGTCCCGTTCGAACACTGACTCGAATACCTTCCGGGGCACCGTTGGGAAAAGGCCTACCTTTTTGCAGCTAAAAATCTCTGTCCTTGCCGCTTTTCAGCGGCCCACACGCTGCAGAGCTCTCTGCTGGAAAGTCTCCTTTACAGCGGCTTCACCGCGTCATTTCTGGCGGAAGTGCACACTGCTCAAATCCCCCTCAAGCTGAATATAGCTCGGGGAAGGAAAATCATCAGACCGCGGCAGCCATCCCTTCGGGGACGGTGAATTTCGGCCCCTATGTTACCTGTCACTTTATTTCGTATCCATGCTGCTACTGTCCCTTTTATCCATGGGCTTCAACTTTGCTGGCAAGCCAATTATGTGGCACTTTAACAAATGCCTTTTTGAAGTCCATGTATATCACATCAACCGCGTTGCCCTCATCAACCCTCACTGTTACCGCATCAAAAAATTCAATCAAGTTGGTTAAACATGATTTGCCTTTAACAAATTCATGCTGGCTTCCCTTAATTAATCCATACTTGGCCAAATGACTGTTAATTTTGTCCCGGATTATCATTTCTAAAAGCTTCCCCACCACCGAGGTTAAGCTGACTGGCCTGTAGTAGTTGTTGGGTTTATCCTTGCACCCTTTTTTGAATAAGGGTGTAACATTTGCAATACTCCAGTCCTCTGGCACCACCCCCATATCCAAGGAGGATTGGAAGATTATGGCAAGTAGGCCGCAATTTCCACCTTTACTTCCCTCAGCATCCGAGGATGCATCTGACTTATCTACTTTAAGTACAGCCTTTCTAGTACCTCCATTTTTATAAATTTTTATCCCATCCAGTATCACAACTACCTCCTCTTTCACTATGACTTTGGCAGTGTAAAGTCCTTACTCTACAGCATGAAACCACACGAGGCACATTCTGGGAACAAGGTCACTCTGTGACCTTAACTCTTTATTTACAGGACTCCAAGTGATGACCCTGTGTGGGACCTCCCTTTTTATACCTGTGTGATCAGGTAAGAAGTGTCTCCCACAAGTTCAACCCTTGTGGTCAAGATGTGCATCTCGGTTGAGTGTATACAGTAATACAGCGGTGTTACATTGTGGTTACATACATGACATCACCTTCCCCCCAAAAGTCTTATTGGGGTCATAGGTTTAGTCTTTCAGGTGGTCTATGCTCCCTCGTGGAGCGCCGCAGTTGGGGTTCTGGTAGTTGGACACTGACGAGAGTGTCTGTCACCTGTGGTGATTCCGACCTGTCCGGGCTGACCGCAGGGACTGTGCATTCTTCCGATTGCTCTTGTTGCTCGTTCACTGGCGGTGTTGTGAGCTCCATCTCATGGTCTTCTTCTGGTTCCTCCGTGTCGATGCTGAACCTTTTTTTTAACCTGGTCCAAATGATTACGGCATATCTGACCATTGTTGAGTTTTACCACAATAACCCTATTCCCCTCTTTGTCAATTACAGTGCCCTCAAGCCATTTGGGCCCCATGGCGTGATTGAGGACGAATACAGGATCATTTATTTCTATACATCTCTCCCTCGCATTACGGTCATGGTACTCGTTTTATGACTTGCGCTTGCCCTCAACTATGTCGATCAGGACTGGGTGAATGAGGGACAACCGAGTTTTGAGTGTCCGTTTCATTAGTAGCTCTGCGGGCGGGACCCCCATGAGCGAGTGCGGTCGGGATCTATAGGCCAGCAGGAGGCACAATAGACGGCATTGTGGGGAGGGTCCTTGAATCCTGAGCATCCCTTGCTTAATGATTTGGACCGCACGTTCCGCCTGGCCATTGGAGGCCGACGTGAACGGCGCACTCCTGACATGGTTGATGCCATTGCCCGACATAAATTCTCGGAATTTGTAGCTTGTGAAACATGGGCCATTGTCACTAACCAGGATGTCCGGCAAGCCATGGGTTGCAAAGATCGCACGGAGGCTTTCCACGGTGGTGGATGACATGCATGAGTTCAGAATGATGCACTCAATCCATTTCGAGTACGCATCTACCACAATAAGGAACATCTTACCCATGAACGGGCCCGCGTAGTCTACGTGAATACGTGACCATGGCCTGAGCAGGGTCTCCCTGGGGGCATTACCCAGCTGGGCACACGTCGTGCACCTGCGAACACAGTGTTCCGGGTTTGAATCAATTCCCGCCCACCAAACGTGTGACCAGGCAATGGCCTTCATCAGCACAATGCCTGGGTGCTCACTGTGGAGTTCCCGGATGAATGCCTCCCTGCCCTTCTGGGGCATAACTACCTGGCTGCCCCATAGTAGGCAGTCGGCTTGGATGGAGAGCTCATCCATCCGTCTGTGGAACAGTCTGACCTCTTCAGGGCATGCTCCGTGTGCGGGCGCCCAATCCCCAGTCAGGACACATTTCTTAATCAGGGATGGAGGGGATCTCTGTTTGTCCAGATTTTGATCTGGCAGGCTGTGATAGGGGAGCCTGCGCTGTCAAAGGCATCGACGGCCATGACCACCTCGGCACTTTGCTCCGCTGCCCCCTCAGTGGTGGTCAGTGGAAGTCTGCTGAGCGCGTCAGCACAATTTTCAGTGCCGGGCCGATGCTGGATGGAGTAGTTATAAGCAGCCAGTGTGAGGGCCCATCGCTGTATGCGAGCTGATGCTTTGGCATTGACAGCCTTGCTGTCAGGTAACAGGGATATTAATGGCTTGTGGTCTGTCTCTAACTCAAACTTCCTACCAAAGTGGTACAGATGCATTTTTTTTACACCATAGACACATGCAAGCGCTTCCTTCTCGACCATGCCTTTCCCCCGTTCTGCTTGAGAGAGCGACCTGGAGGCATAAATCACAGGTTGTAGTTGACCCTCAGTATTGCCCTGCTGCAACGCGCACCCAACCCCATAGGACGATGCATCACATGTAAGAACCAATTTTTTACAAGCGTCATACAGGGTCAACAACTTGTTTGAACAGAGTAGGTTTCATGCCCGAACAAAAGCCCGTTCCTGACAGTCCCCCCAAAACCAATTGCAACCCTTACGCAGGAGCACGTGTAGCGGCTCCAACAACGTGCTCAAGTTCGGCAGAAATAGTTCAGCAGTCCCACGATGTGTTGCAGGGCCTGGTTGCTCGTCGAATCGCCTCTGTTTTGGATTCGGTGGGCCGAATCCCATCTGCAGCAACCCTCCTGCCCAGAAACTCAACCTCAGGGGCTAAAAACACACATTTAGACTTCTTGAGTCACAGGCCTACCTGGTCCAGTCGGCGTAGCACCTCCTCCAGGTTGTGGAGGTGTTCCTCAGTGTTTCGACCCTTGATGAGGATTTCGTCCTGGAATATGATCGTTCCAGCAATGGATTTAAGCAGGCTTTCCATGTTTCGTTGAAAAATTGCGGCCGCTGATCGAATGCCAAACGGGCACCTGTTATAAACGAACAGTCCCTTGTGCGTGGTGATGGTGGTCAGTAGTTTGGATTCGTCGGCCAGTTCCTGGGTCATATAGGCTGAAGTGAGGTCCAACTTGGTGAACAGCTTGCCGCCTGCCAGCGTAGCGAAAAGGATCTCCGCTCTCGGGAGCGGGTATTGATCTTGTAGGGACACCCGATTGATGGTGGCCTTGTAGTCGCCACTGATCCTGACAGAGCCATCCGCTTCTATGACGGGAACGATGGGGCTTGCCCAGTCGCTGAATTCAGCAGGAGAGATGATGCCCTCTCTCAACAGCCGGTCCAATTCGCTCTCGATCTTTTCCTGCATCACATACGGCACCGCTCTGACTTTGTGGTGCACTGGCTTGGCGTCCGGGGTGATGTATATCACTATTTTAGTACCTTTGAAAGTCCCCACGCAAGGTTGGAATAGTAAGTCGAATTGTTGTAGGACTTGTGAGCACGAATTTCGCTCCACAGATGACATTGCGTGAACATTCCCCCATTTCCAGTTCATCTCGGCTAACCAGCTCCTCCCCAACAGTGCAGGACCATTGCCCGGGACAATCCAGAGCGGCAGCTGATTCACTAACCCCGTTGTGTGTGACAGCCAACATTGCACTGCCTAGCACCGGAATGATTTCTTTAGTGCAAGTCCGTAATAATGTCTCAACACATGCTAATTTTGATCTACTGGCTTTAAATGGCCATAGCTTCTCAAATTGCTGAACGCCCATGAGTGACTGGCTGGCCCCAGTGTCCAGCTCCATGCGTACAGGGATAGCATTTAACAAAACCTTCATCATCATTGGTGGTGTTTTGGTGTATAAATTGTGAATATTCGCCACATGGACCCGCTGAACCTCGGCGTCCATCGATTCACCCCATAAGTCATCCTGCCTCAAAGAACCCTCTTCTGGTCCATCTGTCTCATATATCAGTTTGGTTGCAGGTTTTCTACACATTCAAGCTAAATGGCCACTGAGATTGTAGTTTCTGCAGACAAAATGTTGGAATCTGCAAGATCTGGCTGGGTGTTTTCCCCCACACCTCCAGCCTGAGTTAAAGCTTCCATTGTTGGGAACAAAGGGACTATGGCCAGGCATTCCGCGCTGACTGTCCCTTGGACTGCTCTTAAATACCCTATTAGTGGGTGTCAATGGCCACATTGTCCGCTGTGATGGCGTGACTGTCCGTTCAGCGTGCCATTGTCTCTGTTGAAGTCCTACTCTGGGGTCTATTGCTGCCTGGGGGTGTCGAAGTGCCCCTGCCTGCCTGCGGGGCTCTGAGCCGCATTGATGATGTTGACTCCCTGATCCCTTGCCGCGTTAGGGGCAAAATTGCGCGCGTATATTATTTTCGTCTCTTCCTCCCCCACCATGAAAGTTTGAGCTAGCAACGCCGCCGCTTCCAAAGTCAAATCCTTAGTCTCAATTAACTTGCGTAAAATCCCCGCATGACCGATGCCCTCGATAAAGAAGTCCCTTAGCATCTCCCCCCTGCAGACGTCTGTGAACTTACAGAGACTGGCCAAACGCCGGAGGTCCGCTACAAAGTCCGGTATGCTCTGTCCTTCCTGACATCGGTGGGTGTTGAGTCTGTGTCAGGCCATATGTATGCTACTCGCTGGTTTGAGGTGCTCCCCGATCAATTTGCTAAGTTCTTCAAAGGTTTTGTCTGCCGGATTTTCGGGTGCTAGTAAGTCCTTCATGAGCGCGTAAGTCTTTGGTCCGCAGCTGGTCAAAAGATGAGCCCTTCGCTTCTCGGCCGCTGCATCCCCCAGCCATTCTTTCATAATGAAGCTTTGCTGAAGCCTCTCGACAAAATCGACCCGGTCTTCCCCAACACAGTACCATTCCTCTGTGCTACCGGTGGCCATTCTCGTGGGTCGTGAATTCCCGTTTCTCGTCGCCAATGTAAAGTCCTTACTCTATAGCATGAAACCACACGAGGTACATTCTGGGAACAAGGTCACTCTGTGACCTTAACTCCTTTTTCACAGGATTCCAAGTGATGACCCTGCATGGGACCTCCCTTTTTTTACCTGTGTGATCAGGTAAGGAGTGTCTCCCACAAGTTCACCCCTTGTGGTCAAGGTGTGCATCTAGGTTGAGTGTATACAGTAATACAGTGGTGTTACATTGAGGTTACATACATGACAGGCAGCACCTTCTTCCTTGGTAAAGACAGATGTAAAGTATTAATTTAGCACCTCAGCCATGCCCTCTACCTCCATCCGTAGGTCTCTTTTTTGGTCCCTAATCGCCAACCCCCTACCCTTCTCTGAATACCCATTTACTATAGAAGACTTTTGGATTCCTTTTTATGGTAGCTTAACCTTTTTATGTTTGATAGATCAGAAAGAATAGTATTTGGTGACCTCGTAAATCATTCTAAAAAATAATGTCTGATAAAACTTTACAACGGTTTTATTACCACTTCAAGTCTGATGCTCCTGACTTGGAACAGATTGTAAAGGCCTAAAGACTTGGAAATATATATATTATAAATATATATATATATACCTCATATGTTATACTGAGTCATACAGAGTAAGAAGGGCATTAAATTGAAATTGGTGCCCCACTCAAATGGGAAGAAATTCATTATAGCCCAGTACTGGGCGGTACTTTAGAAAAGTTTGAGATTTAGCACCAGGCACTAATGAATCACGCTGCATGCAGAATTAAGTCTAATTGCTCAAAGAAAGGATTGGAACACTAAATCAAGTGCTAATGGCCTAGCTCAGTGGCGTTCGACTCAAAGCACTAAGCAATATCAGATACAGTCTAATCGCAAGCCATCATTGCCATGGGCTCTTTCCAGTTCTTAAAGGAGAGGTTCATTGATGCTGCAGAAGCTCATTCTAGTGTAGCACTTTGATATGTTGTGAGAATAAAAATGTCACTAATATTTAGCAGCCATAACACTCCAGAGACTAAACAACCTTTAAATGACTGAATTAAACTGTTGTACAATGTCAAACTGTTAAGGAATTAGTGAAACAGCACTAACCTGACAGCTGTGACTCATGATCCCTTTAAGTAACACCCCTGGAGTCAGCATCCGCCTGCTTGATGCCTCTTCTCCCTGTTGCTGTCGGGGCGAGGTGCTAAGGCAGGGCTCGACATTGAATTTTGCAGATTGGGTGCTCAGTGTGAGGATGTGTACAGAAGAATTGTGAATGTGGCAGAGGGATGGAGATAGGGAATCATGGGAAAATAGCTAAAGAAATGTCAAGTTGCAGACAGTTGCAGAATCAACAGAAAAAAAGGGGTTACTGAGAGTTGAGGTTAAACACGGGTCATGAGAAAGACGCAAGGCGGCACAAAGAAAGAAAACAATCCTAGATAGGAGGGGAAAAAGTAATGGCTTTTACTGATAAGGAGGAAGGGAAACTAATTGGGTTCTTTACTGATAAGGTAAGACAGTGTAACGAAGCTATAACTAACCTGACCCTGACACCAGCCCTAACTGGGAGACTTTCTTGCCTGCCATTGGACGTACTCGGGGGGGGGGGGGGGGGGGGGGAGGCAGAAAGGGATTGGATAGACAAAGTGCTAATCAAATGTGTTCTGTTTTGAAAATGTATAACTCTTGTTGTTTCGCGCTGAAAAGGGGCTTGTCCAGAGGAAGGTAAACCAGGCTCTGATTGAGAGTGTTCCTTTGTCTTGACAAGTACTGGCCGGAGAATCTTCAATAAAGGTCTTTTACAGAAAAGGCAAGAAGGTGTTCGCGTCAGTGTATTCGCTGAAACAGATTGAGGGAAAAAGAATCCGTATTAACATTTGGTGTCAGAAGTGGGATCTCAACGGACGGCTGCCGGGGACTTGCGAATTAAGAGCCGAACTAGCCTCGGACGAGACGGGAGGAAAATGGCCACTGGAGTGAGTACTTTTTAAATACCACTTCGGTTCCCTCCAGTCCCAAAAGTCTGAAGAAAGTTTTGCCACTCGCTGGTTCTCAGGTAGCGTCCGAACGAGATCCAGGTCAATCTGGCGAATACCTTTTAACTTAGGAAATAAGTGTCCAAGTCAGGTACGATGTCGACCTTGTATTTCACTTGGCCCATCTAGGCGCTGATTGGACTTAAATAGACTATTGCGGGGCGACGCGAATAGGAACACCGCGGGGTGACGCGGAGGGATAGGGAAATAGACTATCGCGGGGCGACGCAAATAGGAACACCGCGGGGAGACACGGAAGAAAAGGGAAATTGTGTAAAACTAAATCGCGGGGCGATGCGAGGAATTGTGTAAAACTAAATCGCGGGGCGATGCGAGGAATTGTGTAAAACTAAATCACGGGGCGACGCGAGGAATTGTGTAAGGATAAAAGGAATTGTGTAAGGATAAAATATTTCTTTACCGCAGGGCGACACGGGAATGGGCAATCATGGATCCAAAAATAGAGCCGGCCAAAGAAAAAAATTAATTAATAAGCTTTGTTGAATGAAGAGAGACTTTTGTGAATGTCTGTCGTTGAGTGAGAGCCCTTGTGTGATTTTTTGACTGCGGAATGAATTTTTATGTTTTCATGTTTTCAAAAGCCTGTTTGGAAGAGTGGAGCAGCTGTTTGTTTATTTTAGCTCCACCCACTTCTCCAAACAGAGTGAAAGTTTTTTCAACTCTTTGTAGTGTTGTCCTGTATGTGGGAAGTTTTAAGACATTTTAAGTTAGAAACGCAGGTGTGGATTTATTCGGATGATAAGTTACAGAGCTAGGAAATGCACAAAGGATTGATGACATTGGGTTGAAAGACATAAATTTAGTCTCGGAATGAGATAAAGAATGCCTTTTAAAAAAAGCTTCTAGCTCAAAAAAAAGAGTTTTAAATAAAAATTGAAATTACAAAATTTGAATTGGGATTTTGAGATATTAAGAGAAGGCACAGCAAAATACTGAGGTGGATTCAAAAAAAAAATTATTAAATTAAATCTGATCTCTTAAAGAAAAAAGGAGATATAAAACTAAAAGGTTTAAAAAAAGATGTAATGTACTAAATAAGTGCTGAAAAAATGTGTTTGCGATGGAAAAAGACATAACTTACTAAATACTAGTTGATGTTTGTTGTGAAAAAGATATTGGTTTAATTGGGAAAAGGAAAAAAAACTGGAAGAGGTAAGAGGTAAAAGACACTCTACAGTGATAATGATTTTAAATTACAAGACAGTTTCACTGCAGTTTGAAAAGATTTCCAGAATAGACGGTGTTTATCTAGAAAAGTCCCGAACAGTCTAAACAAGCAGGAGGGTTTTGAAAATAACGAGGAGAAAAGATCTAAGCTATGCGAACTCAGCACAGAAAGAACTGTGAATTAGAGAATCTTACCAAATTTTAAAATTCTTATAAAAAATGGAACTGGCACGGATGTTTAGATTTTGTGCTGAGAGAGAAATAAAACACAAGATTTGCCCAGTGAACGGGACCGTAAAATAAAACGAAATGTTAGAATGTACACAGTGTGTGTGAAAATTGGATTTCAGTAAACAAAATAGCTATTAAAAATGTGTGGTCTCGTTTTAAATCAATCAAAAAAAAATCTTTGGCAATTAGAAGTTAAGAAAACATTGGAGTCTACTCTAAAATGCCGTCTTTCCTGATGAGAAGACTTTTATTATGACGGCTTTACTAATGATTTCTGCTGTTTTAACGGATTCCTAATTTCTAAGCAAGTTTTGAAGGCACAAAGACTTAAAAAAAAAGAATTTTTCGGATGATTACGTGAAGTCACGTAATGACATCAGACTTTCTTACAAACCTGTAAAGGAGTTAACCCTTTCCATTGACAGCTGTTTTATACTGGACATTATTAATTTGGATTTCTTAATAGAATAAAAAAGACTCACCTAACAGAGGAAATGGTGCGATAGTCAGAATAAAAATAAAAACAGAACTAGCCTATGTAATAATAACCGCCTGATACAAATAAAAGAAAGATACTCAAACAAAATAAATTCAAGAGTTAAAAGCTAAGATAAATAAGCTGGAAGAGATTTTTTTTTAAACGGGGCCAGACGGATAGTGCAGTGCGCAGCCATAGCACCATCACCTATGGCAATAGAGCCAATGTACCCCACGGTGGGTAAGTGTAGTCTACAAACCCAACCTAACCTTACCTCCGATTTCACAGAGTGACCGCAACATGCATGGATAAAAGATGAGTAGACCAGAACCTAACACCTGGTGACGACCAGGCTATCTGGTTAAAATTTGCAGTTAAAACACTCACCGAGATGGGACCGCAGCGGCTACATCGACTCTGGAGACTCAGGATACTGGGAACCTTGAGGCCCACGCAGGCACTGGATAATACAGATGGACTACGAGAGATATAGCACACGCAGGAAAGACAACTACATGAACTTGCTTTGTTTAATTTGACTGCCGTAATATGCATCCCAGCAGCCAAGGACTGGAGCAAGGACAGAACTTATTTTAACGCATGGCTATGTATAGTGTATTAAGTAAGGTTGTAATGCAGCAGGCTGCCAATGCCATGGGCGCCAGTAGATTCCGAGGACAGGAGCAAGTTCATAGGACCAAAAGGGGAAGGGATTTCAGTTCTAGAAGCTCATGCCTGGGCGGACGAAGCTGCAAACAAGCAGCCAAATCCACCCCGCAAGGAACAAGGGTGGGAACAGAACGGAGCAAAAAGGGGGGTGGGACCCCAGGATGTTTAGGAAAACTGGCCAGTGGGATAAAATTAAGACCAAGGAGGTCTCTGGAATATAAGGTGCACGCCTGTCTTTGCCCAGGGAGACCTCAACCAGGGGATACCAGTTGGAGAACATGCTCGACCTCTCCGTATGTGGGTACAGATCAGTGGTGTTGGGACATTCGAGTCCGGAATAGATCCACCACCGTTGCTCCAACAACCACTCTGGGAACTACAACTCTTTATAGTACCACCACACATCCTCCTCCCACATGCCCGTCCATAAAGACTGGAGCCAAAGGGGGGGGCTAGTAATAAAAGAATCTAAAGAAAGGATATAATTTGGGGTGCGTCAGCGACTACTTATCCTAAACCTAATGGATATCATTTTTCCTAGCTTCTGTGGGAATGAAACTATAAGTCTATACCAGAACCTGGCACAACGGATCCTTGAAGGCCCGGAACCCACCACCCTGAGATTTAATGTCAGAAATGGAACAGGGCAAGGTCAAACAAAAAGGGGAATACTGGAAACACTAGGCACGGGTTATGCGGCAGTGGTTACAACGATGAATTCCATAGGCCTGTATGCAATATACGACCGGGTTAACAACTTAATGGCGTAGTCTTGAGGGGTTTACTGGGGAGGGACTTGGATAACCAAGCCCTACAAGCACGGTGGGGAGATGGCGCGGAAGGGGAACTGTTACAGGTGGCCCATACATTACAGAAACATGCCAAGACAATAAAATTGAAGCACACAATGGGGAAAGATATAAGTAAACGATTACAGGCTGAGATAGTTTGCTCCGGGTATGGGGCCTGGATATTAAGTGAGGTACAACATAATTTGGAGCAACTCCAGAATGGCGACATACCAGATTGGATTCCGAACAGCATATTTAACAATTGGACTCTAGAGAAAAAAATGAATAACACATGCGAGGTACGAAGGAATAGTCACGCATGGGTGCCGAAATTCAGATGTATTACTGGGCGAGTGAATATGATCGGATTTATGTTGTCCATACCACAGTATGATGTAACAAAGGGAGGCCCCTTATATCAGATCGATAATATTGGTGAAGTGAGAAACCAAACTCGGTTACGTTACCATCAGCCTGCCAGACGGGTGGTTAAAATTAACAATAGTACCAAAGGCATTGACATAACTGACTGCTATAAAATTAACCAAGTGGTTTTATGTCGAGGTACGCCATGAATGACGAATGATGATTGCAGATTCCACCAAACAAACGGATGCATGCTGAGTATCACTCCTCTCAAACACGATTCCGAAACAATCGCTGCTCCACAAGGGAATGGAGCACAGGAGCAGCCAACCCGACGATTAAGACCAGGGGAGGAGTCACCCCCTGTGTCATCACCAACCCCAACTTGTGTTTCAGGCCCATGGGAAAAATAGATGTAAATGGATACCGCATATATCCCGAGACAATGGAAATCATCCACGGAACAATCACGGATACCCTCCGAGAAGGTTACGAAGAGGCGGTATGGGAACCGCAAGGCAAACAGATACCGGAACTAAATGAGGA
Organism: Pristiophorus japonicus; assembly: GCF_044704955.1. Taxonomy (NCBI): domain Eukaryota; kingdom Metazoa; phylum Chordata; class Chondrichthyes; family Pristiophoridae; genus Pristiophorus; species Pristiophorus japonicus. Next base: position 91,920,096 of record NC_091985.1, read on the forward strand.
ACAATTATGTTTGGTGCAAGGAATCCAGAATCAAAGACGCCAGTATGTCCGGCTGATGGAAGAAATAGACAACTTACAGAGAGACACTAACGCAATGCTGGCTGATCAGCCCTGGTACTCAAAGCTGTGGGACATTGGACTTAATATTCAAATTCACCCATGGATAAGAATAATATCACATGTACTTGTAGTAATACAGGGTCTGGTACTGATGGTCATGATGGGATTAACATGTGCACGAATTAAACAGGCCAAACGATAAGTCAGGGCACGCACTATGATTAAGGCCATAAGGGATGAAAATTTAAGCAGTCCTACAGGAAGGACTTACCTTATATAACTCTGTGGGAGGGTTTCAGGAGGTCCCGAAGCTTGGGAGATGGCCACCCAGGTGAATGAACCTATCTGGAACTTGCCTACAGGGAGATAGTTATTGGGAAATATGGCCAGCTTGGCGTATAGCCAAGGGCCAAAAGGGGGAAATTGTAAGAGAAATTTGGTATTAGGGGTACCAGCGAGACAAGGGTTAAAGTGCTGGTTCCTGCACTGGCCATAAGGGGGTAAAAGGCCTCTCTTCGGCCTTGTACCAAGGCTCCAGAAGTTATCAATTCAATAATATTCCAACAGGATACGATGTGAGAACCTAAACAGACATTGATAAGACCTTGCGAAGAGACTCGAGGCGGACTCACAGACAACAAGGAGGATCAGGAAAGAGAGTGCGAACGGCTGAATGCGATACTCCTGGAATAGTCACCAGGGTTATCATGGAATGATAAAAGGGGGGAATGAGGATGTGTACAGAAGGATTGTGAATGTGGCAGAGGGATGGAGATAGGGAATCATGGGAAAATAGCTAAAGAAATATCAAGTTGCAGACAGTTGCAGAATCAACAGAAAAAAAAGGGGTTACTGAGAGTTGAGGTTAAACACGGGTCATGAGAAAGACGCAAGGAGGCACAAAGAAAGAAAGCAATCCTAGATAGGAGGGGAAAAAGTAATGGCTTTTACTGATAAGGAGGAAGGGAAACTAATTGGGTTCTTTACTGATAAGGGAAGACAGTGTAGCGAAGCTATAACTAACTTGACCCTGACACCAGCCCTAACTGGGAGACTTTCTTGCCTGCCATTGGACGTACTCAGGGGGGAGGCAGAAAGGGATTGGATAGACAAAGTGCTAATTAAATGTGTTCTGTTTTGAAAATTATAACTATTGTTGTTTCGTGCTGAAAAGGGGCTTGTCCAAAGGAAGGTAAACAGGCTCTGATTGAGAGTGTTCCTTTGCCTTGACAAGTCCCGGCCGGAGAATCTTCAATAAAGGTCTTTTACAGAAAAGGCAAGAAGGTGTTCGCGTCAGTGTATTCGCTGAAACAGATTGAGGGAAAAAGAATCCGTATTAACAAGTGAGCTGACGTCACGATCTGCCTGGCGCTGAAGTCCCCGGCGCCAGCTTGTTGCACGGAACTACATAGAAACATAGAAACATAGAAAATAGGTGCAGGAGCAGGCCATTCAGCCCTTCGAGCCTGCACCACCATTCAATATGATCATGGCTGATCATGCAACTTCAGTACCCCACTCCCGCCTTCACTCCATACCCCCTGACCTCCTTACCCATAAGGGCCACATCTAACTCCCTTTTGAACATATCCAACGAACTGGACTCAACAACTTTCTGTGGTAGAGAATTCCACAGGTTCACAATTCGCTGGGCGAAAAAGTTTCTCCTCATTTCGGTCCTATATGGCTTACCCCTTAGCCTTGGACTATGACTCCTGGTAATGGACTTCCCAACATCGGGAACATTCATCCTGCATCTTACCTTTCCAGTCCTGCCATAATTTTATATGCTTCTATGAGATCCCCTCTCACCCCTCTCATTCTTCTAAATTCCACTGAGTATAACCCTAGTCGATCCAGTCTTTCTTCATATGTCAGTCCTGCCACCCCGGGAATTAGTCTAGTGAACCTTCGCTGCACTCCCTCAATCGCAAGCACGTCCTTCCTCAGATTAGGAGAACAAAACTGCACACAATACTCAAGGTGTGGCCTCACCAAGGCCCTGTACAACTGCAGTAAAACCTCCCTGCTCCTATACTCATATCCTCTCGCTATGAAAGCCAGCATGCCATTTGCTTTCTTTACTGCTTTTCTTTACTGCCTGCCTACCTTCAGTGACTGATATAGTTCCATGACACCCAGGTCTCGTTGCACCTCCCCTTTTACTAATTTGTCACCATTCAGATAATAATCTGCCTTCCTGTTTTTGCCACCAAAGTGGATAACGTCACATTTATCCACATTATACTGCATCTGCCATGCATTTGCTCATCCACCGAACCTAGCCAAGTCACCCTGCAGCCTCTTAGCATCCCCCTCACAGCTCACATAGCCACCCAGCTTAGTGTCACCTGCAATCTTGGAGATATTACATTCAATCCCTTCGTCCAAATCATTAATGTATATTGTAAATAGCTGAGGTCCCAGCACTGAACCTTGCAGCACCCCACAAGTCACTGCCTGCCATTCTGAAAAGGACTCGTTTATTCCCACTCTTTGCATCCTGTCTGCCAACCAGTTCTCTATCCACGTCAATATATTACCCCCAATACCATGTGCCTTAATTTTGTACACTAATCTCTTGTGTGGGACCATGTATAAAGCCTTCTGAAAGTCCAAATACACAACATCCACTGGTTCTTCCTTATCTCCACTCTGCTAGTTACATCCTCAAAAAACTCTAGAAGATTTGTCAAGCATGATTTCCCTTTCATAAATTTGTGCTGACTTGGACCGATCCTGTCACTGCTTTCCAAATGCGCTGCTATTACATCTTTAATAATTGATTCCAGCATTTTCACCACCACCCATGTCAGGCTAACCGGACTATAATTCCCTGTTTTCTCTCTCATTGGAAAATGACCACCAATGCATCTACTACTTCTAGGGCCACTTCCTAAGTACTCTGGGATGCAGACTATCAGGCCCTGGGGATTTATCGGCGTACAGTCCCATCAGTTTCCCTAACACCATTTCCTGACTAATAAGGATTTTCCTCAGTTCCTCCTTCCCGCTAGACCCTCGGTCGGCTAGTATTTTCGGGAGGTTATTCGTGTCTTCCTTAGTGAAGACAGAACCAAAGTATTTGTTCAATTGGTCTGCCATTTCCTTGTTCCCCATTATGAATTCACCTGATTCTGACTGCAAGGGACCTACATTAGTCTTCACTAATCTTTTTTTCTTCACATATCTATAGAAGATTTGCAGTCAGTTTTTATGTTCCCTGCAAGCTTACTCTCATACTCTATTTTCCCCCTCCTAATTAAAACCTTAGTCCTTCTCTGCTGAATTCTAAATTTCTCCCAGTCCTCAGGTTTGCTGCTTTTTCTGGCCAATTTATATGCCTCTTCCTTGGATTTAACACTATCCCTAATTTCCCTTGTTAGCCACAGTTGAGCCACCTTTCCCATTTTATTTTTAGTCCAGAAAGGGATGTACAATAGTAATAATTCATCCATGTGATCTTTAAATGTCTACCATTGCTTATCCACCTTTAAGTATCATTTGGCAGTTTATCCAAGCCAAATCACGTCTCATACCATCGAAATTTCCTTTCTTTAAGTTCAGGAACCCAGTCTCCGAATCAACCGTGCCGCTCACCATCTCAACGAAGAACTCCACCACACCATGGCCACTCTTCCCCAAGGGGCCACGCACGACCAGACTGCCAACCAATCCCCCCGCCACACAAGACCCAGTCCAGGATGGGCCGGATTTGGCATGCACCGCTGGATTCGTCTCACCGCGGTGCTACTGTCTCAGCATCCGTTAGCAACCCCGCCAGGTGCTGACTGGAGGTGCTAAAGTATTGAATTTTCCCCCCAAAGAATTTTGCATGGCAGATCTATTGGCATCTGAAGGAAGAAAAGAGAGCTTAACATTTTAGACACTGATCCTTTGTCAGATTTGGTCACTCCTATAAAGGGTGAGCCCTTTATAGAAGTGACTAAAACTTGGGGCTGAATTTTCACCACCATTCTGCGACGTTTTTTTGGCCTACGCTGTTTTTTTTTGGAGCAGACTAAAATCAGCAAGTTTCACCAAAGTTTCTGCGCCATTCTAAAGTAGGTGCATCCGATTTTTTTAGTTCCTGTTTTTTTACGTCACTGGGGGTGGAACCTGCTGGTGCGCCATTTCTGGCCATTTAAGCGAGTTTGGCCAAGTATAATTTTTTCTAAAATGGCACACTGCACCCTTCTGAAAAACCTTACCTACATTTAAGGAAATCGACGCAGAGAAGACGCCATTGTTTCAGCAAAGCTGAAGACATGGCACCGGAGTGGGGGGGGGGGGGGGCGGCGGGGATCCTTTCGGCCCGGGATAGGTGCGGGCCGGTGTGGGGTCCATTTGGCCCGGGATGGTAGAGGGCCTTTCGGGGCGGAATAGGTGTGGGACGGTGCGGGGCCCTCTACCATCCCGGGATTGCAGTGGGGGCCTTACGGCTCGGGATTGCAGAGGCACCGGCACAGTAGAGATGAAAAAAATCTATAAATGCTAAAAAGGAATAAAGGAATATCATACTGTTTCATATATTGAGATGTCAGTCTGTTCCAAGTCTCACTTAGTGATCTATTTTACAAAGGGGAAATGCTTTATTTGTGCCTCAGCCCTTCAGTGTGTCCCTCATTACCCTGGCAACCTCAATTTTTCGGCGCTGACCTTAAGCTCCACCCATAGAGCTTAAGGACATCTGCGCCACTCCAAAATGAAAGGTTATGCTGGCGAAGCTTGGAACTTTTATTTTTGATGCAGTCAGGCCACTAAAATATTGGACATACCTCTACAACTGCGCCAAAAAAAGTCCATGTGGAATTTTGGGACCTTTAAAGAAAGAGACATTCAGTACCAATTCTTGCCTAGCAAAAATCAGCTTCCAGAAATCACATGTTTACGATATCTTTGTTTCAGCTGCTGACCTAATGTTATCGATCTTGCAGCTAATAAAATTCAAATGAGGTTCCAAGTGGTTGACGTCAATGCATTGGCAATTTAAATCTTGTGGCTTGTTTTTAATGAGCCAGTGAAATTATTAATGAACATTTTACACTAGAAATTAAAGGGATTTTTATGTTTATTAGCTTTTTGCAGTTTAGTGACTACACGTTTCCTTCAACAGAGACATTTCAGCAGTAAGGCGGAATGCAAAACATGTTTCTATAGTTCTACGTAACCTTGACTGGAATAGTTACATGCACTGTTTTTAATATAACTGTCTGACTCACTGGCAGTCACAAGGAGCCGTTTCATACATACATAAACAACCAGGCCAGGGCTTGCATCTTGAACAAAACCCATTGTCACAACGTCTATTTAAGCTTAATTTTATTACCTGGTATGATATGAAATAATTTTTTTTACAGGTTCTCAGTTAGGTTTTTTTTCAGAATTGTTAGTCAACTGATGTTTATAGTAATAAATTTGATAATTTGAGAGAATCTGTTTACTATTTACTTTCTTATTTTGTGAATAACTTGTTTTAGTTTTCAATATCAAAACATAAAATGTGGGGCTACAAACCATAGCAGCAAGAAATATTCTCTGGAAAACACCAAATAACTCATCAGTCTCTAAAATCCTTAGTAATAACAGCATGCTATGAGTGGTTTTCTGCTGCAGTAATATACCCAGTTCATGGACTGTTAATGAATGTCCCTTTCTCCACACCCATCTCCGACACCCTCACTTTAATCAACGCCTCAAAACTCCACAAACATTTTGTTTCAGGTTACTACTCACATGAAACAAATGTTTTAAACTCCTCCAATTTCAGATTGCCTATTTTATAAAAATAATTTTATAAATAAACAATTCTGTAAGAAGGGTCATCACATGCTGTGGCAAGCAGTAATCAGTTAAGTTCAAAGGGTGCAAGTCACCAGTAAGAAACCTCAAGATTGGAGGATTTTGGGCCTCATCTGCAAACAAAGACGTTAGCCGTTCATTCTACTTGCACTTGCCCACAGACTTTCTATGGGTATTTGCACTGGAACTTGCAGTGATTAGAAATCAATTTCAGTGCCTGCGCCCTCTATAGGGAATCTGGGACCTGTGTGAACAGGGAAAGAAACTGTACCTCTACAACCAATCAGATTGAAGAATCCTTAATGAGGCATACAGAGTCTGAACCAGGAAGTGTCAATTAAAATAGTGAATTTAATGTTAAATCAGGTACAGAAAGCAAAATAAAGAGAGGGAAAGAAAGATGGGATTAGGAGACATAGACAGAAAGGAAAAAAAAAGTTTACATTTTTTATTTTTTTAAATCTCCAACAATAATTAAAATCTGAATGAATGAGACTCCTCACTTGTAAAAGTTAATTTTCAGTGTCCTAGAGAGGTTGTTTGGCAGTAATTAAGATTTATCATGCTGTTAAAAATTTACACTGGAATGGACAAGGTCTAACTTCTTTTGGTGAGTTTAGTTCGTATAATATCACACAAGTACAACAACAACTTTTATTTATATAGCGCTTTTCACGTAGTAAAACATCCCAAGGCGCTTCACAGGAGTGTTATAAGACAAAAAAATTGACACCAACTTCACAACTTCACGCCATGTATTTGAATGCTGAGTCTCTCGGCAAGATGCTATTCTTGTGCGCTTCCGAAGGAGCAGGGCACTCAGCAATTTCCTGATTTCCCTGTTTAACTGTGCATGTGTGGTCGCCAGAAGTTGCTGTTCAATTTACACTTTAATAACGGTGAGTGCTGTTGGCCTCACCATTATTTCTCCAGCAAAATCCAGTCCAATGTGTGGGCAGGAAGTCACTTTAGTTTTGTTGTTAAAGTTCACTTTCGAGGCTGGTACCAGGCCAAGTTTTGCTATGTCAGTGCCAAAAGTGCACAATAATGCTTCCACTGCTGTCCTGACCTGTCAAGAATCAGCGTTGTGAGATGGTGTAGTTCACTTTCATTTACTTATTTTTATATTTCTATGGTACAGGGTATCACTCTTTTAATTTCTACTGATTGACACAAAATAATTGGCCTGTTGATTTCTACTGTAATCAGACAATAGAAAAATACTTTGGCAACGCATGCTGAGTTTCAATGCAACCTCTGCCTATAAATCGTGCATGTGGATAGCACCATCCTGCATGTTTGCATGGCTACATAAGCATTAGCATACTTGCGCACCTGGATAGAAACAGTACCTTTGAAATCAGTAGCTTGAATTAAAGGTGACATTTAGAGTAACTAATAGAATAAAAATAATTTTGTCAGCCAATTGGTAGCATTCTCACCCCTGAGTCAGAAGGTCGTTGCTTCAAGTCCCTCGCCAGAGACTTGAGCACAAAATGTAGGCTGACGCTCCAGTGCAGTACTGAGGGAGCGCTGCACTGTCAGAGATGCCGTCTTTTGTATAAGATGTTAAACCAAGGCCCCATCTACTCTCTCAGGTGGACGTAAAAGATCTCATGGCACTACTTTGAAGAAGAACAGGGGAGTTCTCCCCAGTGACCAGGCCAGTATTTATCCCTCAATCAACATGACTAAAACAGATTATCTGGTCATTATCACATTGCTCTTTGTGGGAGCTTGCTGCGTGAAAATTGGCTGCTGTGTTTCCTACATTACAACAGTACAACAGTGATGACACTTTGAAATAAAATACTTCATTGGCTGTAAAGTGCTTTAGGACAGCTGGTGGTCATATACATGCAGGTCTTTTTTTCTTTCTTTAATAGGCTGCTGCACTATTTAAGGCATAAGGATGATGTGGCAAGCAGGAAGTTCCTAGAACCCCCGATTTTATGAGGCACCTATAGCAGCACAGGGCCTCATTCGGAGGGATGCTGCATCTGGAAAATCAGGCTGAAATATTGCATGTTTTGCGGCGTTTGATTTCGGCAGTGAAAGGAGACTCCGCTATCAACATGTGCGGGCTTTGTTTAAATACAATAAATATGTAAACAGATCACATGCTAAATTTCATGCCTCGGGTGAACCTCCACTCAAAGCACACCTAGCCTATAAAAAACTGGTCTTGGGATCTGGCTGCTGGCCTGCTCAAGTTGGCTTTTCACAGGAAGTTTCTGATATCCCTCCATGGCCTCACCCCTCCCTATCTCTGTAACGTCCTACAGCCCTACAACCCTCCGAGAAATCTGTATTCGTCCAATATGCATCCTCAATTTCCATCGCCCATCCATTTCTCTCTTTTAAGCCACTCCTTAAAACTTATCTCTTTGACCAAACTTTTGGTCACCTGTCCTAATCCCAATATCTCTTTATATGGCTCGGTGTCACATTTTGTCTGATAATGCTCCTGTGAAGCATCTTGGGATGTTTTACTACATTAAAGACGCCATATAAATGCAAGTTGTTGTTGTACGTTAAAATAATTATTGTGTTTAGCTCTTTGCCTTAGTTGATTTTTCTGGGGTAGTCTTCTATTTTGTATTTTTTGCTGTCAATATTTTGATTCATTGTACATGGTTGCTGCTTGCATTTATATTGCACCATGCATTGTGTTGAGGATGGCTATTCCTTTAGGGGTTCCAAACACACTATATAATTGTGTTGAGGAAGAGGTGCTCATGCAGGGACAAGTGCAATTGTACATGAGACATTTCCCCTAAAACACCTTCATACATAATATACCATGGTTTTTTAAATAATTCACTAGCAAAGCTAAGTAATGTTAATAAATTATTTTTTCTTTTCACACAAATCCTGTGCCAGGTCTCTCACAAGGCCTCTCAACTCTAAGCAAATGGAGGCCTTAGCTTGCATATTTATTGGCTTTTTATTTATTTTGAAATATCACTTCCTAAGTGTTATATTCAACACAGCCAGAAACGGAATCAATCTAGCATACCGAGAACTCCTGAGGCATTGCAGAGCCTGTCTCGCCAACTCCCAGCTGACTTTTCTGCTTGGCGGCTTTTCAAAATATCAATGTTGTTGACGGATCACGTGATTATAACACTGCAAGGGCTGCAAATGATAAGAAGCTGCCTTGGGAAAGTGATTTAAATAAATCTTTTTCAAAACAATGCAGGTATTTAGATAAAGCTTTTACTTTACTGTATCATTAATAAAGAAGTCTACTAAATCAGGGGTTCTCAACCGGGCCCCAGGGATCCGTGAGAAGATTTCAAAACAATGATGGGATATCCCGCACCATCACGTTGTTGGCCTGCACCTCCACCACGGTGCCTACGGGAGATCGACTAGTTTTAGCAGGTGGCTTTGGGTGGACTCGCCTCACTGCTGCCCCCCTGCAGGGAGGTCGGCGGCCAGGTCTGGGCACACGCTGCCTGTGGGTGCTCTGCTAACCAATCAAGAGTGGCAGGTGGAGGAAGATGGGCCGGAGCTTCTGTGGGAAAGCAAAGACTTGAGGCCTGTCGCACTCTACCAAGTCAGCCTGGGGCCTCAGTCTCTGTTTTAAATCAGCACAGATGGGCCTGAGAAAACCCCACACAAAATTACCCCCTAGGGTAGGTGAACAGCGTGGTGGTGCAGGACATCCCAACATCATTTTTCAACCCTTTTCAGTTTAAGATCACCTTTGAGTGCATCGAAGATCTGTCGGAGGGTGATTGAGGCCTGGGCAAAGGCCTCCAGGTGTCATAAAGTGGGTGGAAAGTTATCCCTGTTTGTGTTGAGGGGCCTGGGCCTAGTGCATTTTGACAGTTGCTAATGGCAACCGTGTGAGATGAACCTCGAATCCCGTCTCTCACACTTCCCTTTTCCCCACCACACCCCTTCACCCCACCACCCCTTCTCCCCCACACACCCCCTTCTCCGCAACAGCTATTCTCCCGCCCCACACCAATTTCTCCCCCCATACCCCCTTTCCCTCCACACCCCCTTTCCCCTCACCCCCCCTTTCCCAACCCTCTCCCCCCCGCACCACCTTCCTAACCCCCCACACCACCTACTCCCTCCGCACCCCCTTCTCCCCCACCGTACACCCTTCTCCCCACACACCCCTTTCTCCCCTCACACTCCCTTCTTCCCTCTTGCAAACCCTTCTCCCCCCCACCTCATTCTCCCCACCCACTTCTCCTCCCCACCTCATTCTCCCCACCCACTTCTCCCCCCCACCCCTTCTCCCTCCCCGTTCCCCTTCTTCCCCCAAACCCCCTTCTCCCCCCCCACATCCCCTCCTCCCCTACGCCCCCTTCTCTCCCCATGCCCCCTTCGCATCCCTACACCCTCTTCTCATCCCCACAACCCTTTCTCACAGCCCCGCGCCCCCTTCTCCCCGGTGCCCCCTTCTCCCCCCCTCGCAACCCCTTCACTCCCCCCCACAGTCTCTCTCTTCCCCCCTCACCCCCTTCTCCCCCCCTGCAACCCCTTCACTCCCCCCCACAGTCTCTCTCTGTCCCTCTCACCCCCTTCTCCCCCCCGCAACCCCTTCACTCCCCCCCTCCACAGTCTCTCTCTGCCCCCCTCACCCCCTTCCCCCCCCCTGCAACCCCTTCACTCCCCCCCCACAGTCTCTCTCTGCCCCCTCTCACCCCTTCTCCCCCCCCCGCAACCCTTTCACTCCACCCCCCACAGTCTCTCTCTGCCCCAGTCACCCCCTTCTCCCCCAACACCTCCTTCTCCTCACAACCCCCTTCTTTCCTTCCCTTCCCCCACAGGGGATCCGAGGAATTTTTATAACACTTGAGGGGGGCCTCAGAAGCAAAACAGGTGACAACCCCTGCACTAAATAATTTCAAGCTTGATACATTTTTCTTAGTTCTTATTACTGTAAGGTTTATTTGCTCCATTTTTATCAACTTACCAGAATGCTTACATTGTGTGCATAATTAAAGATTTATCATTAACCAAAATTACTACATAATGAAAAGCAAGAACAGCTGAACACTACCAGTTCACAAACACATTCTGCACTTTAATTGTGTTAATTTCAACCTCATGTTTACACTCCAATTGCTATTCTTTTCGGAAATGTAAATTTATATCAGTTCTGAGGTTTGCACAAACTAAGGGACCGAAATTCAGCCTCCCAATAAAGTCTATTACCGCCAGAAAGCGGCAACCACGTGGCGGTGTCGAATGACCACTGATCTGTAGTCGAATGGCCGCCGCTCGCAAAATTCTCCCTGGTGGTTTTTGCGGCGGTCCCCACTTCCGCTCCGCTGCTGCTGAACCCTCCTAAGAGCGCCATCAAAGTGCACACTGCCGATGTCCCGCCCCGCAAACAAAATTCACCGTAAAAAAGCTTCCGGCCGCCGCTCGGTGCCCCCAACAGTTTTTTCTGTCAGTGCACTGTGTTTGCAGTGTGTGTAAAATGGCAGTGTGGCCTCCATTAAAACCGAGGGCACACTGCCACGGCCGCCATATTCTTTTTCTTTGTCGGCGGACTGCCAGGTCGGCCCGACAATTATGCCCCCAGGTTTGGCCAGGCCGCCAACAACAGCCTGGCACCCTCTCCTGGGTGCCAGGCTGCTGGCCCAGCCGAAACCCTCCCTGGTGGCCCAGTGGACCTAAGTTTAAAAAGCTGCAAAGCTCACAGCAGCCCTCCCCTTTAACTGAAGGGAAGAGACGTGTTGACGTGCCAGCGCGATGACGTCACCAGCCCGGTGCTGATGACTGACAGTGGTGGAGAGTCCGTCCCGCCCCCATTATGACCAACTTCTGCCCTGCTCGAAAAAAACCGACAAAGAGCTGAATTTCACAAGATGGGCCACCGCATCCACTGCGGCAGCCAAAACACAAGAAAAACTATAGGTGCTACCCGTTTCCAACGGGGGTGAATTTCGGCCCCCAAGTCTTCAGTTGTACTCTTCAGAAGTTTTTTTTTACTGCCCTTTTAGTAAATGTGATGCAAAGTCTCTCTTTAAAAGAGCTGCACTTTATGCAAATTGCACTTTCCCAGTGCTGATTTTTCTCCCCTACATTTTAAGTTGTGCTTGGTTGATCAAGTTAAATGTGTTCATAATCAGACCAATAAGGATTGCTAATAACGTATCCCTATCTGTGGCTATGTGTGCCACTGACACTGATACAGCTGCATTAACTCACATGCATGGATGTCATGACAGGCCAATTCAAATAAAGATCTAGGGGTAGCAATTCACCTCCACCCGAAACAGTGCACAACTACCGCTTTTTGCCGGTTATTACCGGCGCAATGGATGCAGCGGCCATTGGAGCAAAATTCAGCTTTTTTGCTGAAAAAACGGAGCGGAGCGGTATTGGTAGCAGGAATTGGCAGTTTGTAGTGGTGTGAGTGCAGAGTGGCAGACTGGGCCGCGAAATTCAGTTGTTGCCAATTTGCTGCTAATGAGCCAGCTTCTCCCTGGCCTTCTGAAGGCCAGGCTTTGCAGCTAAGCCCTGAGCAGCGAAGCAGTTTGAATTGAGGCCATGGCGAATCCAGCAGGAGCAAGGAGGGCCATCAGATTTTCGGACGCAAAACTGAACACCCTCATCGAGGCTGTGGAGGGAAGGAGGCGAATTCTCTACCCCGACACAGGCAGACCGACTCGCGCTGCCTTCACTAATGCCTGGAGAGAGATCGCTGTGGAGGTGTCGGGGACCTCCATTCATGACCGCACTGCCATCCATTGCAGCAAAAGGTTCCACAACATAATTCGCCTGATGAAAGTGAGTACATGTTCCCCCAACTCCTCACCTTTCATCTGCGAGCCTCTCCTTCATCTTCTCTTATTTGCCACCTTCACTATATAGTCACTGAAGCTACATTTGCTTGTTGAGGCTTGTATATATATATATATGTGTGTGCATTCTCGCAATGGAGGCTGCCTTTCATGTCAGAGTTACAGCTGCATGTAATGGACACACACTTGTGCACTCATTGCTGAGGCCTCATGACATTGCTGCTCAGCAAGCCTTAATTGCTTTGCATGCGAAGGTTTCTCACAACTGTGTTGAGAAACAGAGGACCGGTAGTGGCGAGCCAGAGCTCCAGCAGCTCACTCACCTTGAAGATAGGGTTCAGAGGCTAGTGGGCCCACAAGTTGACTTCCCTGTGGCCGCTGGTCGTGCCGATTCCACTGGGGCAGCAGTTGTAAGTGAAGGTCTTCCTTTAATGCCATCTGTCTCTGAAAGTCCCAATGCTTACCGCGCGTTTGCTTATGATAGTGTGCAAGTTGCAGGCTGCATGCTGCAATGTCCTACCTCACCCTCACTGGAGCCTTTGTGCCATTTATGATTGCAGATGAGACCCTGAGTGCGAGCCAAAGCCAGGAGGACAGCATTGAGGGCACTGGCAGCCAAAGGCACGAGACTCTAAAGGCCACTCCATCTATTGGTGCCATGTCTGATGAGGCCGAGGAAGAGGAGGTCACTGCTGTCGGCACCACATCACTGCTTCCTACAGTCACACGATACTGGGAGTACGCAGTCGGGAATGTTAGACTTAGCAGAGGGGTCTGCACTGGATGATGCACAGGGGCCTAGCGGGCTGCAGCATGGTGAAGGGCAAAGGCAACCTCGGGTGCCATCTCTCCGGGGGCGAGGTCGCATGCGAATTCTGCATCGATGTTGGGGCTTATGAAAAAAGGGAAGAGTCTATGCATTCCCAGATATTAGGAGCAATGGCAAGGATGCCGGAAAGCCTGTCGCAAGTGGTCAAAAGCGTGGAGGAGACCGCCTCCTGCATTGTGCACAGCTCTGCACACAGCATGGAGCCCATCATGCCAATGTGCAGACGATGGTGGACTCCCAGAGTGACCGTGCGGATCCAGCTGTGATGCCGCATGTCGTTGGCGATGTGACAGCTGCCATTACAGCACAGGCACAAGGGAGCCAATGTCTCAGTGCTGTATTGGATAGGATGGCTTCGGCCCTGGAAGCTCAGAATGCTCTTCTGCATAATGGCCAACGGGCCACGGAGCGTCTTACTGCTGTCGTCTCTGGTGGCATCGAGACTATGTATGCTCTCATGCAATCTCAGCTGTATGCCATGCGAGAGCTGACTGTTACCATCATGACTGGGTCCACCACGGTCTACGGGGAACCTTCTGGTGTCGCGCCACACCACCGACCTGTGCTCCCTCAGATTGGTGGCGATGGTGAGGTGCTGCCCCCAAGGCGTGGCGCATGCTCCTTGGACCAGGATGATGATGTGATCTCTTAGGATCACAGCAGTCCTGACCCCAGACCTGTCTCTCCGCCATTGGCGACAAGCATGGACTCACCCGAGCCAAGGCCAACTGAACGCACCGAGGAGGATGCTGCCCAGTCTGCAGCCAGCCCTTCCAGGGCCAGAGCTGATCGAGGGCATCCTAGAAGGACATCTGTAGTTTCGACACCTGAAACACAGCAGCCTTCCCAGACCCATGATACACCTACAGGGGAGACACTGCAGCATAGTTCGAGAATACGCTTGTGTAAGAGGGGTTATAGGAGATTCACAAGGGTGATAAAATGATTATGTGTATGTTTTGTGCATCTTTATTCTTGTGTAATATATCTTTATTTTGTGTTCCCATATCTGTGCAGGTCTCTTATTTCACTGTAGACAATGATGTGTGAAGGGGCCATGGAGATGCAAAGATGCAGGGTGAAGTGGACATGAGCTCATTGGGTTGGCAATGGAGATGCAAAGGTGAAGGGTGAAGTGGGCATGAACTCATCGGAAACGAGCAGCAATGAGATGGCTCTGTATTCCCTTGCAGGGTTTGGATGGTGACGCCGCCTCCTGCGTGTCCGGCGACCCGCATCCTGGTCCTCCTCCGGCACTTCCTCCTCCTCGTGCGCGTCGTGCTCTTGCGCCGCCTCCTCCTCCTCCTGGTCCTCCTCCTCAGGTGGTACTGGTGGCTCGTCCTCCAATGGTGGTGCCCTCATGATTGCCAGGTTGTGAAGCATGCAGCAGACGACCACGAATAGGGAGACTCGCTCAGGCGAGTACTGCAACACTCCACCAGAGCGATCCAGGCAACGGAACCACTGCTTAAGGATCCCGATGCACTGCTCAATTAAGCACCTGGTGGCTGAATGAGAGTCATTGTAGGCTTGCTGCGCAGTAGTCCTGGGGTTGCGAAGGGGAGTCAGCAGCCAAGTGCACAGTGGGTAGCCCTTATCTCTATCGACTGGATCGGTTCCTATGGACTGGAGGGTACCTAATGTAACACCACTTTTTAAAAAAGGAGGGATAGAGAAAATGGGGAATTATAGACCGGTTAGCCTGACATCAGTAGTGGGGAAAATGTTGGAATTAATTATTAAGGATGAAGTAGCAGCGCATTTGGAAAGCAGTGACAGGATCGGTCCAAGTCAGCATGGATTTATGAAAGGGAAATCATGCTTGACAAATCTTCTAGAATTTTTTGAGGATGTAACTAGTAGAGTGGACAAGGGAGAACCAGTGGATGTGGTGTATTTGGACTTCCAAAAGGCTTTTGACAAGGTCCCACACAAGAGATTAGTGTGCAAATTTAAAGCACATGGTATTGGGGGTAATGTATTGACATGGATAGAGAACTGGTTGGCAGACAGGAAGCAGAGAGTAGGGATAAATGGGTCCTTTTCAGAATGGCAGGCAGTGACTAGTGGGGTGCCGCAGGGCTCAGTGCTGGGACCCCAGCTATTTACAATATACATCAATGATTTCGATGAAGGAATTGAGTGTAATATCTCCAAGTTTGCAGACGACACTAAGCTGGGTGGCGATGTGAGCTGTGAGGAGGGTGCTAAGAGGCTGCAGGGTGACTTGGACAGGTTAGGTGAGTGGGCAAATGCATGGCAGATGCAGTATAATGTGGATAAATGTGAAGTTATCCACTTTGGTGGTAAAAACATGAAGGCAGAATATTATCTGAATGGCGGCAGATTAGGAAAAGGGGAGGTGCAATGAGACCTGAGTGTCATGGTACATCAGTCATTGAAAGTTGGCATGCAGGTACAGCAAGCGGTGAAGAAGGCAAATGACATGTTGGCCTTCATAGCTAGGGGATTTGAGTATAGGAGCAGGGAGGTCTTAATGCAGTAGTACAGGGCCTTGGTTTGGCCTCACCTGGAATATTGTGTTCCGTTTTGGTCTCCTAATCTGAGGAAGGAGGTTCTTGCTATTGAGGGAGTGCAGCGAAGGTTCACCAGACTGATTCCTGGGATGGTGGGACTGACATATGAGGATCGACTGGGTCTGTATTCACTGGAGTTTAGAAGAATGAGAGGGGATCTCATAGAAACATATAAAATTCTGATGGGACTGGACAGGTTAGATGCAGGAAGAATGTTCCCTATGTTGGGGAAGTCCAGAATCAGGAGTCACAGTTTAAGGATAAGGGGTAAGCCATTTAGGACTGAGATAAGGAGAAACTTCTTCACTCAGAGAGTGGTTAACCTCTGGAATTCTGTACTGCAGAGAGTTGTTGATGCCAGTTCGTTAGATTTTTTTCAAGAGGGAGTTAGATATGGCCCTGAAGGCTAAAGGGATCAAGGGGTATGTAGAGAAGCAGGAATATGTTTCTATGAGATCCCTTCTCATTCTTCTAAACTCCGTGAATACAGGCCCAGTCGATCCAATCTCTCCTCATATGTCAGTCCCGCCATCCCGTGAATCAGTCTGGTGAACCTTCGCTGCACTCCCTCAATAGCAAGAACATACTGAGGTGAATGGTCAGCCATGATCTTATTGAATGGTGGTGCAGGCTCGAAGGGCTGAATGGCCTACTTCTGCACCTATTTTCTATGTTTCTATATATCTAAGGAGCCAGCCGCAATCTTGGTTTGGGCCAGCAAACACGCCGGGCACACTAGTCTGGCACAGGATGAAAGCATCGCGGCTGCTGCCAGAATACCGGGCATCAACTGCCATGATTTTACGGTGGTGGTCGCACACCATCATCATCATCATAGGTAGTCCCTCGAAATTGAGGAAGACTTGCTTCTACTCTAAAAGTGAGTTCTCATGGCCAGCTGCACGTTGAGGGACTGAAATCCCTTGTTGTTTCTGAACATCTCAGGATTGTTCTGTGGCACCCTCAATGCGATGTGGGTGCAGTCTATGGCACCCTGAATCCTGGGGAAGCCCACAATGCACACGAATCCGGTCTGTCGCTCCAACTGCTTCTCCCTGCTCATCGGGAAGGAAATGTATTTGCTCCTTCCCTTAGAGTGCATCACTTGATGGATGGAGCGATGCGCGGCGAACTGAGAAATGTTCGATATGTCTGCTGTAGCAGCTTGGAAAGAGCCAGTGGCATAGGAATTGAGTGCTATGGTCACTTTGGTTTGTTGGAAGGCTCAGAGCTGTCCTCAGCCTTGTCTGGAGGTCTGGCTGCAGGAGATTGTACAGTTCCCTGACGCTATCCTTCCAGAAACATTGGTCATCCATCAGGTCCATAAACGAAAATTGCTGCCTGTAGATCCTTGCATGATAGGGCCTTCTCCCCCCATGTCTATGGTCGGGTCTTCCGATGGCAGCTGCCTCATTGCCTTCTTCCTCATGCACTTGCTGTTCCTCACCCTCTGCAGCCTGCTGCTGGCAAGTATCTGCCTCCTGTGCATCCTGCCTTCTCTCGATTTTGCCCACTATCCGGTGCGGTTGGGGGGGGGGGGGTCGGTCAGCGTAACTGACCCTCCTCCAGACGGCAGGTCGTTCCTGGGCCACCTCTCTGGGTTGCAGTCCCTCGCCATTTCCATTGCCTTCTACATGTTGGGCATCCATGTCTGCTACGTCCCTTGCCTCTAGAGCCATTGGAGATGGCACCAACTTCTCCTGCGTGCCTCCCTGCCATGCATAATGTGCAGGAGGCGTTCCGCTGGCAACACTGAGCCCAGTGCCTCCACAAGCACAACCTCCACAATGAGGCCTCTGTGTTGTACAGATTGAGGACCCTAGCCCTCTAGCACTCAATGCCGCTCTGAAAAAGGGCAACTGACAAACTTGTGAGAAGTCCGAAAAATTCTCGGCCAAAAACCTGGAGATGCCGCAACACGCTTTTAAAGTCGGCTGGCGATTTTGAGCCAGCACCGTGCATCGACCCAAAAAACTGTCTGGGGCACCGACAGGCGGCCGGAAGACTTTTTGACCTGAATTTTCCTTCCAGGACGGAGCTGCTGCGGTGCACGCTCTACTGACGTCATTAAGGACGCATCTGCAGGAGAGGAGTGAAAATGGGGGGAGCGGGGCGGATCATCATTCCGCAGCAAAAAGCCCTGAGGTGAATTCTGCGAACATCCGCCAGTCTGCCGCAAGTCGGCGGCCATTCCGTGCCAACTGGTGGTCGTCGCTTTCAGACGGCCTTATCAGGAGGCCGAATTTTGGCCCCCAGTTTCATTTCAGAGAATTATAATCTCTGAAAGCTAAAAGTGGTTATCTTTTATTCGCATGCAATAATCTGGGCTCAGGATTCCAACCTCAACAGGCGGATTTAGTGGAATTCATCCATTTACACAGATTAAAAAAAATCTATGGTATATCCATTATTGCTGCTTTTGATTCTTAACCAGTGATCCCTGCTCGGACTTGGCTTTGATGCCATCTTGTGGTTGAATGTGAATTTCTCTTGAGTGGCAGAACTTGAAAACTGCAACGTTAATAGTGGACTTTCCATGTTGCAGAGACTATTCTTTCATTATCGTAGGCAGTCCCTCGAACGAGGATGACTTACTTAAACAAGAGTTCACAGATGTTTCAATGAAGGACCCGATATTCCAGTCCTGAACTCCAATTGGAGAGGTGGAAGATGCCTGTGCGTGGATTTTTTTAATGTGTGGTGACCATTGCACATCAGCCACCACATGGGCTTGACAGAGCTAGGCCTTTATCCAGTGGTGTGGGTTAACCAGGACGACTGGAGACCTGCTCTGCTGCATGGACCTAGAGCGCACACATATCGCAGTGTGGGCTGGCCTGTGCTGCCCCTGGGCCTTCGGCTCTTCTGGGCCCTGGACCCTTATTTGCCGCACCTCCGCCACGATCTCTCGCCGCTTCTCCGCCACAAACAGCGACTTGGGTCCTAATGACATCACCCAGTCGCCTACCTTGAAGCCGTCGCACACTTGAAGCAGCTCACGCTGAATATTGTAGTGGTATGCTCCAGCTCTTATACTTCCCGACCTATGGAGCTGTTCTCTCACAGGTTGGGGGCCACGATGTTCCAGGACCTGTTGCTCCAGCTCTTATACTTCCCAACCTGTGGAGTTGTTAGGGAATTGGGGTAACTTTCAACTTTGGCAGTGGTTGGAGAAGTAGTTGGCTACAGAACTGGTAAATACAACAGGATAAGTGTTATAGGGTGGGCACGAATGACAATCTGCTCAACCTTAAGTTGGGCCCGATTGCAAAATCTAGGCTTTGCCATTTAGACTCACACATTCAATGGCCCTTTGGT
This sequence comes from Pristiophorus japonicus, assembly GCF_044704955.1. Classification (NCBI taxonomy): domain Eukaryota; kingdom Metazoa; phylum Chordata; class Chondrichthyes; family Pristiophoridae; genus Pristiophorus; species Pristiophorus japonicus. Next base: position 91,939,421 of record NC_091985.1, read on the forward strand.
TGGGGTGCAAGCACATGTCAACGTCAATGGAATTGTATCCCCACAGCACCTTCAGTAGAGGAGGGAAGTCAGTGGGGTGGGAGGAGAAAACTGAGCTGAGAAAATTGGTAAGAAATATAACTAAAAAAGTTTGAACAAATTCTTTTCAACATATAAGGCTAAAAATTATTGTTGTCACTATTATCATATGAACACAATGCATTCATATGGCATTTTGCTATTTTAATTAAGCAGATTAATGCCTCCATTAAAAATAGGAAACAGAGGATTATGAAAGAAACAAGCATTCATCAACTAAAATTGCCAGCAGTAATTTGTTCATATTTATTTTCCATGTTTCTGCAGGTAGCCCCGCATGCACATGTAACCTTTCCATCTGGGAAACATACTTCTCCACAGCCATTCTTAGTGAGATTCCATTATTCCCTGGATAGAATTGCTCTGCTCTGTTTGGTAATCTTGACAGCCTGATTAAAAAATATTAAACGACCCACAACAAATTGCATTTATTTAATGCCTTTAATATAGAAAAACATCTCATGGTGCTTTACAAAAGCGTAATTAGAAAGAAATAAACAAATGACGCAGGTGAGTTAAAGTAACAGGCATTCTTGGAATCTGGGCTCAAAATCTTCCCTTGATGGGCCCAAGTTTCGGCTCGAGTTGCTCCTATTTTTTTGGAGCAATTAGTTTAGTATGTGTTACGTTTAGAATAACTCCACAAGGCTGTACATCTTAAGCTCAAACTGTTGTGACCTTGGTTTCTTTATTGTAACTCCAGAATGAAGAGGCAGCATGGTAGTCTGCCTTTTATACCTGCTTGCCCAGAGTGTGCAGGTGACCCTTGGGTCTCCGACAGGTGCGCCCTCTGGTGGCAAGTCTTACACATTGGTACTGTTTACATACATAACAGTATGGAATATCTTAGAAATCACAATTCTCGACATTTAGTTTGCTCCAATTCTAGTTAGAATAGTTTCGTTTTAGTACAGCTTTCTTTTCAAAAGGGGGCGTTACCAGCCACTTACGCCTGTTTTGCAAGTTTAGGCTGCGAAAAGTCACTCCAAACTAACTTAGAATGGAGTAAGTGTCGATTTTTGTACACTCAGAAAAACCTTGCCCACATTTTAGAAATTAGGCGCAGGGAGTGAGAGATGGAGGGGGGAAGGGAAGTTAGAGGGAAGTTAGGGGCTTTTACAAAGCATTAAACACTTCACTTTTACCAAGAGCCATCATCAATAATAAATGATAAATAAATCAAGAAATGAAAAATTAAATTTTCCTACCTCTCCATCGAAGCAGCGGCAGCAGGCACTGAGCTGTGATCTTTCGGCCGTTTGGCCAGGGGATAGGGGCGGCCTGAAAAACAGCGGGAGGGAGGGCGATGTCCAAAGAGCCCGTCCACAGAGCTGAGCCCCAGCACGCAGGCAGCAAACCGAGCCGCGATCGTTCGGCCGTTCAGCCAGGGGTTAGGGGCGGCCTTGAAAACACTGGGAGGGCGAACACACATGCAGGCAGCAGGCACCAAGCTGCGATCTTTCAGCCGTTAGGCCAGGGGATAGGGGAGGCCTGAAAAACACCGAGAGGGAGAGCCAGCCAGCCAGCCAGCAAGCACCTTTGAAAGTTAAATTTTTACTTCAAGTATGGGTGCTACATTATCAACGCCACGGATTATGCAATGGTTCTCCATCAATTCACTACATAGGAGAGAATTGATTAGCGCTCACCGCACCAGGAACGTTATCGCCCGTAGGCTGATGGGCAGGAGGCCTTACCCACCTCGGCAATATCAAGTCAGGCGTTTGTAGCTGATTGTGACAAAAGGCTGCATTTCCGCAGAGAAGTTGTCGTTGAGATCTGTGATATGCTGAGAGCAGATTTACAGCCGAGAAGCAGAATGCCGGCTGCCTTGTCTGTTGAAGTGAAGGTTACAGCTGCACTTTCCTTCTATGCCTCAGGATCGTTTCAAGCTACAATACAACGTGCAATACATGCCTGCGTTCACCAGGTTACGGCTGCAATGTATGCGTGGAGGAATGACTTCATAAAGTTCCCAATGACCGGCCAAGCAATGCATGACAGGGCTCTGGGGTTCTCAAAGATTGCTGGCTTCCCAAAGGTACAGGGCTGCATTGATTGTACCCACATCGCCTTGCGAGCACCTGTGGAGGATGCCGAGCAGTTCAGAAATACAAAAGGTTTCCACTCCATTAATTTGCAGCTCATTAATGTGTGACAACATGCAGCGCATCATGTCAGTCGATGCAAGATACCCTGGCAGCACCCATGATGTGTTCATCCTATGCGACAGCGTTATATCTGACATGTTTGAGCAGCAGCCAGAAGGACAGAGCTGGCTACTGGGAGACAAAGGGTACGGCCTCGTGTAACACAGGCGGAAGCTGACCATCAGTACAACATGGACACATTGCGACGCGCAGCATCATAGAGAGGACCATTGGCATCTTGAAACAGCGTTCCCGATGCCTGGACCATTCCGGAGGCCACTTGCAATACTTCCCTGAGATTGTTGGTCAGTTCACTGTTGTGTGCTGCATGCTGCATAACTTAGCCATCATGAGGCAGCAGGAGCTGGTAGTGGAAGCAGAAGACCCACATGAGGTGAGAGTGCCTGATGATAGTAATTTGGAAGAGCAGAATGAGGATGATGACAACGATCAGGAAAGCATGCCTGATGCTGGAGCACGACATCGGAGGAGGGCGGTCCATCGTGCTCCTTTAACGATTGCTCGAGTCCTGCGCCAGCAGCTCATCCATGAACGCTTCAATTACTGATGCCTGAGGGCTCAGCGACAACTGTTCTGCTTGGACATGTTTATTCTTTGCAGTTGTTCCTATGTTGTGTTGTGTTAATGGAACACGATTCAGTTTTAATGTAAAAATATTTGATTGAAAAGTTCATAACGTACTGCCTGTTAGTGTAATAAAATATTTGTTGTATCAAACTTTACTTTAATATGACCCTTTAAGATCACTTAAAACTCCTAAGATCACTTATAAGTTGTAAAGTCACAAAAGTTACAAAACAATTTCAATTTGAAAAATCTTACACTCTTAAGACCACTGAAACTTCAAGATCACTTTTTAGGTGCAAAATTAAATAACTTACAAAATGTGAAAACATTTACACTCTAGGATCACTTAAAAACCCTCAGAACACTTCTAAGTTGTAAAGTTGCAAAACTTACAAAACAATTTCAATTTGAAAAAAGTTACTATAGTTACATCAAGAACAAGAGCAAAAGCATCAAAGAAAGGCTGCAACCATCTCTCATCCACATCTCGGTGAATGTTCACTTCTTCATGGGGGTGTCATTTGATTGACTGGACTGTGTGCCCTTATTGCAGCAGCTATCTCCATGAGGGCCTGTGCCGTCACTTGCACTCTCTCTGACATTCCCTCCCTCATTTCCCATGTCATTACTGCTATTTCTCCCATCAGTACCATTACCTCTTCACCCACCGCACTGACGCTGCCCACGAGTGATCGGGTAAGGTCATTGGTCTCCACACCCAATGCCACAACCTGAGCCATATCTGTTGCACGCTGCATCTCAGGAGAGCGTGTTTCGATTCTCCTTCTCCTCGGCCTGGGTCTGCCTCGCAGCACCCCTCCAGTGGGAGACGCGGGCTGGGACGGTGGGGCCCTGGGTGTTGCAGGCAGCACCCCTCCAGTGGGAGCTGCACTCTGGGACGGTGGGGCACTGGGTGTAAAATGCTGCATTACACCACCACCACCAGCACCACTGGGACCCGCAATGTCGGAATCTGTGAAACCATGGAATGTCGGACCAGAATCTATGCAAGTGTTTGAAACGCTGATGTCCGTTGATGTGGACTGATACATATTAAGTACAAAAGTCTCCCCTGAAGACATTTCAGTCAACCCCTGCACCCACCCTTGGTCTGGATCGTCCGCATCTGGTTCTTCTTCTGTATCTTCAGAATCTTCAGGATTGGCATCATCTTCTGCAAAATATAACAGAACAGTCAAATGGTTAGCAGCACAGGAGGGGGCAGGATGGGTGGCATGTGTAGGCTCACACATAGCAGGCCAGGCAGCAGGTTGATTTGAAGGTCCACGATGCATTTTCAGGACATACCCTCTCCCTTGTGTGTGGGCCCAGCTTGTGCAGTACTGATTGTTTTTCTCCAGGTACGATTCATCAAAGCAGCGACCCTCTGTTCCAAGGGTGTCAGTGGATGCAGATTTGGCACGCCTCCTCCTGTTCGAGTTCTTTCCCTTTTGTTGTGGGCCAATTTCTTCTGCAAAAATTAAAATATAACTTTTTATAGAGTGCGTCTTTCTGCAGGGTGGGACATATGCAGGTGGTCACATTTACAATTGAGATTCCACTGAAAAATCAAAATATTAATTACGCTAACTACTTGACCAAAGTAGTGCCTTTTCTTTTTACATTGGCTTCCAGATCTCCTGGTATGCACCACTGCGCAGTAATCTTCGGCAACTAGGTTCCAGCATTTCTTCATTTCTTTGGGTGCTACTTTTGTGCGACCTCTGTTGCTGGTATCCAGCTCCTGCCATCTCTGCTCAATCACATTAGCTAGTGTCTCCACTTCCTCATGCAAGAAATTCTTCGTTCTTGGTGGATGTTGTTCCATTGCTGTATTGAATTAACACTCAAGTGATTTTTCAAAACACACAGTCCTAACTTTGCATGCACCTATGCAGCACTTGTTCTGGAAGTTTAGCAGCATCAAACAGCACTCACTGATTTCAGCAGCTGATTTTTTCCACAGTACTGCTAACAGGACTCCTTCAGGCACAAAAAAAATCAGTCAGAAGGCTTTGCACAGCTCCACACACCCAAAAATCACTTTTCTGCATGTCCCTTTAAAGATGGGCGATTGCCAATGTTTGTGTGCTATTGCGCACGCTCCAACGCGCATGCGCAACGCTGCCGGCACTCAAACTGATGCTGGGCCCTAGCCCCGCCCCCCTGCCGTCAGTGCTTGCTCAGAACGTGTTTGCTCCGCCCCCAGCAGCTCCTGCTGTGTCACGCTGAGCTGGAAACGGGCCTACAGATATCGGAGAATCGCGAGGTAAGTGTTATGTTCAGAATAAATCCACAGGACTGTATTGCAAGCTCAAACTGTTGTGACCTTAATCTCTTTATTCAGACTCCAAAGTGGAGAAGCAGCATGGTGAATCACCCTTTATACCTGCTTGCCCCAGGGTGCATAGGTGACCCTTAGGTCTCCCACAGGTGTGCCCCCTAGTGGTAAGTCTTACATTTTGATGTGGTTTACATACATACATAACATCACTCCCCCCCCAAAGTCTTATGTGCAAGTTATTTGCAAGTAGAGGCAATCTGGCGCCCCGCGTCCCAGGGTCGATTGCCTGGGTTGAAGTCCTTAAATGGTGGGTTCTTCCTCATGGTTGACAATGAGGTCGATTGTGTTAGTGGGTCGCTGGGGGCCAGGTCTTTTCACAGTGGTTCCTGGTTATCTGTAGTTCGCAGTTTGGTCTGGTCCAAATGCTTTACGCATTAGCCCGGTACATGGTTTCACAATCAAACGCTCTGTTTTCATCACATACACTCCATTCCCCCCTTGGCTAATGCAGTGCTAGCGGGCCCAACTGGAGCCCTGAACATGGTCTACATCACTTATTCTGATGTCGCATGGAGGGGCCGTGCGATCATGGCGCATTCTCTGCTGATGGCATATGGAAGGCTCGGTTCTGAGTGATTCTGTCTGGTGACTGCATAGCACCCAGGATAGCCGGGTTTGTTGTTTAGTGATTTGGGCTGCCTGCTCCGGGCTATTGTCGCTGACCCTGAGGTCTGGCAATCCCAGGATGGCCGCAATGGCCTTGAGACTTTCGGTAGTGGATCCTGGGCCGTAGTATGGGGGCCCCGGACCACTGACTGTGTGTAGCCTCCCTGCCTTACTTTGCAACATTGGGATGGGTCTTTCGTCTATGCGGCGGATAGGTTGCAACATCCCGTCTAGCAGTTCACCTTTGGCAGGCGGTCCAGGTCCTAAACTGCGGGGCCGTTACGGTTGACCCCTCGCTTACTAGCACTTCCACGACCGCGAGTGGGTCTGTAGGCTGCGCTGTTTCCACCCCGGTGGTGGGCAACGGTGGCCAACTGAGGGCATTGGTACCGTTTGCAGTGCCTGGCCCGTGGCGGATCATGTTACACTGCACAGTGTTAGACATTCTCGAAACAGCGCATCAATAATGATGCCTCTACTCCCCCAAACTTGTGGGATGAGCAGCTTGTCTGACTCAAGCACGTATTGGGACACTCTTGGGTACGTCGCTTTAGTCCCGTGAATACAGGCTGCTGCCTTGGTTACTCATTGGATACATGTTCACTAGTTTGGGGCTCGCCCGCTACTTTTGCTTGCTGCACAACACTCCAGACCCCGTGCGGTAACACATTATTTGCTACGAATACTTTGTCAGATACATATACGACTGGTTGGTGTTCGCCCGCTACTTCGGTTTGTTGTAAGATACCTCCGACCCCATATAATGGTACATCATTGGCCGCGAAAGACCGCTCACATGGGTTACATAGTGCAAACAACTTATTGGAACGTAGTGGGTTCCTGGCCTTCTCAGCAGCCGCCCCTTTACTTTTGCCCCAAACCCAGTCGTCTTCCTTGCTGGGTGACACATTCCTCCGTTGCATTGCGGCAACCTCCCGTGGTCTGGACGCTCTCTCGTCCCGTGGTCTGGACGCACCTTCGTACCATGGTCTGAACGCAACTTTGTCCCGTGGTCTGGATGAACTCTCGTCCTGTGGTCTGGACGCCCTCTCGTCCGTGTCCGTGATGCCGACTGCCACAATCTTCCTCCCCGGGAATTTGGCCTCTGGCGTCGGGGAGACGCATTCGGATAGTTTTGGCTGGAGTCCCACTCTGCATGGTCAACCTGGAGCCTCTTCCATCGTCGCGAAGAGGTCGTCAGCTTTGGGTGGTGGGTACCGCGCCTGTACCGCTGCTCGGTTGATCTTCACCTCCTCGTGGTTGGGATGAGCGGCCTGTGCCTCGGGGACCTACAAATGGATCTGCACTTTGATGCCTGGTTCAGCTGAAGGTGGGGGTTTGCTCAGCCTTTGAGAAGGGGAGACATCGTTCGCTGGAGAAGGTACGCAGAGGTCTTTCCAGTTCCATCGAATCTTCCCCATCCACCTCCTGCCAAGCAGCGTTGGCCTATCACCTGAAACAATCCACAGTGGTAAATCGTGCACTGCTCCCTCATGGGATACTCTTATGTCCGCACTATCAATAACTGGTATCAGTTCCTTGGTGTAGGTGCGCAGCTTTGCCTGAATCGGGATCAGCTTGGGTCGCTGTGCTTCGTTGTCCCACAGCCTCTCGAATGCCTCCTGGCTCATAACTGATTGACTCGCCTCCGTGTCTAGTTCCATGGAGACGGAGTGCCGTTAAGTTAAACTTTTAACATTATCGGAGGACTTTTGGTGGTGAAGGTGTGTATCCCATATACGTCCTCTTCATCCTCAGGTTGAGTTGCCTCTCCTGCTCGTTCATCGTGATCCTCGCTGGATCGGTCGTCCTCCCCTGACTCTGCCACGTGGTGAGTCAGAGATCGTTTGCACATTCGCTGGAGGTGCCCCATTGCATACACAGCTCTTACACACATAGGGCTTGAATCGACATTGCTGAGCTCTATGGTTGCCCCCGCAGCGCCAACATGGTGCTAATGGATACGCAGTCACACCCCACAGCGGACTCTGAGTCACTCTAGGCCTAGGTGTGGCCTCTGCAGTCGTGTGGGCCCTGCCCTGTACCTTTCTGCCTGATGAAGACATTATTTTATGCACGGTGCTCGCCGGTGAGCTTTGATTCTGTGAAGATATCTGTTTCGTGTTATCGCTCGTAGATATGAAGGCTTGGGCTATCGTGATGGCCTTGCTCAGATCTAGGGATTTAGCAGACAGCAGTTTGCAAAGAATGACTTCGTGGCCAATTCCAAGCATGAAAAAGTCCCGCAACATTTTCCCCAAGGATCCTGCAAATTCGCACTGTCCCGCAAGGCGTTTTAGGTCAGCGACAAAACTCACCACGTTCTGGCCCTCGGAGCGATGCTGCGTGTAAAATCGATACCTGGCCATCAAGATGCTCTCCTTTGGCTTGAAGTGTTCCCTAACCAGCGTACACAGCTCTGTGTATGACTTGTCCATTGGTTTGACCGGTACCAGCAAATTTTTGAGGAGGCCATATATCAAAGACCCACGGTGAGGAGAATCACCCTGCACTTGATCGCCATCTCAGCCTTGTCCAATTCGTTGGCCACAAGTACTGGTCAAGGCAATCAACGAAGGCTTCCCAATCATCACCCTCAACAAATCGCTCAAGAATACCAACGGCAGCCATTACCGCGTGAAAGTTCGTGATCCGTTACTCGTCGCCAATTTGTTATGTTCACAATTAATCCACAGGACTGTATTGCAGGCTCAAATTGTTGTGACCTTAGTCTCTTTATTCAGACTCCAGAGTGGAGAAGCAGCATGGTGAATCACGTTTTATACCTGCTTGCTCCAGGGTGCACAGGTGACCCTTAGGTCTCCCACAGGTGTTCCCCCTAGTGGTAAGTCTTACATTTTGGTGAGGTTTACATACAAACATAACAGTAAGTTTTTGGCGCTTTTTGAGTTCTAGAAATTAGGCGGACATTTCCGAGGTGCGCCGTTCTTCTGGGGATCTGAAACTTGGGCCCGATGATTCTAAGAATCTGTACCACCAACAGTAAACCAGCTTTTCACCTCCAGCAAAATGGGCTACTGCCAGGCTTCCACTTCACCCCAAATCCTGACAACAGAGAGCTACCACTGGAACTCATGATAGGGATAAGGTGAACTGATACACAAGAAGGTTGGGTAATAGGTCTACTGTCTAGCTCCCTACTAAGTACCTTTTTATCTTGAGTACTAGTGGCAGCAGAGATATGCCACAGAGAAACTGACCTTCTCTCCGCTACCACCCATGCAGTCTCAGCGGGCTTGATACCAGTCTCCACTGCATATATGGCACTAATATTTTTGAAAGGAACGTGGGAAGATTGTATCATGAAGCACTAGAAGTGATGATCGAAGAAGTGAGGCAAAGAAAGGAGTACTGCAAAGCCCTAAGAAAACCTTCCCAGGGCAATAGAACAGGGTGGCCAGAGGAGCCTGTCATGTATCCTACATGGCTACTGTTGGTACTATCACAAGGTAAGCCACCAGAGGGCACAGCAGTGGGAGACTTGTAGGTTACCTGTACAGGTGAGCCTGGCCTAGTATAAAAGGCAGGCCACCAGATGTGATCCTCACTCTGGAGTTAACAAATAAAGGACTAAGGTCACTACAGTTCAAGTGCAACACATTGCCTCGTGGAGTCATTAATAAGGACACAACAATTGGCGACGAGATTACGAACTTTCATGCGAAAATGGCTACCCTTGGTACGTTGCAGCAGTTCACCAACAGTGATGATTGGGATGCCTTTGTGGAGAGGCTCGAACATTTCTTTACAGCAAATGACTAGGCAGGAGACGACCCGACCACATTGGCTGATCAGCGCAGAGCTATCTTGCTAACCAGTTGTGGGCCCACCGTCTATGTCTTCGTCAAGGACTTGCTGGCACCAGCGAAGACAATGACCAAGACGTACAAGGAGCTCGTAACCCTGATCCATGAGAAACCCAAGCCCAAGGAGAGCATCCTCACAGCCAGACACCGGTTCTATATCCACCGATGGCCCGAAGGCCAGGAAATCGCGAAATACGCCGCAGACCTCAGGAGTCTGGCGGCACCATGCGAATTCGGCACCACCTCAATGAAGCGCTGCGGGACATTTTTGTAATTGGAATCGGTCATGAGGGCCTTCTTCATAAGCTACTGTAGGCGGATACCACTGTCACACTGCAGAAGACCATCTTTGTGAGCCAGGCATTGATGACCTCGACCTGCCACTCTAGGCAGATGACTCACCCTCAAGACTCGAATCCGGCAGGTACTGTGCACAGTGACGCTGTTTAGAGGCTGGACTGTAGAGCGCGAACCCTCTCAGGGAAGAGAGTTATGGCCTACGAGTCCCTTAACTCAGAGTCCGCCGAGGGGGGCTAATTGAGTAGCACCATGCTGCCGTTGTGGAGGGAGTCATAGGGCTCACCAGTGCCGCTTTAAAAACTATGGCCCCAAGTTTCCACATGATTTGCTCCTGATTTTTAGGAGCAACTGGTGGAGAATGGAGTATCTTAGAAATCGCAATTCTCCACATTTAAGTTTTCTGCAGTTCTATTCATGTAGAACAGTTTCACTTTTGAACAGAATTTTTTTTTGAAAAGGGGGCGTGTCCGGCCACTGACACCTGATTTGAAAGTTTCCACAGTAAAAACGTACTCCAAACTAACTTAGAATGGAGCAAGTGAAGATTTTTGTAGGCCTGAAAAAACCTTGTCTACATATTAAAAAATCAGGCACAGGTTACAAATTAGGCATCCGGAACGAGGTGGGCGGGGGAAGGGAAGTCATTAAATTCTACAATAAATCCTTAGTTATACTTATACAAATATTATACAAATAATTCCAACCTGAATAAAAATTTATAAGCAAAGAAAATATTAAATAAACCATGTTCCTACCTGTGTGAAAGTGCTTCAGGCAGGGAGAAGGCTGCAGGAAGCCTCACAAGTTGAGGCAGCCGTTCCCGACGGCAGAGAGGGGAAGGCAGTAAGGGCCCGACCGACGGCAATGGGGGGGAGGCAGGGAGGAGGCAGCCGTTCCCGACGGCAGGGGGGGGGAGGAAGCAGTGAGGGCCCGACCGACGGCAGCGGGGGGGAGGCAGGGAGGAGGCAGCCGTTCCCGACGGCAGGGGGGGTGGAGGCAGTGAGGACCCGACCGACGGCAGCAGTGGGGAGGCAGTGAGAAGGCTGCAGGAAGCCTCAGAAGATGAGGCAGTCATTCCCGACGGCGGGGGGGTGAGGCCCCCCTGCCGTCGGTTGGGCCCGTCGGGAAATGGCTGCCTCAACTTCTGAGGCTTCCTGCAGCCTTCTCACTGCTGCAAGAAGCCTCAGTGCTGATCATGGAAGGGCAATGTGGTTTTATTAAAAAATGTTCAAAAATTGAACAGCTACAAAGAACTACAAAAATGACCGAGTGCCAATGTTTCCTTCACACTGCGCGTGCGCGAACGCTCCAACGCGCACGCACAGGATTGCCAGCACGAAAAAACTCATTTAAATGGTACCCGCCCCCTCCTATTTACAAAATCGGCGCGAGTGGTAGGCGCCGCCCCCTGGGCGCCGGCCAAGCTGACATCGAACTGCAAAGCGCTCGAGAATAGCGAGTCTTTTTTTCAGGCGCCGATTTTGGCGCGAAAAACAGGCGCCCAGATCGGAGGGGCACCTGTTTTGCCGCGTGTGGCAACTTTGGGCCTATATGTGCAAAGGTTGCAGCACAAAGGGCCACCTCCTAAAAAAGGAGGGAGAGAGATAACAGGGAATTATAGACCGGTCAGCCTGATATCGGTAGTGGGTAAAATGATGGAATCAATTATTAAGGATGTCATAGCAGTGCATTTGGAAAGAGGTGATATGATAGGTCCAAGTCAGCATGGATTTGTGAAAGGGAAATCATGCTTGACAAATCTTCTGGAATTTTTTGAGGATGTTTCCAGTAGAGTGGACAAGGGAGAACCAATTGATGTGGTATATTTGGACTTTCAGAAGGTTTTCGACAAGGTCCCACACAAGAGATTAATGTGCAAAGTTAAAGCACATGGGATTGGGGGTAGTGTGCTGACATGGATTGAGAACTGGTTGTCAGACAGGAAGCAAAGAGTAGGAGTAAATGGGGACTTTTCAGAATGGCAGGCAGTGACTAGTGGGGTACCGCAAGGTTCTGTGCTGGGGCCCCAGCTGTTTACACTATATATTAATGATTTAGACGAGGGGATTAAATGTAGTATCTCCAAATTTGCGGATGACACTAAGTTGGGTGGCAGTGTGAGCTGCGAGGAGGATGCTATGAGGCTGCAGAGCGACTTGGATAGGTTAGGTGAGTGGGCAAATGCATGGCAGATGAAGTATAATGTGGATAAATGTGAGGTTATCCACTTTGGTAGTAAAAACAGAGAGACAGACTATTATCTGAATGGTGACAGATTAGGAAAAGGGGAGGTGCAACGAGACCTGGGTGTCATGGTACATCAGTCATTGAAGGTTGGCATGCAGGTACAGCAGGCGATTAAGAAAGCAAATGGCATGTTGGCCTTCATAGCGAGGGGATTTGAGTACAGGGGCAGGGAGGTGTTGCTACATTTGTATAGGGCCTTGGTGAGGCCACACCTGGAGTATTGTGTACAGTTTTGGTCTCCTAACCTGAGGAAGGACATTCTTGCTATTGAGGGAGTGCAGCGAAGGTTCACCAGACTGATTCCCGGGATGGCGGGACTGACCTATCAACTGGATCAACTGGGCTTGTATTCACTGGAGTTCAGAAGAATGAGAGGGGACCTCATAGAAACGTTTAAAATTCTGACGGGGTTAGACAGGTTAGATGCAGGAAGAATGTTCCCAATGTTGGGGAAGTCTAGAACCAGGGGACACTGTCTAAGGATAAGGGGGAAGCCATTTAGGACCGAGATGAGGAGGAATTTCTTCACCCAGAGAGTGGTGAACCTGTGGAATTCTCTACCACAGAAAGTTGTTGAGGCCAATTCACTAAATATATTCAAAAAGGAGTTAGATGAAGTCCTTACTACTAGGGGAATCAAGGGGTATGGTGAGAAAGCAGGAATGGGGTACTGAAGTTGCATGTTCAGCCATGAACTCATTGAATGGCGGTGCAGGCTAGAAGGGCCGAATGGCCTACTCCTGCACCTATTTTCTATGTTTCTATGTTTCTAATGTGTATGAGAAATATGACTCACTGTGTCAATGAAGAGTCTGCAGATGGCCAAGAATCCAGCGCAAACTATGAAACGATAGGCAGAGAGGCAGCCCAGCCCTATGGGGAGGTACTTAGCATGTTTACCTGCAGCACCGAGTGTTCCCCGCTGAAGATGGAAGTCGAGATAAATGGCGTTCCAGTCTTCATGGAAGTGGACACGGGAGCTAGCCAGTCAGTGATGAATCAAGAAGCCTTTGAGAGGCTATGGGACAATCAAGCTGAACGACCCAAGTTGACCCAGGCAAAGCTGCGCACCTATAGCGATGAAATCATCCCAGTCGTTGGTAGTGAGAATGTAAAGGTACTCCATGATGGCACGGTGCACAAGTTACCTCTGTGGATTGTTGCAGGTGATGGACCAACGCTGCTCGGCAGAAGGTGGATGGAGAAGATCCATTGGAAGTGGGAAGACTTCACCCCTCCAGGATCGACATCTTCCACACTCAGAGGCAAAGCAAGCCCCCACCTGAGGCTGGACCCGGCACCGGAGAGCAGGCCAGCACAGCACCCGAGGCACAGACCGCTCAGCACGACTGCGTGGAGATGATCCAGCTGAGACGACCCGAACGCACCTTCCAGGCTCCAGAGGAAGAAAATTGTGGCGACTTCCTAGCATCGGTGGCAGAACCCGGGGAGAAGAGGATCACTGCAGTCGACATCGTGGATGGAGGAAAGATGGCATCCAAACCACGAGGTGAGGCACTGAAGAAAAAGATGGCCGCGGCCAGTCCACGAGGCGCATCACTGATGGAGCAACATGTGGCACCAAACGGAGAAGAGGATTGGCGTAAAGCAAGCAAGGCTCTCTTAAAGGAGGCCTACAACCCACTACAATTAAAGGGACAGTTCCACACACTCAAGCAATGTAATAGCAACTGTAAGTCAGAGACAAAATGTGTAATTCATCATATAAAATGTGTAAATGATGATCAGAGTTGTGTACATGCAATGAGCAAGGAAAAGTCGTGCGATCATGTAAAATGTGCAATTGATGATCTGAATTGTGCACATGCAACCAGCGAGGAAAAGTCGCACGATCGCGAGCAGACCCACAGAGTGTCCATTATAAGTAATGAAAAGTTGTGCGATGTAAGATTTCAATTGCATGCAGCCAATGCAGCGGGCAGACATCTATCGGGAGCACACCGGTCCAGCGAGCTACCCAATGCTGTAGCCTGCATCCTGGGGACCAGAGTCATACACCATGGAGTGTGGCCACAAGCAGCCAACACACACGAGCTGCAGAGCAAGGGACCTCAGCAGGGCAACGGCACTGGTATCGATACCCTGCTCTTGATCGGCTCCACCTCCACCTCCAAGCACTCGATGGCACCAACTGCCACGAGCCTGAAAGAGGAAACTGTGCTAAGGCGCAGTCCCCAGATCCCATTGCCACCAAGGCTATACCCAAAAATGAAGGGTCACCCGCCATAGTTCCCCCAACGGGGACCGGGAACAACCAGGATTCCAAACCAAACAATGCCCAGGCCAGCGAGTCAGCAGTCCCCTGTGCACTGCTGGACGACAGCTCCTCGGGGAGCAGCAGCGACCCAGGGCACATCTGTGAACTGGCCCGACGCTAGGGACCATGGCAACAGTCCCAAGAGCAGGCAACGCGAGCCAACTGAGTTCCCATTGCCAGCACTGGGCACTGCGCCGCCACCAGACTGCAGGGACACCATCCAGCAGCTCTGGAACTAGTTTGTCCTTACGCACCAGTCACTGCATCAATAAGGTATCTCACCAGTCTAATGTACTGGTCTCACAACGGAACCACAAATGTAATGCAAACTTGTTTTCCTGAACTTGAATGTATATGACTGCAACGAGTCTCCGGCATAATCTATGTGGGGTGGGGTGGGTGGGGGAGAGTGGTAGGGGGGCTGGGGGGAAGAGAATGGAGTGCTGAGGGACACAAACACAAACAGCAACCACCAGCAGTCTACTGCACCAACCACTCACCCTAGATTGAAACGACATGCCAAGGGTCAATCAGATAGAGCCCACATAGAGCTAAGCCCGGAGCACAGTCAATGCAGAGATGATTTGCACTAAAGGCTCAGGAGAGAGTGATGTCATGTATCCTACATGGCTACTGTTGGTACTCTTACAAGGTGTGCCATCAGAGGGCACAGCAGTGGGAGACTTGTAGGTTACCTGTACATGAGTGCCTGGCCTAGTATAAAAGGCAGGTCATCAGGTGTGATCCTCACTCTGGAGTTAACAAATAAAGGACTAAGGTCACTACATTTCAAGTACAACACATTGCCTCGTGGAGTCATTACTAGAGCATCCAAGGACACAACTGAGTCAGTCTAACACCCCATACATGGTCAGGCAGTGTAGGAAAATGCTCGATGACCTTACCAGTTAAGACAAGGTACAAGGACCCTACCAACTGTTCACGAACGCAGTGTACTGAGCATGTCTGCTATTTATAATGATCATCCTTTCACAAAGTTTTAAAATACCTTCATTGTTTACCAACAATGCCCATGAGCCTTCATTGGGAAGTACTTTTCATTCACTTTCTTACATGTATTCACCCCACAAAAAGGCTCACACGGAATGTTATTGCTTGTTGCATCCACCTGTCCTACCACCATTATAGGTTGCATGCTGGCATCTGGATTTCACGGCATGCCATGGTACCAATGGGAAATTCTCATGGACAAGACAGCTCATAACAACGGAGAGAAAGCCAACAGCTAGCAGCCCTTCAATCCTCCAATCTCTCATCTCTATCAGGAAGAAGTGTCTGTGGGTTTGTGATAAAGTTCCATTTCTCTTTATTCTCATCCCATTATACTCTACATGAATTGTTGCTAAACACTCATTTCACTCCTACTGTAAGTTTGTGAACACTGCTGATCTTTTCCTACTCTATTTTTGCCTGAGAACATACAGGTCACAGTAAATTGGCCCTCCCAGGTCCCAGCTCTTCACACTACATGCTGTCACTCACTCAATCCGGCATTAGCTCAAAGACATCCACCCCAAGGGAGTTAGAGAGCGAGTCAAAGAGGAATGCAAGTAAGCAGAAGCAGTGGCTTGTGATACATGAGGAGGAAGACATTGCTAGTCAGAGGGTCAGGTTGCATTGCTCCCCAGCTGAACAGCCTGGTGATCTGAATCGCACAGGTTCTGATTTTAAAAGAATGATACTTGCACAGCATCATAACCTGGTGTGGGTTGGGAGCTATGCCAGACAGGGTGCTAAACATGGAAGCTTGGGTAGAAATGTTTAGAAACATAGAAACATAGAAAATAGGTGCAGGAGTAGGCCATTCGGCCCTTCTAGCCTGCACCACCATTCAATGAGTTCATGGCTGAACATGCAACTTCAGTACCCCCTTCCTGCTTTCTCGCCATACCCCTTGATCCCCCTAGTAGTAAGGACTTTATCTAACTCCTTTTTGAATATATTTAGTGAATTGGCCTCAACAACTTTCTGTGGTAGAGAATTCCACAGGTTCACCACTCTCTGGGTGAAGAAGTTCCTCCTCATCTCGGTCCTAAATGGCTTACCCCTTATCCTTAGACTGTGTCCCCTGGTTCTGGACTTCCCCAACATTGGGAACATTCTTCCTGCATCTAACCTGTCTAACCCTGTCAGAATTTTAAACGTTTCTATGAGGTCCCCTCTCATTCTTCTGAACTCCAGTGAATACAAGCCCAGTTGATCCAGTCTTTCTTGATAGGTCAGTCCCGCCATCCCAGGAATCAGTCTGGTAAACCTTCGCTGCACTCGCTCAATAGCAAGAATGTCCTTCCTCAGGTTGGGAGACCAAAACTGTACACAATACTCCAGGTGTGGCCTCACCAAGGCCCTGTACAACTGTAGCAACACCTCCCTGCCCCTGTACTCAAATCCCCTCGCTATGAAGGCCAACATGCTATTTGCTTTCTTAACCGCCTGCTGTACCTACATGCCAACCTTCAATGACTGATGTACCATGACACCCAGATCTCGTTGCATCTCCCCTTTTCCTAATCTGTCACCATTCAGATAATAGTCTGTCTCTCTGTTTTTACCACCAAAGTGGATAACCTCACATTTATCCATCTGCCATGCATTTGCCCACTCACGTAACCTATCCAAGTCGCTCTGCAGCCTCATAGCATCCTCCTCGCAGCTCACACTGCCATCCAACTTAGTGTCATCCGCAAATTTGGAGATACTACATTTAATCCCCTCGTCTAAATCATTAATATATAGTGTAAACAGCTGGGGCCCCAGCACAGAACCTTGCGGTACCCCACTAGTCA
Source organism: Pristiophorus japonicus (assembly GCF_044704955.1). Taxonomy (NCBI): domain Eukaryota; kingdom Metazoa; phylum Chordata; class Chondrichthyes; family Pristiophoridae; genus Pristiophorus; species Pristiophorus japonicus. The sequence continues at coordinate 91,956,646 of NC_091985.1, forward strand.
CTGCCTGCCATTCTGAAAAGTCCCCATTTACTCCTACTCTTTGCTTCCTGTCTGACAACCAGTTCTCAATCCATGTCAGCACACTACCCCCAATCCCATGTGCTTTAACTTTGCACATTAATCTCTTGTGTGGGACCTTGTCGAAAGCCTTCTGAAAGTCCAAATATACCACATCAACTGGTTCTCCCTTGTCCACTCTACTGGTAACATCCTCAAAAAATTCCAGAAGATTTGTCAAGCATGATTTCCCTTTCACAAATCTATGCTGACTTGGACCTATCATGTCACCTCTTTCCAAATGCACTGCTATGACATCCTTACTAGCAGTTTGTGCAGAACTTTGGAAATGGAGTCGCGAATCTGCAGTCCATCATGAAGTGAGCAATAGCCCTAATGACATCGGCAGGGGAGCCCCCATAACAAATGTGCTAAGGGCTGTCTATGCTTCTTCTGTGGATGCTCAGATTGCTGCTAAAGAGGCTGGGAGTGTCAAATTGGAGAAGGCCTTCTCTTGTGACCTCCAAGTATCATATGGTGCTTCACTGAACTCATCAGAACCTTTAAATCAGCTTTCCCACTGATCAATGGCCATGTTAAGTCAGTGCCCAGTATTTGTGGCATGGCAGGAATGGGATTGGGTGATGATGCTGCCTTTCAGGATGGAGCATTTTGAGATGTTTCTGAGAGATATAATAAGACACTACATTATAAATGTAATTCTATTATTCCTTCCCAAACCCAGAAGAACTGATACAAAAAGTATTCATATAAAGCCTCAGCTAAGGCCAGTTATTTCAACACAGAGCAAGGATCAAAATTGGGACGTTCCTGGTCTGTGTGGATACTCACTGGATAAACTCACTGAGCCAATAATTTGATAGATCGATGTGACTATCACAAATTGTTCCAGTGTCTTCATTCAATCAAGACTACGACCAGATATAGGAAGCTTTCTGGCATCTAGTACAGGAGCGTTTTTAATTGTGTGACTGTTTTTCATCCGATTACATTTGTAGGGGGTTTTTCTCTGCCCAATTACGGGGGTCTTTGGTGGCTGTTTGTGTATTGGGCCTCTTTGTCCCTTCTACGGTCCAGCAGCTTATGGCTCGCTGACCACTAAACTGGCGGTTTCGAAACGCCCTAGCACACCTATCTGGTTCTAACCTTAGAATTTTGGTGGATTATGAGCTTCCACAAGGGAAAACAAAACACTCAGAGACAAGTGGTACTTGGAACGAAAAAAACAGGTAAGTCCAATTTATTAACCACGGTAGGTTTCCAACAAGGTCAAAACACATATCTGACGCACACTTATAAACTATGAAAATCTATGAGAAGAAACGGACACAACGAAAACCTTACACAATTTTATCTTTACAAGGCATTTCCAACACCACCCCCTTTTTACCTGACTGACCGAGGCTGACAGTTGGGAAAAGAAACCCCAGGATAATACTTACAATCCCTTTTGACAGTTATTTTTTTTAGCCTTAGGATGGTTGGTTTACGGGGTAGCTGGAATGAATGTTGCCTCTCTCAGTTACTTCGGTCTCCGGTTCTTCAGCTGGTTGGCCTCGGAGCGTTGTTCGATGTGCGGCTCGGCTTCTTGAAACGATGTTGGGCCTCTTGGTAGTTGGGCTGTATATTCTGCACACAAGTCGAGTCCAGGGCCTGTTCGATGGTAGGTTTCCCAGCCGGTAACAGTCCATCTCCGTTCTCTCTCGGTTTCTGTCTGTCTGCGACTGCTACTGCTTCTCGACTCCTTCTTCTACTGTTCCAGCTGCTTCTCCCCTCAGTGGTTTCGTAGCTCCTATATTTGTATCCAATTTAGTTCTGGCCTTTTCGTGCCCAAACTCAGTTGGTGGTCCATTGTATAAGTTTGGGTGGGGAGATAGCTTTGAGTATTTAATGAGCAGATGTCACAGGTACAGGTAGGTGTGAGGACAGAGCTATTGTTTCAGTGCACATTGGTGCCTCAAAGTCTGCTGGTCCATTGTAACAGTCCTGGCAGTCAATCGATTTGGGCCTCCCCTTTGATGGGCCATCACCGCAGTGATCTTTGGACTATTGTCCACTGTCCATATTAATTAGGTAGATGATGGTCCACATTCATAATTTGATTAGGGGTGAGTCATATTTTCGAACTGGGCCGGGTAGTCCCCATTGGTTGAGGATTTCCCCGCTTCAGGCCTGACTCGACCAATGATTGGCCTGCCAGAATGCACTGTTCCCCCATTGGCCAGTGCCTCTGTCTCGCTTGTGAGCCAGACTCCACAATGTCTGTAACCGCCCACACGTTTCCCAGCCTGCCTGGTCTGAGGATTTTACTTGGCCAAAAATGTTCATTTAAAATGTATAGGATGATCCCATCTTGGTTTTCTTGTCCTTAGGGTGTTCCAATAAAATCCTGGGCAGGACCGGAACCAATGTCCTAGGGGGAGTGTTTGCTGGTGCTGTTGGGGAGGATTTAAACTGATATGGCAGGGGGATGGGAACCAATGCAGGGAGACAGAGGGAAACAAAAAGGAGGCAAAAGCAAAAGACAGAAAGGAGATGAGGAAAAGTGGAGGGCAGAGAAACCCAAGGCAAAGAACAAAAAGGGCCACTGTACAGCAAAATTCTAAAAGGACAAAGGGTGTTAAAAGAACAAGCCTGAAGGCTTTGTGTCTTAATGCAAGGAGTATCCGCAATAAAGTGGATGAATTAACTGTGCAAATAGATGTTAACAAATATGATGTGATTGGGATTACGGAGACGTGGCTCCAGGATGATCAGGGCTGGGAACTCAACATCCAGGGGTATTCAACATTCAGGAAAGATAGAATAAAAGGAAAAGGAGGTGGGGTAGCATTGCTGGTTAAGGAGCAAATTAAGGCAATAGTTCGGAAGGACATTAGCTTGGATGATGTGGAATCTATATGGGTAGAGCTGCAGAATACCAAAGGACAAAAAACGTTAGTGGGAGTTGTGTACAGACCTCCAAACAGTAGTAGTGATGTTGGGGAGGGCATCAAACATGAAATTAGGGGTGCGTGCAATAAAGGTGCAGCAGTTATAATGGGTGACTTTAATATGCACATAGATTGGGTTAACCAAACTGGAAGCAATACGGTAGAGGAGGATTTCCTGGAGTGCATAAGGGATGGTTTTTTAGACCAATATGTCGCGGAAACAACTAGGGGGGAGGCCATCTTAGACTGGGTGTTGTGTAATGAGAGAGGATTAATTAGCAATCTCGTTGTGCGAGGCCCCTTGGGGAAGAGTGACCATAATATGGTGGAATTCTGCATTAGGATGGAGAATGAAGCAGTTAATTCAGAGACCATGGTCCAGAACTTAAAGAAGGGTAACTTTGAAGGTATGAGGCGTGAATTGGCTAGGATAGATTGGCGAATGATACTGAAGGGGTTGACTGTGGATGGGCAATGGCAGACATTTAGAGACCGCATGGATGAACTACAACAATTGTACATCCCTGTCTGTCGTAAAAATAAAAAAGGGAAGGTGGCTCAACCGTGGCTATCAAGGGAAATCAGCGATAGCATTAAAGCCAAGGAAGTGGCATACAAATTGGCCAGAAATAGCAGCGAACCCGGGGACTGGGAGAAATTTAGAACTCAGCAGAGGAGGACAAAGGGTTTGATTAGGGCAGGGAAAATGGAGTACGAGAAGAAGCTTGCAGGGAACATTAAGACGGATTGCAAAAGTTTCTATAGATATGTAAAGAGAAAAAGGTTAGTAAAGACAAACGTAGGTCCCCTGCAGTCAGAATCAGGGGAAGTCATAACGGGGAACAAAGAAATGGCGGACCAATTGAACAAGTACTTTGGTTCGGTATTCACTGAGGAGGACACAAACAACCTTCCGGATATAAAAGGGGTCGGAGGGTCTAGTAAGGAGGAGGAACTGAGGGAAATCCTTATTAGTCGGGAAATTGTGTTGGGGAAATTGATGGGATTGAAGGCCGATAAATCCCCAGGGCCTGATGGACTGCATCCCAGAGTACTTAAGGAGGTGGCCTTGGAAATAGTGGATGCATTGACAGTCATTTTCCAACATTCCATTGACTCTGGATCAGTTCCTATGGAGTGGAGGGTAGCCAATGTAACCCCACTTTTTAAAAAAGGAGGGAGAGAGAAAACAGGGAATTACAGACCGGTCAGCCTGACATCGGTAGTGGGTAAAATGATGGAATCAATTATTAAGGATGTCATAGCAGTGCATTTGGAAAGAGGTAATATGATAGGTCCAAGTCAGCATGGATTTGTGAAAGGGAAATCATGCTTGACAAATCTTCTGGAATTTTTTGAGGATGTTTCCAGTAGAGTGGACAAGGGAGAACCAGTTGATGTGGTATATTTGGACTTTCAGAAGGCTTTCGACAAGGTCCCACAGAAGAGATTAATGTGCAAAGTTAAAGCACATGGGATTGGGGGTAGTGTGCTGACATGGATTGAGAACTGGTTGTCAGACAGGAAGCAAAGAGTAGGAGTAAATGGGGACTTTTCAGAATGGCAGGCAGTGACTAGTGGGGTACCGCAAGGTTCTGTGCTGGGGCCCCAGCTGTTTACACTGTACATTAATCATTTAGACGAAGGGATTAAATGTAGTATCTCCAAATTTGCGGATGACACTAAGTTGGGTGGCAGTGTGAGCTGCAAGGAGGATTCTATGAGGCTGCAGAGCGACTTGGATAGGTTAGGTGAGTGGGCAAATGCATGGCAGATGAAGTATAATGTGGATAAATGTGAGGTTATCCACTTTGGTGGTAAAAACAGAGAGACAGACTATTATCTGAATGGTGACAGATTAGGAAAAGGGGAGGTGCAAAGAGACCTGGGTGTCATGGTACATCAGTCATTGAAGGTTGGCATGCAGGTACAGCAGGCGGTTAAGAAAGCAAATGGCATGTTGGCCTTCATAGCGAGGGGATTTGAGTACAAGGGCAGGGAGGTGTTGCTACAATTGTACAGGGCCTTGGTGAGGCCACACCTGGAGTATTGTGTACAGTTTTGGTCTCCTAACCTGAGGAAGGACATTCTTGCTATTGAGGGAGTGCAGCGAAGGTTCACCAGACTGATTCCCGGGATGGCGGGACTGACCTATCAAGAAAGACTGGATCAACTGGGCTTGTATTCACTGGAATTCAGAAGAATGAGAGGGGACCTCATAGAAACGTTTAAAATTCTGACGGGGTTAGACAGGTTAGATGCAGGAAGAATGTTCCCAATGTTGGGGAAGTCCAGAACCAGGGGACACAGTCTAAGGATAAGGGGGAAGCCATTTAGGACCGAGATGAGGAGGAATTTCTTCACCCAGAGAGTGGTGAACCTGTGGAATTCTCTACCACAGAAAGTTGTTGAGGCCAATTCACTAAATATATTCAAAAAGGAGTTAGATGAAGTCCTTACTACTAGGGGAATCAAGGGGTATGGTGAGAAAGCAGGAATGGGGTACTGAAGTTGCATGTTCAGCCATGAACTCATTGAATGGCGGTGCAGGCTAGAAGGGCCGAATGGCCTACTCCTGCACCTATTTTCTATGTTTCTATGTTTCTAAAATGCGGCCGTGGATTTTCGAACCTTACACCCCCATCTTGACACACCTGGATATAGACGGAATGTGTCAAAAAGTTTGCAAGAAAATCCTAGAGCTCTCCAAGTGTCAGCCATCCCCATAATTACTCTAAACTATCGACCCGCATAAACCAATGTGCACAAACAATATTCCTATCCATAATTTGTGCACTACCCACGCTCCTTTACAGGTAAACTACAAACAAGGTACCATTTTGCTTTCAGTTACATAGAGTTAAGTACATAATTATAGCACATCATGTCGCATGTTCCTTGCGTTCCTTGAAAGATTTTTCCGCCATCATAGCATATCGAACATACACTGTACAAATGTATATCTGTGATAAGTAAGTCCGTATTGTGTTCTGTCATGAATAGTTTTAACAGCTTACGTAGTTGACAGTGCCAGTCAGTTTCCAGGTACGGGCTTTCGCGGTGCTACGGTAAACCAAAATGTTCCCTTTTGTTAAAAAAAAACACCTGGCATCATTCATGACCCCCCTGAGTTGTCTGCCCCGCTCGGTTGTATCTTCTTGTCTATACAGATCCGCCACATTGGCGTCCCCAAAGTCCAGCTCGTAGAAGCTCCTGAACATTTCCTTCAGTAGAGCTTGGTACAACAACTCGGTTTCTCTGGGGCAGAAGGCAGGTAGGCATACTTCTGTCAGGTTTAGAATTACTGAAGCAACAGCATAATGTACTCCCTGGTAAACTAACTTATCTGTCGGTACTAACACTAACCCATTCCCAGGTCCCCTAGTGGTGGGCGGACATCCATAACTGTCAATGGGCTTGGGCGTGGGCAAGGATGTCTTCACCTGAGCCAGCAGCTCGGTGGCGTTGACTGGTACCTGGAAGCGAGGGAGCACAGTCTTCCCTGCTGCAATCCCATTCCATCCCCTTCCCCGAGTCCTTCCACCATCTGGCAAAGGCAATGGACAAACCCGCTGGGCACACCTGGGCCGACCCCCATAGGCATGTATAGATCCCCTGATCATAGGCCCACCATTTCTCCCAACACAGTGATTTTGGGGCAAGGGATGGAGGCCTCCCCATAGGTAAAACTCTCGTGGCTCGAATACCGGGTGGAATTCGAACCCAACCACACAGGCCATCTCTCCTTGTGGAAGTAGGCGGCCTGGCCTTCTGCCTCCATGATCCCTTCTCCCGTGGTCACGATTGGCGCCCTGCCCCCGGAGCACCCGTATGTCAAAGACATCTCAAAGTCGAGTTTCTGTCCGGTGCAGGTCCCCAGGTAGGTGAATAACATTGCGACGGTCCGGAGCATCTTCTGCAACACAAGATTGAACACAGTCTTGCCTGAGACTTCTTCAGGCTCGACTGGAGTAACATCACAAAATAAAAAAACACCATGCCCCTCACTTTAAAATCTCCCTAAACTATATACAGAACACCGGGCTATATACAATGCCACCCGTCTCCGGGTGGCCAGGTCAGTCTCTGATACTGACTTGGCTTTGTCGGCCATCTTGCTGACCTTGTCCCAGGAGCTGGACTGCCCCCTTTTGTAGGGCTTGCAGGAGGACTTCTTTTAAATGTCCTGCTTCCATTTCTGTGAGCCCTTCGATGTCTGGGATCTTTCCCGGGTCTTTCGGTGGTGTCCCTTTTACCGCACAGAGCCTGCCACTCATGTGCTTCTTTTCTCGTTTGACTCTGGGACCGGCGGGAAGGTATGCGGGTGACCAAGGCATCTTAGGCTGCCCCACTCTGGAACTACGCCTAACCAGGGGCACGGAGTCCCATGTTACAGGCTGCACCCCTTGGTCCTCCCACCGGTCTATCCCTTCCTCTATCTGCCCTGTCGTTATACTGCACAGGACTCCCTTCCCCTGTGCTAAGTCCCTTTCCTGCCTATCAGACTGTGCCACTTCATTCTGCTGTGTGATGGTCTTACTGTGGCAGTGGACTATCCCGGGTTGTGGGGCTTCGGGGCCGGGGTTGACCTCTGTTACAGCCTCCACATCCACCAGAATGTCCTCTGCCTCCCGTGAGGTTTCTTTACCTGTGGGAGCCTTCCTTTTTCCTGCCCTAGTAGGGTCGAACCACTTGCATTGGTTTATGTGGTACCACTTTACCCGGCGGGGTAATTGGACCGCATAAACCATAGGGCTTGCCTTGTCCACTATACTGTAGGGCCCCATGTACAGTGGCTCGAACACCCCCACCCTGGCAAAGCTGCGTACCATGACCTGGTCGCCTATTTCCCAGGCTACGGGATTCCAGCAGCAGCTTGTTACTAAAGTGCTGTCTTCCCATGTTGGTGGCTGCCTGCCAGTCAGTGAATCTGCTGCAGCTGTTCCAGCAGATTCCTAACAAAGCGGTCCCGGTTAGCTTCCTGAAGCTGTCCTTCGGTGAGACCTGGCACCAATGTGAGTACTGAGGTCCTCATGGGTCTCCCAGTCATCAGCTTGTGGGGTGAATACCCTGTGCTTTTCGACTGACTGGCCCGGATCCCGATAAGGACCAGTGGCAAGACCTCCACCCATCTGTTGGGTGAATTCCCTGTCTCCTTGCGGAGCCTTTCCTTGATGGTGCAGTTGAGACGCTCTACAGGGCCTGAGGACTGGGGGTTGTACGCCACATGCCAACGTGCTTAAATCCCCAGTACCTTTAAGGTGGCCTGCATCACCTGACCGGTGAAGTGGCTTCCCTGGTCGGACTCCACAAACTGCGGCAGACCCCACCTTGAGAACACTTCCCTGACCAGGATCTTGGCCGTCCCCAATGCAGTAGCTGTTCGGCAAGGGAAAGCTTCCACCCATTTGGAGAATACATCCACCAGCACTAGACAGTACTTGTACTCCGCCTGGGTGGTTGGTAGGGGCCCTACGTAGTTGATTTGGATCCACTGCCATGGTCCCTCTACCCACCTGATGTGTGCCATGGATGCCTTTCTCTTCTGGGGGTCTGGGTTGTTGGCTGCACACACCAGACAGGCTGCGCAGAAATCACGGACGTCCTTCCGGAGATCTGGCCACCATGCTGCCTGTTCCACCTTTTGCCAGGTAGACTCTGGCCCGGGGTGTCCCGCACCTGGACCCTCATGGGCCAGTTGTAGGAACTCCCGTTGGTGTTGTGCTGGAACCACCCACTTATCCCCTTTAAACAGCATCCCTTCCTTGACAGCTATATCTGTGGCACTGTATGGGCTTTCTGCCTTTCCTCCACTTAGGATGGTTGCTATGGCAGCCTTGAGGACGGGGTCCTGCGCCTGAACCGTTCTCAGGTCCGGGGCCACTGCTACCCCTGCACTCCCTTGTTTCCCTGGCTTGCCTCTAGCTCCTATCACCCTGCCTTTCTCATACGGGTCCCAGAAGCGACCTGTCTTGGCTCCTTCTCTGGCCAGGAGGTCCGCCCGCTGGTTACCCCCTGCCCTGGGCTCTGTCTTAGAACGTGCCTTAACCTTGTGGATGTAGACGTCCCTATTGTTCCCTCGGGCTGCCACTATCCTTACTAGCAGGGGCTTGGTTACCAGGGGCTGCCCATCTGCGGATGTGTACCCCCACATGACCAAATAACCAGATACTCTGTACACGAATTGCAAGTAAACATACTGTCCGAACAAATCGTGTACGGGGTGGGGAATTCCTCGGGGTGTGTCACCACGTACATCACCACTGACAGTTCCGCCTGCTGGGCGCTCAGGGTGCTGGGGAGTTTAAACGCCAAGGCTATGCCTGCCTCGGGGTCCCAAACTCCACAGCCCGTGAGTCTTGTACCCGTGGACACCGCACTGGATCCATCAACGTAGATCTTGTGGCCTGCGGGATGTACCCCTGCCCGAAATCCAAAGTCGGTGTCCCAAACCCCTTCAATTGAGCATCTGTGTGGCTCCCCTGCATAAATGAGGTTAGCTGCGAGCCTGGGCTCGCAGAGGCCCCTGACCCTGATGGCCATTTGGGAAAGGAGGAGGGTCCAGCGAGTAATTCTGGCACTGCTGACTGTTCCATCCTTTATTCTCCCATCTAACAACATCTGGGTCGGGGTGTGACAGGTGAGGAGTGTGATAGGGGATACTCCTGTGAAAACCTGTGCTCTTTTCACAGCCCAGTGAGTGGCTAGCAGATACCTTTCACAGTTGGAGTACCCCTTCTCCACCTCTGCAAGGACTCTAGAGAAGTACACCACCGGTCTCAGCTGTCCGTGCCTTTCCTGTAAAAGCACTGCACTCAGACTGTCTCCGCTGGCTGCTACTTCTAAATGGAAATCCTTTCCCCCATCAATAGCCCCCAGGTGCCTTCTGCAGGTTCTGTTTCAACTGAAGAAATGCAGCTTGGCAGCCTTGGTCCCACTCCCACTCGACCCCTTTGTGTAGGAGCCTGAGTAGAGGGGCTGCGGTTGCTGCATAATCTTCTATGAAATCTCTGCAGTAGCCTGTGATCCCTAAAAAAGATCTGACTCCGGATACGGTGGTCGGTAACGGGAGTTCCTGCACGGCTTGCCTTCGGGCCTCATCTATACCTCGTTCCCCTTCTCTGAGTGTTAGACCCAGGAATTTTACTTCCTTTAACTCTATCTGGGCCTTCTTGGGGTTGACCTTAAAACCCCCTCCTTGAGCACAGCCAACAGTTCTGCCAGCAGGGAACCATGCTCTTTACTGTTCTCAATGAACACAAGCAGGTCGTCCACATACTGCACCAACTGTTGCGGCTGGCTGAAGCTCTTCAAACAGTTCGCCATGCACTGGTGGAAGATGCTGGGACTGTCGTGAAATCCCTGAGGGAGGCAGCTCCAAGTATATTGCTGTTCCTTAAAGGTGAAAGCAAACTTGTACTGGTCCTCTCTCCTCACAGGGATAGACCAGAAGCCATTTGAAATGTCTAGGACTGTGAAGGTGGTTGCAGACGCAGGGATTTCCCTGATCAGGTCTGCCACCGCTGCCACTGTAGGAGCACAAGCCGGGATGTTTCTGTTGAGCACCCGGTAGTCCACGGTGGCCCTCCACGAGTTGTCCGGTTTTCTCACTGGCCACAGGGGAGAGTTCACGTGGGTGGCTATGGGTCTCAACACACCCTGCTCCACCAGTGAGCTCAGTGCCACTTCCAAGTCGGCTTCTGCCTCTCTCGGTAAGTTATAGAAACATAGAAACATAGAAACATAGAAAATAGGTGCAGGAGTAGGCCATTCAGCCCTTCGAGCCTGCACCGCCATTCAATGACTTCATGGCTGAACATGCAACTTCAGTACCCCACTCCTGCTTTCTCGCCATACCCCTTGATCCCCCTAGTAGTAAGGACTACATCTAACTCCTTTTTGAATATATTTAGTGAATTGGCCTCAACAACTTTCTGTGGTAGAGAATTCCACAGGTTCACCACTCTCTGGGTGAAGAAGTTTCTCCACATCTCGGTCCTAAACGGCTTACCCCTTATCCTTAGACTGTGACCCCTGGTTCTGGACTTCCCCAACATTGGGAACATTCTTCCTGCATCTAACCTGTTTAAACCCTACAGAATTTTAAATATTTCTATGAGATCCCCTCTCATTCTTCTGAACTGCAGTAAATACAATCCCAGTTGATCCAGTCTTTCTTGATATGTCAGTCCCACCATCCTGGGAATCAGTCTGGTGAACCTTCGCTGCACTCCCTCAATAGCAAGAATGTCCTTCCTCAAGTTAGGAGAGCAAAACTGTACACAATACTCCAGGTGTGGCCTCACCAAGGCCCTGTACAACTGTAGTAACACCTCCCTGCCCCTGTACTCAAATCCCCTCGCTATGAAGACCAACATGCCATTTGCTTTCTTAACTGCCTGCTGTACCTGCATGCCAACCTTCAATGACTGATGTACCATGACACCCAGGTCTCGTTGCATCTCCCCTTTTCCTAATCTGTCACCATTCAGATAATAGTCTGTCTCTCTGTTTTTACTACCAAAGTGGATAACCTCACATTTATCCACATTGTACTTCATCTGCCATTCATTTGCCCACTCACCTAACCTATCCAAGTCACTCTGCAGCCTCATAGCATCCTCCTCGCAGCTCACACTGCCACCCAACTTAGTGTCATCCGCAAATTTGGAGATACTACATTTAATCCCCTCGTCTAAATCATTAATGTACAATGTAAACAGCTGGGGCTCCAGCACAGAACCTTGCGGTACCCCACTAGTCACTGTCTGCCATTCTGAAAAGTACCTATTTACTCCTACTCTTTGCTTCCTGTCTGACAACCAGTTCTCAATCCATGTCAGCACACTACCCCCAATCCCATGTGCTTTAACTTTGCACATTAATCTCTTGTGTGGGACCTTATCAAAAGCCTTCTGAAAGTCCACATACACCACATCAACTGGTTCTCCCTTGTCCACTCTACTGGTAACATCCTCAAAAAATTCCAGAAGAATTGTCAAGCATGATTTCCCTTTCACAAATCCATGCTGACTTGGACCTATCATGTCACCTCTTTCCAAATGCGCTGATATGACATCCTTAATAATTGATTCCATCATTTTACCCACTACCGATGTCAGGCTGACCGGTCTATAATTCCCTGTTTTCTCTCTCCCTCCTTTTTTAAAAAGTGGAGTTACATTGGCTACCCTCCACTCCATAGGAACTGATCCAGAGTCTATGGAATGTTGAAAAATGACTGTCAATGCATCTGCTATTTCCAAGGCCACCTCCTTAAGTACTCTGGGATGCAGTCCATCAGGCCCTGGGGATTTATCGGCCTTCAATCCCATCAATTTCCCCAACACAATTTCCCAACTAATAAGGATTTCCCTCAGTTCCTCCTTCTTACTAGACCCTCTGACCCCTTTTATATCCGGAAGGTTGTTTGTGTCCTCCTTAGTGAATACCGAACCAAAGTACTTGTTCAATTGGTCCGCCATTTCTTTGTTCCCCGTTTTGATTTCCCCTTATTCTGACTGCAGGGGACCTACGTTTGTCTTTACCAACCTTTTTCTCTTTACATATCTATAGAAACTTTTGCAGTCCGTCTTAATATTGCCTAGAAGCTTCCTCTCGTAGTCTATTTTCCCTGCCCTAATCAAACCCTTTGTCCTCCTCTGCTGAGTTCTAAATTTCTCCCAGTCCCCGGGTTCACTGCTATTTCTGGCCAATTTGTATGCCACTTCCTTGGCTTTAATACTATCCCTGATTTCCCTTGATAGCCACGGTTGAGCCACCTTCCCTTTTTTATTTTTACGCCAGACAGGGATGTACAATTGTTGTAGTTCATCCATGCGGTCTCTAAATGTCTGCCATTGCCCATCCACTGTCAACCCTTTAAGTATCATTCGCCAATCTATCCTAGCCAATTCACGCCTCATATCTTCAAAGTTTGGCTTTTTCTCAGCAGAGGAGGACAAAGGGCTTGATGAGGGCAGGGAAAATAGACTACGAGAGGAAGCTTCTAGGCAATATTAAGACGGACTGCAAAAGTTTCTATAGATATGTAAAGAGAAAAAGCCAATTCACGCCTCATATCTTCAGTAGTAGTGATGTTGGGGAGGGCATCAAACAGGAAATTAGGGGTGCATGCAATAAAGGTGCAGCAGTTATAATGGGTGACTTTAATATGCACATAGATTGCGCTAGCCAAACTGGAAGCAATACGGTGGAGGAGGATTTCCTGGAGTGCATAAGGGATGGTTTTCTAGATCAATATGTCGAGGAACCAACTAGGGGGGAGGCCATCCTAGACTGGGTGTTGTGTAATGAGAGAGGATTAATTAGCAATCTCATTGTGCGAGGCCCCTTGGGGAAGAGTGACCATAATATGGTGGAATTCTGCATTAGGATGGAGAATGAAACAGTTAATTCAGAGACCATGGTCCAGAACTTAAAGAAGGGTAACTTTGAAGGTATGAGGCGTGAATTGGCTAGGATAGATTGGCGAATGATACTTAAGGGGTTGACTGTGGATGGGCAATGGCAGACATTTAGAGACCGCATGGATGAATTACAACAATTGTACATTCCTATCTGGCGTAAAAATAAAAAATGGAAGGTGGCTCAACCGTGGCTATCAAGGGAAATCAGGGATAGTATTAAAGCCAAGGAAGTGGCATAAAAATTGGCCAGAAATAGCAGCGAACCCGAGGACTGGGAGAAATTTAGAACTCAGCAGAGGAGGACAACGGGTTTGATTAGGGCAGGGAAAATGGAGTATGAGAAGAAACTTGCAGGGAACATTAAGGCGGATTGCAAAAGTTTCTATAGGTATGTAAAGAGAAAAAGGTTCGTAAAGATGAACGTAGGTCCCCTGCAGTCAGAATCAGGGGAAGTCATAACGGAGAACAAATAAATGGCAGACCAATTGAACAAGTACTTTGGTTCGGTATTCACTAAGGAGGACACAAACAACCTTCCGGATATAAAAGGGGTCAGAGGGTCTAGTAAGGAGGAGGAACTGAGAGAAATCTTTATTAATCGGGAAATTGTGTTGGAGAAATTGATGGGATTGAAGGCCGATAAATCCCCAGGGCCTGATGGACTGCATCCCAGAGTACTTAAGGAGGTGGCCTTGGAAATAGTGGATGCATTGACAGTCATTTTCCAACATTCCATTGACTCTGGATCAGTTCCTATTGAGTGGAGGGTAGCCAATGTAACCCCACTTTTTAAAAAAGGAGGGAGAGAGAAAACAGGTAATTATAGACCGGTCAGCCTGACCTCAGTAGTGGGTAAAATGATGGAATAATTTATTAAGGATGTCATATCAGCGCATTTGGAAAGAGGTGACATGATAGGTCCAAGTCAGCATGGATTTGTAAAAGGGAAATCATGCTTGACAAATCTTCTGGAATTTTTGAGGATGTTTCCAGTAGAGTGGACATGGGAGAACCAGTTGATGTGGTATATTTGGACTTTCAGAAGGCTTTCGACAAGGTCCCACACAAGAGATTAATGTGCAAAGTTAAAGCACATGGGATTGGGGGTAGTGTGCTGACGTGGATTGAGAACTGGTTGTCAGACAGGAAGCAAAGAGTAGGAGTAAATGGGTACTTTTCAGAATGGCAGGTAGTGACTAGTGAGGTACCGCAAGGTTCTGTGCTGGGGCCCCAGCTGTTTACATTGTATATTAATGATTTAGACGAGGGGATTAAATGTAGTATCTCCAAATTTGCAGATGACACTAAGTTGGGTGGCAGTGTGAGCTGCGAGGAGGATGCTATGAGGCTGCAGAGTGACTTGGATAGGTTAGGTGAGTGGGCAAATGAATGGCAGATGAAGTACAATGTGGATAAATGTGAGGTTATCCACTTTGGTAGTAAAAACAGAGAGACAGACTATTATCTGAATGGTGACAGATTAGGAAAAGGGGAGATGCAACGAGACCTGGGTGTCATGGTACATCAGTCATTGAAGGTTGGCATGCAGGTACAGCAGGCGGTTAAGAAAGCAAATGGCATGTTGGCCTTCATAGCGAGGGGATTTGAGTACAGGGGCAGGGAGGTGTTGCTACAGTTGTACAAGGCCTTGGTGAGGCCACACCTGGAGTATTGTGTACAGTTTTGGTCTCCTAACTTGAGGAAGGACATTCTTGCTGTTGAGGGAGTGCAGCGAAGATTCACCAGACTGATTCCCGAGATGGTGGGACTGACCTATCAAGAAAGACTGGATCAACTGGGCTTTTATTCACGAGTTCAGAAGAATGAGAGGGGACCTCATAGAAACGTTTAAAATTCTGATGGGTTTAGACAGGTTAGATGCAGGAAGAATGTTCCCAATGTTGGGGAAGTCCAGAACCAGGGGTCACAGTCTAAGGATAAGGGATAAGCCATTTAGGACCGAGATGAGGAGAAACTTCTTCACCCAGAGAGTGGTGAACCTGTGGAATTCTCTACCACAGAAAGTAGTTGAGGCCAATTCATTAAATATATTCAAAAGGGAGTTAGATGAAGTCCTTACTGCTCGGGGGATCAAGGGGTATGGCGAGAAAGCAGGAAGGGGGTACTGAAGTTTCATGTTCAGCCATGAACTCATTGAATGGCGGTGCAGGCTAGAAGGGCTGAATGGCCTGCTCCTGCACCTATTTTCTATGTTTCTATGTTACCCTTCTTTAAGTTCTGGACCATGGTCTCTGAATTAACTTTATACTGCCTCTGAGGTTGGGACATGGGATCCCCATCTATCCTGACCTCTACTCCGGTGACTCTCCCACAGTCATGTTTGTGGGTGGCAAATGCTGCATGACTGGCTCGCACATAGGCCCTGTACTCTGCCGGGGTGTCCCTGACCAGAAGCTCTAAGTCATAACCCCCTTTTGGCTTCACAGTACACAGAGCCCCTTTGCCTTGTATCCTTTCATGACCTCGTTGTTTGTACCTGGGTCCACTGTTCCCCATAAACAGTGATTTCGCAGATCCACTCCACTAGGATCTGGTGGGCTATAATGAAGTCGGCCCCCAATATACCTTTGTTAGCCTGCTCCCACCTTATCAGGACGCACTTCGATTTGGTGGTCAGTGCTCCCAACATAACGGTCAGTGGGATCGAAAAATACCCTGTTCTTTCGTTCCCCGTGAAGCCGACTAGCTCGTAGAGCACACCGCTGGACAGGGGCGAGGAGGCCGGGTCCTCTGTGTGGACAAGGGTGCTTGAAGCCCCCGTGTCCAACAAGTAAGTTCCCTGGTTCCCCTTCACCTCCATTTTCACCCACGATCTTCCCCACGAGTCATAGTCCAGCGGACACAGGTAGGCAGGCTTGGTGGGTGCTAGTCATGGTTCCTGCCGATGGGAGCTGTGGGGATCTCTCTACCCACCGCTATGCATACGGCCGGGACCTGTCAGCAGCTGCCTGAGGGTTTCTACAGCGGTTTCAAACACTGTTGTGGCACCCGCTTTCTCATTACCCTGTTTCATCTCCGTGGGTGTTTTTACTTCTTTCACACGGTAGGGGTTGGCCCTGCAGTTGTTGTGGTAGTGGCCAGGCTTACCGCACCCGTAACACACCCCCCTTCTATCGGGAGGATGTCCACCCTCCTGATGCCACTCTCTCTTGGCGGTTTGGTTGGGTTGCACCGCATGCACCCGGCCTTTTACTGTTTTCTCTGGCTTCCCCTCTTCCTCTCCATCCCGCCGCCGTGTGGCAGCCAGTCTGCCTATCACGATGGCTTCGGTGAGATCGGGGTCTCCCGGGATGAACCAGAGATCTGCCCTTTCCTTGAGCAGGCTGGGCAGGCTGTTCGCAATTATGGTGCAAAACCATGCTTCCCTTTGTTCCGCTGTAAGGTTGTTTCTGACGAGCAGGCCACGACATGCTGTGCTGTAGACCAGCCATAAACTTTCCACGTATATCTGTGGGGCCTCTCCTGCTAACTGACGTGTTTTCGCTATCCTTTCAAAGGGACTCCCTTCGTTCCACCCCATGCCCTTTAGGATAGCCCTTTGCAGTGCTGCGAGGGTGCTTTGTCTCCCGCGACAATCTGGGGGAAGAGCCTGGTAGATCTTCTCGTCAATGGAAAAAAGGAGCACTTTAACTGCTCCCGCGTTATCGCATGTGTTCATGTCCACTACCTGCGCTATCTCCAGGAAGTGAGCATACGGATCTCCCAGTCTAGTGAGCTTTGGGATATGTGACACCATGACCTTTAATGCAGCAACTGAATGCGGAATGATAAACTCGCTGTCCAGCGATCCTTGGGGTTGTGCACCTTGTGGGGGACCGTACTTCCTCTGCACAGCCGGCCACATCGGTCCTGCGGCAGACACCACCACTGGCTACCCACTTTCCTCAGCCTCAACTGCCTCTGAATTTAAATCTGCAGACTCAACCCTTTCTGCGGGTGTCCCATACCCCTTTGGCTGGACCAGGTCTACCTGGCCAATCCCATGCCCTGTGGGTTTCTTGGGCTGCACCCCCTGATCCGCCGCAACACACTACCGGCGCCGCAGGAGGCGGTCGACTGTCCTCTGCTACCGGATCCTCTTCCACTCCCCAATACCCTGACTCGTTGGTTGCCTCCCTGGGCCCCAACAGACAGACTGCCCCCTTTACCTGGGACAGAGCCTGGAGGAGGGATTGGATCCGCTTATGGCAGGGTGCATGATCTGCCTTCTCATGGCTTATTTCGGTGTTAACTTTATAGGCTGTGCGCAAATCCCTTAATTGGACCTGAAAGTCTTGGACCTGCTGTGCATAAGCTGCACTCTGTTCCCTGTACTTCTGTTCCGTAGCCCGTGACACCGTAACCTGACTCTGCAGGTGTAAATTCCTGGATTCTTTTACCTCAATCTGGTTCAGTAAAATTACTGAGTCGAATACCTCTTGTGCTTTGAACAAAGCAATCTTTATTACCGGCCAGTAAGACCTATCAGACAGAAGATATACTCTCTGGATAGAGCGTACACACTCCCTACGGATAGGTGAAGTTACATCGTAAAGTGTCAACAGTTATACAGTTTTGAAATCAGATAACAAAATACAAATGGATTGACAGTCTAACTCAGCCACTCATTAGTCAATCTATATGAGATGTTCTTCTTGAAAGCTCAAGCATTGCCTTTAAATGTTTCAATCTAATGGTGTGACTATTAACTGAGACCTTGCAATTCTGCAGATTTATTTTATGTTACAATTAGATGTCATTGGCAGGAGTAGTGACTTGAAACCTTGAGACAGACTGTTAGCTATGCTGATGTTGCACTATTTGCAATCTGACATTCTCCCAGCTATTCTTCCATGGCTTATACATTTTCATATATCCCGTTTACTTTACTGTCCTTAATTCCATATATTCCGTTCAGATATCCACACAGGTACTCCTGATGAATGAGGAACGTTTCCTGTAACCGTGCCCTTCTATTCCTTTCCTCTATTAACTCTTCTGTGACCTTAGTACCCGCGGCCCCCCTGGCCTCTGAGGTGATAACGGCATCCTTTAATTCCGCCTGCAATTTTCCTACCTGGCGGTCTAACTCCCGAACCTGCCTAGTTAAACATATCAGCCAAATTGCCTTTTCTACCCTTTTGTTATGTGTAGGCCCTTCTGTCCACTGGGCTGCCGCGTCCGTTGGACGTGGTGCCCTGGTCAGGTTCTGAACCCATGTTTTGGCAAAATTGACCTTGAAGAAAATATATTCCGTGATTCTCTCCTCCATTTTAGATTTTTCCAGCACCACCCTCTCTGAGGTAGTAAGCTCATTCTCCCACTGAGCTCCTACCTGGCTCGCCATGAGTGTAGGGGGTTTCTGTTCTGCCCAATTACACGGGGCTTTGGTGGCTGTTAGTGTATTGGGCCTCTCTGTCCAATTTAGGGGACGGTCCAGCAGCTTATGGCTCGCTGACCACTAAACTGGCGGTTGCGAAGCGCCCTAGCACCCCTATCTAGTTCTAACCTCAGAATTTTGGTGGATTATGAGCTTCCACAAGGGAAAACAAAACACTCAGAGACAAGTGGTCCTTGGAACGAAAAAAATGGGTAAGTCCAATTTATTAACCACGGTAAGTTTCCAACAAGGTCAAACTTCATCAAAACACAAATCTGACGCACACTTATAAACTATGAAAATCTATGGGAAGAAACGGACACAACGAAAACCTTACACAATTTTATCTTTCAAGACATTTCCAACACCACCCCCACTCCCTTTTTTACCTGACTGACCTAGGCTGACAGTTGGGAAAAGAAACCCCAGGATAATACTTACAATCCCTTTTGACAGTTATTTTTTTTAGCCTTAGCATGGTTGGTTTATGGGGTAGCTGGAGTGAATATTGCCTATTCCAATTACTTCGGTCTCCAGTTCTTCAGCTGGTTGGCCTCGGAGCGTTGTTCGGTGTGCGGCTCGGCTTCTTGAGACGATGTTGGGCCTCTTGGTAGTTGGGCTGTATATTCTGCACACAAGTCGAGTCCAGGGCCCGTTCGATGGTAGGTTTCCCAGCCAGTAACAGTCCGTCTCCGTTCTCTCTCGGTTTCTGTCTGTCTGTGACTGTTACTGCTCCTCGACTCCTTCTCCTACTGCTCCAGCTGCTTCTCCTCTCGGTGGTTCTGGCCTTTTCGCGTCCAAACTCAGTTGGTGGTCCATTGTGTAAGTTTGGGCGGGGAGATAGCTTTGAATATTTAATCAGAAGATGTCACTGGTACAGGTAGATGTGAGGACAGGGGTATTGTTTCAGTGCACATTGGTGCCTCAAAGTCTGCTGGTCCATTGTAACAGTCCTGGGAGTCATAAGAACATAAGAACATAAGAATTAGGAATGGGAGTAGGCCATCTAGCCCCTCGAGTCTGCTCTGCCATTCAACAAGATCATAGCTGATCTGGCCGTGGACTCAGCTCCACTTACCCGCCCGCTGCCCATAACCCTTAATTCCCTTATTGGTTAAAAATCTATCTATCTGTGATTTGAAGACATTCAATGAGCTAGCCTCAACTGCTTCGTTGGGCAGAGAATTCCACAGATTCACAACCCTCTGGGAGAAGAAATTCCTTCTCAACTCGGTTTTAAATTGGCTCCCCCGTATTTTGAGGCTGTGCCCCCTTGTTCTAGTCTCCCCGACCAGTGGAAACAACCTCTCTGCCTCTATCTTGTCTATCCCTTTCATTATTTTAAATGTTTCTATAAGATCACCCCTCATCCTTCTGAACTCCAACCAGTAAAGACCCAGTCTACTCAATCTATCATCATAAGGTAACCCCCTCATCTCCGGAATCAGCCTAGTGAATCGTCTCTGTACCCCCTCCAAGGCTAGTATATCCTTCCTTAAGTAAGGTGACCAAAACTGCACACAGTACTCCAGGTGCGGCCTCACCAATACCCTATACAGGACCTCCCTGCTTTTGTACTCCATCCCTCTCGCAATGAAGGCAAACATTCCATTCGCCTTCCTGATTACCTGCTGCACCTGCAAACTAACTTTTTGGGATTCATGCACAAGGACCCCCAGGTCCCTCTGCACCGCAGCATGTTGTAATTTCTCCCCATTCAAATAATATTCCCTTTTACTGTTTTTTTCCCCAAGGTGGATGACCTCACATTTTCCGACATTGTATTCCATCTGCCAAACCTTAGCCCATTCGCTTAACCTATCTAAATCTCTTTGCAGCCTCTCTGTGTCCTCTACACAACCCGCTTTCCCACTAATCTTTGTGCCATCTGCAAATTTTGTTATACTACACTCTGTCCCCTCTTCCAGGTCATCTATGTATATTGTAAACAGTTGTGGTCCCAGCACCGATCCCTGTGGCACACCATTAACCACCGATTTCCAACCTGAAAAGGACCCATTTATCCCGACTCTCTGCTTTCTGTTAGTTAATCGGTTTGGGCCTCCCCTTTGATGGGCCATCACCACAGTGATCTCAGGACTATTGTCCACTGTCCATATTAATTAGGTAGATGATGGTCCACATTCATAATTTGATTAGGGGTGAGTCATATTTTCGAACTGGGTCAGGTAGTCCCCATTGGTTGAGGATTTCTCCGCTTCAGGCCTGACTCGAACCCTGATTGACCTGCCAGAATGCACTTTTCCCCCATTGGCTAGTGCCTCTGTCTCGCTTGTGAGCCAGACTCCACAATGTCTGTATCCGCCCACAGGTTTCCCAGCCTGCCTGGTCTGAGGATTTTACTTGTCCAAAAATGTTCATTTAAAATGTATAGGACGATCCCATCTTAGTTTTCGTGTTCTTAGAATGTTCCAATAAAATGCGGCCGTGGATTTTCGAACCTTACACATT
This sequence comes from Pristiophorus japonicus, assembly GCF_044704955.1. Classification (NCBI taxonomy): domain Eukaryota; kingdom Metazoa; phylum Chordata; class Chondrichthyes; family Pristiophoridae; genus Pristiophorus; species Pristiophorus japonicus. Next base: position 91,977,879 of record NC_091985.1, read on the forward strand.
CCACAGTCTAATCTAAATATAAAAGGAAGGTTCTTTGATACCAGCCTCCACTGCACATAGAGCACTAATATTTTTGAAAGGAAAGTGGGAAGATTGTATCATGAAGCATTAGAAGTGATGATCGAAGAAGTGAGGCAAAGAAGGGAGTACTGCAAAGCCCTAAGAAAACCTTCCCAGGGCAATAGAACAGGGTGGCCAAAGGAGTCTGTCATGTATCCTACATGGCTACTGTTGGTACTCTTACAAGGTGTGCCACCAGAGGGCACAGCAGTGGGTGACTTGTAGGTTACCTGTACATGTGTGCATGGCCTAGTATAAAAGGCAGGCCACCAGGTGTGATCCTCACTCTGGAGTTAACAAATAAAGAACTAAGGTCACTACAGTTCAAGTACAACACATTGCCTCGTGGAGTCATTACTAGAGTATCTAAGGACACAACAATTGGCGACGAGATTACGAACTTTCATGCGAAAATGCTACCCTTGTTAGATTGCAGCAGTTCATCGACGGTAATGATTGGGAGAGGCTCGAACATTTCTTCACAGCAAATGACCTGGCAGGAGATGACCCGGCCACACTGGCTGATAAGAGCAGAGCTATCTTGCTAACCAGTTGTGGGCCACCATCTATGGCCTCGTCAGGGACTTGCTGGCACCAGCGAAGACAATGACCAAGTCGTAACCCTGATCCATTAGCAACTCAAGCCCAAGGAGAGCATCCTCACAGCCAGACACCGGTTCTATACCCACCGACGGCCCGAAGGCCAGGAAATCGCGAAATATGCTGCAGACCTCAGGAGTCTGGCGGCACTGTGCGAGTCCGGCAACCACCTCAACAAAGCGCTGCGGGACATACCACTGTCACACTGCAGAAGGCCATCTTTGTGAGCCAGGCATTGATGACCTCGACCTGCAGCTCTAGGCAGATGACTCACCCTCAGGACTCAAACCCGGCAGGTACTGTGCACAGAGTGGTGCCGTTTCGAGGCTGGACTGTGGAGCGCGAACCCTTTGAGGGAAGAGAGAACAGGTCTACAAGTCCCTTAACTCAGAGTCCGCCGAGGGGGGCTAATCGAGTAGCACCATGCTGGCGTTGCAGAGGGAATCACAGGGCTCACCAGTGCCGCTTTAACGACTAAGTGTGCAAAGGCTGCAGCACAAAGGGGGCCACCTCCAGCGAATGTGTAAGAGAAATATGGCTCACTGTGTCAATGAAGAGTCTGCAGATGGCCATGAATCCAGCGCGGATTATGAAACGATAGGCAGAGAGGCACCCCAGGCCTACAGGGAGGTACATAGCATATTTACCTGCACCACCGAGTGTTCCCCGCTGAAGATGGAAGTCGAGATAAATGGCATTCCAGTCTTCATGGAAGTGGACACGGGGGCGAGCCAGTCAGTGATGAATCAAGAAGCCTTTGAGAGGCTATAGGACAATCAAGCTGAACGACCCAAGTTGGTCCCGGTTCAGGCAAAGCTGCGCACCTACACCGATGAAATCATCCCAGTCGTTGGTAGCGCGAATGTAAAGGTACTCCATGATGGCACGGTGCACAAGTTATCTCTGTGGATTGTTGTAGGCGATGGACCAATGCTACTCGGTAGAAGGTGGATGGAGAAGATCCATTGGAAGTGGGAAGACTTCACCACTCCAGCGATCGAAGTCCTCTGCGCTCAGAGGCAAAGCAAGCCCCCACCTGAGGTTGGATCAGGCACCAGAGAACAGACCAGCACAGCACCCGAGGCACGGACCGCTCAGCACGACTGCGTGGACATGATCCAGCTGAGACGACCCGAACGCACCCCCCAGGCTCCAGCAGCAGGACTCCAGAGGAAGAAAATCTAATCCAGAGGCGACTTCCCAGCTTCGGAGGCAGAACCCGGGGAGAAGAGGATCACCGCAGTCAACATCGTGGATGGAGGAAAGATGGCGCCCAAACCACGAAGTGAGGTGCTGAAGAAAAAGATGGCTACAATTAAAGGGACAGTTCCACACACTCAAGCAATGTAATAGCAACTGTAAGTCAGAGACAAAATGTGTAATTGATCAGTTAAATGTGTAAGTGATGATCAGAGTTGTGTACATGCAATGAGCAAGGAAAAGTCGCGCGATCATGTAAAATGTGTAATTGATAATCTGAATTGTGTATATGCAACCTGCGAGGAAAAGTAACGTGATCATGTAAAATGTGTAATTGATGATCTGAATTGTGTACATGCAACAAGCGAGGAAAAGTCGCGTGATCGCGAGCGGACCCACAGAGTGTCCATCATAAGTAATGAAAAGTTGCGCAATGTAGGATTTCAACAGCTCGCAGGTCCAGAGAACTAGCCAATGCTGTAGCCTGCATCCCGGGGACCAGAGTCATACACCATGGAGTGTGGCCACAAGCAGCCAACACACATGAGCTGCAGAGCAAGGGACCACAGCAGGGCAATAGCACTGGTATCGATACCCTGCCCCTGATCAGCTCCACCTCTCAGGCACCCGATGGCATCAACTGCCACGAGCCTGAAAGAGCAAACTGTGCTAAGGTGCAGTCCCCAGACCCCATCGCCACCAAGGTTATACCCATAAACAAAGGGTCACCCGCCACAGTTCCCCCAAAGGGGACCGGGAACAGCCAGGATTCCAAACCAAGCAACGCCCAGGCCAGCGAGTCAGCAGTCTCCTGTGCACTGCTAGACGACAGCTCCTCGGGGAGCAGAAGCGACCCAGGGCACAAAGAAAGGACAGGGAGGTCACAGGCATCTGTGAACTGGCCCGACGCTAGGGACCACGGCAACAGTCCCAAGAGCAGGCAACTCGAGCCAACCGGGTTCCCACTGCCAGCACTGGGCACTGCGCCGACACCAGACTGCAGGGACACCATCCAGCAGCTCTGGAGCTAGTTTGTCCTAACGCACCGGTCACTGCATCGATAAGGTATCTCACCAGTCTAACGTACTGGTCTCACAACGGAACCACAATGTAATGCAAACTTGTTTTCCTGAACTTGAATGTATATGAATGCAACGAGCCTCTGGCATAATCTATATGTGGGGGGGCGGGGTGGGGGGCGGGGGAAGAGAATGGAGCGGTCAGGGACACACACACAAACAGCAACCACCAACAATGATTGAAACGACGTGCCAAGGGTCAATCAGATAGAGCCCACATAGAGCTAAGCCCAGAGCACAGTCAATGCAGAGACGATTTGCACTAAAGGCTCAGGGGAGAGTGATGTCATGTATCCTACATGGCTACTGTTGGTACTCTTACAAGGTGTGCCACCAGAGGGCACAGCAGTGGGTTACCTGTACATGTGTGCATGGCCTAGTATAAAAGGTGTGATCCTCACTCTGGAGTTAACAAATAAAGGACTAAGGTCACTACAGTTCAAGTACAACACATTGCCTCGTGGAGTCATTACTAGAGCATCCAAGGACACAACTGAGTCAGTCTAACAACCCATACATGGTCAGGCAGTGTAGGAAAATGCTCGATGACCTTACCAGTTAAGACAAGGTACAAGGACCCTACCAACTGTTCACGAACGCAGTGTACTGAGCATGTCTGCTATTTGTAATGATCATCCTTTCACAAAGTTTTAAAATACCTTCATTGTTTACCAACAATGCCCATGAGCCTTCATTGGGAAGTACTTTTCATTCACTTTCTTACATGTATTCACCCCACAAAAAGGCTCACACGGAATGTTATTGCTTGTTGCATCCACCTGTCCTACCACCATTATAGGTTGCATGCTGGCATCTGGATTTCACGGCATGCCATGGTACCAATGGGAAATTCTCATGGACAAGACAGCTCATAACAACGGAGAGAAAGCCAACAGCTAGCAGCCCTTCAATCCTCCAATCTCTCATCTCTATCAGGAAGAAGTGTCTGTGGGTTTGTGATAAAGTTCCATTTCTCTTTATTCTCATCCCATTATACTCTACATGAATTGTTGCTAAACACTCATTTCACTCCTACTGTAAGTTTGTGAACACTGCTGATCTTTTCCTACTCTATTTTTGCCTGAGAACATACAGGTCACAGTAAATTGGCCCTCCCAGGTCCCAGCTCTTCACACTACATGCTGTCACTCACTCAATCCGGCATTAGCTCAAAGACATCCACCCCAAGGGATTTAGAGAGCGAGCCAAAGAGGAATGCAAGTAAGCAGAAGCAGTGGCTTGTGATACATGAGGAGGAAGACATTGCTAGTCAGAGGGTCAGGTTGCATTGCTCCCCAGCTGAACAGCTTGGTGATCTGAATCGTACAGGTTCTGATTTTAAAAGAATGATACTTGCACAGCATCATAACCTGGTGTGGGTTGGGAGCTATGCCAGACAGGGTGCTAAACATGGAAGCTTGGGTAGAAATGTTTACTAGCAGTTTGTGCAGAACTTTGGAAAGTGGAGTCGCGAATCTGCAGTCCATCATGGAATTTTCTGCCCAGGGAAGCAGTTGAGGCTAGCTCATTGAATGTATTCAAATCACAGATAGATTGATTTTTAACCAATAAGGGAATTAAGGGTTATGGGGAGCGGGCGGGTAAGTGGAGCTGAGTCCACGGCCAGATCAGCCATGATCTTGTTGAGTGGCGGAGCAGGCTCGAGGGGCTAGATGGCATACTCCTGTTCCTAATTCTTATATTCTTATGATCTTATTGAATGGCGGTGCAGGCTCGAAGGGTCGAATGGCCTACTCCTGCATCTATTTTCTATGTTTCTATGTGCAACAGCCCTAACGACATCAGCAGGGGAGCCCCCATAACAAATGTGCTAAGGGCTGTCAATGCTTCTTCTGTGGATGCTCAGATTGCTGGCTATAGAAGCTGGGAGTGTCAAATTGGAGAAGGCCTTCTCTTGTGACCTCCAAGTATCATATGGTGCTTCACTGAACCCATCAGAACCTTTAAATCAGTTTTCCCACTGATCAATGGCCATGTTAAGTCAGTGCCCAGTATTTGTGGCATGGCAGGAATGGGATTGGGTGATGATGCTGCCTTTCAGGATGGAGCATTTTGAGATGTTTCTGAGAGATATAATAAGACACTACATTATAAATGTAATTCTATTATTCCTTCCCAAACCCAGAAGAACTGATACAAAAAGTACTCATATAAAGCCTCAGCTAAGGCCAGTTATTTCAACACAGAGCAAGGATCAAAACTGGGACGGTCCTGGTCTGTGTGGATACTCACTGGATAAACTCACTGAGCCAATAATTTGATAGATCGATGTGACTATCACAAATTGTTCCAGTGTCTTCATTCAATCAAGACTACGACCAGATATTGGAAGCTTTCTGGCATCTAGTACAGGAGCGTTTTTAATTGTGTGACTGTTTTTCATCCGATTACATTCCACAGTCTAATCTAAATATAAAAGGAAGATTCTTATCGGCTGAAAATTCATGATGGCATATACTTGGAGTGTGAGGAATAAATAAACACATGGGCCAAGATATTTACTCAATGACTCGTTGGGAGTATGGGTTCCAATATCGTGCAGGAAACACGAAAGTTCAGCGCGTCTGTTAGTGGCTTTTTAACTCAGCCAGTTCATTAGCATTTTATTTCCGGGTTTGCCGTCCAATCCGCAGCAGTGGACACGATGAAGCCTGGGGAAGACGCAAAGTCAACGAAGATGGAATTTGGAGAAGTTTGGAATTTGCAACAAAGGAACAGGAAGTTAAATTATGAATTTGAAACAGGTGAAGTCTATGCTGCGTTTCAATGACGCCTCCCTTGATGTGCTGTTGGGGGCTGTGAGGATCCGCAGACAAATACTCTTCCTCAGCAATGGGAGTAAGAAACTGCCACAAAGAAGGCATGGCTGGAGGTGGCCCAGAAGGTGAGCAGCAGGAGCGTAGTGCGACTCTCCTGCATTCAGTGCAGGAAGCGCTGCACTGATCTGCACCAAAGTGCTCGCCACCACAATGGTAGCAGTGAAATGCGTTGGGGCATGAGAGGGATGATGATGATAGGGGACATGAAAGTGGGGATTCCACTCAAAGCACTTCTCATCAGTTGACCCTCCCTCAGTAAATAGCCCACATTTTGCCTCATCTCCTCATGGCCGAGTCTGCCCCTGCACAGGTGCAGGTGGAGCAGTCTTTGGCGGGGTCCTCACGGGTTCCAAAATGCAGAGGTCGTTGGCTAAGAGCATCTCAGCAGTTAGAGCAGGGATCTGAGCAGCTGGCCTCTATCTCTGCTCACGCCTCAGGGGTTGCACCATGTAGGAGTAGTCGGAAAAGGAAGAGTAAAGCTTTGTAGTTGCACAAGGATATACACATGGGTGTATGAGAAAATATTGCGGCAGAAATTCCTGCCTCGCGAGTCCGTACTGACTGTCTACGGACCCGGGAAGGCATAGCAAAAGCTGGTTTTCAGCGCACAATGCGCATGCGCTGAAAACCGGCTTTTCCAATCTGTCAAGCTGGAGCTTCCATATCTTGGGAGGGTGGACATATGCAAGGGCAAGATTGCGGTATTTACCCATATCTTGTCCAGCAAATGTCCTCAAAACTTTTGCGCCTGATAAAAGCAGGCGCATAGCTTACTTTTACAGACGTAAGAGTTTTAAAGTACACAAAAACATTTTAAAATAAAATTATAAAAACATATTTTATTGTTAATGTCATGTATTCAACCAGCATTGTAACCCATGTATAACCTGACCGAAGTTGTACACTGTGAGAGCAATGACCACTAGGTGGTTGAACTTGTGGGAGACACTCCTAACCTAGACCTTCAGATATAAAAGGGGAAGCTCCACCCACCTTCATCACTTGAGTGCTAGGAAATAAAGGGCAGGTCACAGACTGACCTTCTCTCAAGCATGGGCCTCGTGTGCATTTATACTATATAGTAAGGACCTATCAATGGCGACAAGAAACTGGGATTTAAACCACGCGAGCATGGCCACTAGCAGAACAGACAAGAGGTATTGCGTTAAGGAATGGTTGGGACAGAGATTCAACATTGTTAAAGCAGCACACAGTTCTCCAGGCAGACAAGGGCAGTCGGGCATGCCCCAACATGTAGTCGAACCCAGAGGGGGAGTTCGACAGAGACAATGGCAAGCTGAACAGCGATTCACGCCATTGCAAGGGACAATGTGGGCAGTAATGGGGCCATCAACACCTGTTAATGGCGCACTCAAGGGCAATAACAGGGGCAGTCAGGGACGATCGACTGGCAAGGGACCTTTTGTTTCCAACAGCAGCTCATGCTGGAGGCATGGAGGCACACAGTGAGCCAGAGTTTGCAGAGGTGAGCAATATACCTGCAGAAATTGCAGAAATGAATGCTGGGGGAAATCGCTGGAAGCTGAAGTTCAGCGAGTTCATGTGGAGCATGTATCCAGTTCATACACCAGGACGCCACCGATAATGATGAAAGTGCTCCTCAATGGCATCCCAGTATCAATGGAGCTAGAGACGGAGGCCAGCCAGTCCCTGATGGGTATCAAACAGTTCGAAAAGTTGTGGGCGTCCAAGGCCAGGAGGCCAAAATTATCGCCGATTGACGCACAGCTCCGGACATATACAAAGCAGATCATTCCGGTGCTCAGCAGCGCCACGGTAGTCGTGACCCACAAAGATTCGGAGAACAGACTGCCACTCTGGATTGTCCCAGGGGACGGTCCCACACTACTGGGGAGGAGTTGGCTTGCTGTCATGAACTGGAAATGGGGCGATGTCAATGCAATTTCCTCTGTGGAGCGAGTATCATGCTCACAGGTCCTGGACAAATTTGACTCATTATTTCAACCTGGCATTGGCACTTTCATGGGGGCCAAGATAGTGATTCACATAATCCCGGACACCAGGCCAGTACACCACAAGGCCAGAGCGGTGCCGTACGTGATGTGGGAAAAGATAGAAGGCGAATTGGACCGCCTGCTGAGGGAAGGCATCATCTCGCCAGTCGAATTCAGTGACTAGGCGAGCCCAATCGTGCCGGTGCTCAAGGCGGATGGGTCGGTCAGGATATGTGGCGATTACAAGGCCACCATCAATCGGGTGTCACTCCAAGACCAGTACCCGCTACCAAGAGCGAAGGACCTCTTTGCGACGCTATCCGGTGGCAAACTTTTTTCAAAATTGGACCTGACCTCAGCTTACATGACCCAGGAGCTGGCGAGTGAGTCGAAGAAGCTGACCACCATCACGACACACAAGGGGTTGTTTGAGTACAACAGATGTCCGTTCGGGATTCGCTCGGCCGCCGCGATCTTCCAACGAAATATGGAAAGCCTCCTCAAGTCGATTCCAGGGACGACACCCTCATTACGGGTTACGATACTGAAGAGCACCTCCACAACCTGGAGGAGGTGCTACGCAGACTGGACCGGGTAGGGCTGCGACTGAAAAAGGCGAAGTGCGTCTTCCTAGCTCCAGGGTAGAATTCCTGGGGATGAGGGTAGCAGCAGACGGGATCAGCCCTATTGCGTCCAAGACGGAAGCGATCCAGAGAGCACCCAGACCCCGTAACACGACGGAGCTACGTTCATTCCTGGGGCTCCTGAATTATTTTGGTAACTTTCTTCCCAAATTGAGCACGCTGCTAGAGCCGCTACACATGCTCCTACGCAAAGGTCGGGAATGGGTCTCGGGGGACAGCCAGGAAAGGGCTTTTAATAGAGCACGCAATTTATTATGTTCCAACAATCTGTTAACGCTATATGACCCATGTAAGAAACTTGTGTTAACGTGCGATGCGTCGTCCTATGGTGTCGGGTGTGTGTTGCCGCATGTCAATGCCAAGGGTCAGTTACAGCCGGTAGCTTATGCCTCCAGAAGTCTGTCCCAGGCAGAAAGGGGCTACGGGATGGTAGAAAAGGAGGCACTCACATGTGTATATGCGGTAAAGAAAATGCACCAGTATCTGTTTGGCAGGAAATTTGAGCTGGAGACAGATCACAAACCCCTAACGTCCCTTTTGGCCAACAACAAGGCCATAAATGCAAACGCATCGGCCCGCATACAGAGGTGGGCACTCATGCTAGCCACCTATGACTATACAATTCGGCACAGACCGGGCACCGAAAACTGCGCCGATGCACTCAGCAGGCTCCCACTAACCACCACTGAGGGGGCTACCGAGCATGCTGCTGAGATGGTCATGGCTGTTGAAGCTTTCGGAAGCGAAGGCTCACCCGTGACAGCCCGTCAAATTAAAGTCTGGACAAATAGAGACCCGCTATTGTCTCTAGTCAAGAAATGTGTCCTGAATGGGGACTGGGCAGTCACATACAGGGCATGCCCTGAGGAATTTAAACCATTTCACAGGCGCAAGGATGAACTCTCGATTCAGGCCGATTGCCTACTGTGGGGAAACCACGTAGTCATGCCCCAGATGGGCAGAGAGGTGTCCATCAGAGAACTCCACAATGGGCACCCGGGCATTGTCACGATGAAGGCAATTGCCAGGTCACACGGCCAGGGATAGACGCAGATCTGGAACTTTCTGTTCGCAGGTGCAACACGTGTGCCCAGCTGGGCAATGCGCCCAGGGAAGCCCCCCTTAGCCCCTGGCCATGGCCCGCCAAGCCTTGGTCACGCATCCATGTGGACTACGCAGGTCCTTTGATGGGGAAAATGTTTTTGGTTGTAGTAATGTATAGTAAGGACATATCAGTTAAAACTCTCCCCACTACAGTAAGTTTATTTTAAACTATAATTAAAAAAACTTTTTAAAAAATCAGAAAAATATGTATTTTTAAATACATAAATAACTTTAATTTAAATTAATAAAAATATGTTGTGTATTTTTTCTATTTTTTATTATTGGTTTTGTGTGTTTTGAGGGCTGTTTCTCATTCAGAATAATGGGAATTCCAACTTACGGAGTTCCCATTATTATGAATGAGAACATACTATACCTGATTGGCTGCCCAGAGCCATGTTACTGCAGCTCCAGGCCTGTGCTCGTCCTGACAAGCACGCGCTGCGACGCCCAGTCAGAGGAGGCCTCAGGACCGGGAACTCGCATGGGTGCAGCAGGATAAGGTAAGTGTGCATTTTTTTAAAGTTTTTTACCCGATCGCTCGCGGGAAGCAGCCAATCGGGATTTCTGGGCCGTTATGTTGTTAAATTTCTGTTGTTTAGTTAAAGCACATAATATTATTCTTTTGCACTACTTTCCCAAATTGTCCATTCTTGGTTGCTGACTGGGAAGTCGCCTTTTACCTTGTTTGATGGTGAATGGGAAGAAGTGAATTGACAACAACAACAACTTGTATTTATATAGCGCCTTTAAAGTATTGAAACGTCGCAAGGTGCTTCACAGAAGTATTATAAGATAAAAAGACGGGGATCAATGGGTGGATGTTCAAGGGGTGGTTGGTTGTTTGCAGGACTGCTTTGTGGCAGTGGCATTGGAAGGTGGGTGGGGAGCGGGGGTGGGGGAGAAGAGTAACCGTTGCATGTGCTTGTGACATGGGTCCACTGGTGCAACCGAAGTGAACCTTGCATTAATAAGGACATCCCGGGCAGCAATGTGAGCAGTTGGTGCTGCATTGCCTTCATCACCTTCCTCCTCCTTGTCTTCCTCCTCCTCCTTGGAATTGTCCAAAAGAGGATCTCAGCTCTTTGGCTTGTTCCTCCTGCAGGTCCAAACCTCGCTGCTTTGGAGCGCAACACACCATGTTCATTCTGGAAACCCTGGCTAGTGTGTACTGAAGGGTGCCTCCAGATCTGTCTAGGCAGCTGAAGCGTACCTTCAGCATGCCGATGGCTTGTTCAATCACACATCTGGTGGCCATGTGGCATTCATTGTAGCAGTGTTGGACTTCATTGGTCAGGTTTCTGATGGGTGTCATCAGCCAAGTTTGAAGTGGGTAGCCCTTGTCTCCTAGCAGACAACCCTTAAGTCTGCTTGCAGATTGGAAGATGTCAAGAGAGCTTGGACTGCCACAGGATGAAAGCATCACGGCAGCACCCTGGGAACCTTGCACATGCCTGCAGAAATATATTTTTATGGTTGCACATTAATGGAGTGGAAGCCCTTGCAGTTGACAAATAATCCTGGATGATCAGGGGGTGCTCGGATTGCCATGTGTGTACAGTCGATGATGCCCTGAACCTGGAGGACGCCAGCCAGAGCTGCAAACTCGAACACCTGCTCATTCTGATTGGCATCATCACAGATGAAGTTAATACAATTACCGGCCCTGGCAAACAAGCCATCTATATTATGCATTTGTGGGCCGCCGACTGGGAGATCCTGGATATGTCCCTGGCAGAGCCCTGGAAGCATCTGGAAGCAAAAATGTTGAGGGTGGTGGTGACTTTGACAGCCATTGGTAATGCTTGACCAACAGGTCCAGCAGGGAATTGGTCTTCTTCTAGGAGGCTGTTGATGTCTGCCACCACCTGATGCAACAATCTGAGCCTCCTGAGAGACTGCTGTTCAGCCATATCAAGGAAAATCAGCCTTTGCCTGTACACCCTGTGTAATGGGTAGTGCCTCCTGTGATCTGCACCTCTCTCTGCTGCTCCCTTCCATGCTGCTGCCATCTCTGCTATCCAGCTATAGGTCTCTGAACAACAGGTTATTGCAGGTGCTGGTCATAGTGGTCCTCATCCGAGGTCCAATCTAAGGCAGCCAAAGTGTCCCCATCCTGATGTGATTGAGAGAACATCCAAAGTGTAGAAAGTAACCTCTCAGCAAAAGTACTCTGAACGAACCCTTTCCCACTGGCAGGTAAGAAAGCAGGTATGAGTACTGAATATTTATTACAGTATTTCCATGAGATTGACTCAGCCCACTCAATTGCCACCGTGTTTTCGCCTTGCCTTAACTGGTGAGTTTCAGGAGGCCCGGAAAACCCGTGGAATGTGCCGTTAAATTTAAAAGTCAGTTGAAATACCACTCTAATTGAGTAATTAGCATATCCGCAAGCCATTTCATGCACTCCAGTTAAATGCAGAAATTAGCGGGTATGAGCCAGCTGACATTTTTGCTAGTTTTAACCGCCCACCCACACCCAAACCCACATGGGAATACCCCTCATGGATTCATGAACCACAAGGGTTATTACTCAACTGTCAGCTTCTTCTGTTACCATTATCATAAGAGTCATGTAGAATAATAGCAACTTCTCAGACAGCAGTCATACTGCCTTTATTTTATGGCAATCCACCATATCCCCATTATGATGTCCCATTAAAGAAAAAATATTAGAGATATGGAAAACCTGTAGTGTAGATTCATGAGGATGTTAATAGTTATGATTAGAGACTTGAAATACAAGGCTATCTTTCCTGGAGCAATGATGATTCATTTAGGATTAGTGCTGAAAGCATAAAAGAGGTTAGAAGAAATGTTTTCATGCAAAAGATTATTAGAATATGGGAAGCATTACCACAGGTGAGTACTGAAATTGAGCAAACCACAATGTTTTAAAGGAAGTTAGATAAACATTTGAAGAAAAATGTTAAAGGGTACAGAGAATGACCAGAAAAATAATTAGAATAGATAACACTTTGAAGGTCATCATCATCATAGGCAGTTCCTCAAATCGAGGATGACTTGCTTCCACGTCAAAAAGTTTACAGGTGTTTCAATGATGGATCTAAAATTCCAGGTCCAAACTAAATCTTGAAGGGTGGAAGTTGCCTGTGCTTGGATTTTTTTAACGTGTGCTGACCGTTGCACACCAGCCACCACACGGGCTTGACAGAGCTAGGTCTTGGTCCAATGGCAAGGATTAACCAAGATGACTGGAGACCTGCTCTGCTGCACGGACCTAGTGCGCACACATATCGCAGTGTGGGCTGGCCCGTGCTGCCCCTGAGCCCTCACTTCTTCTGGGCCCTGAACTCACGCCTCTCCTGGGCCCCGATCATGTCCCTCTACAGTCTCTTGCCGCTCCTTCGCCCCAATCTCGCCGCTCCTGATGTACCTGCCCATGCTCTAATCACTGACCTGGACTTTGGTGACATCCCTTTTCACTGCCGTTGCTCTCCTGCTCCAGCACGTGCTGCTCCCTGGAGTGGCATGCTGCCACACTGCTCCTTCCGCTCCCCGGCCTGCTCCGATAGTGCTCGCAGGCCGGGGGCTGCTCAGACTGCTGGGCTAGGCTGCCACGCTGCTCCTTCCGCTCCCCGGCCTGCTCCGATGGTGCTCGCAGGCCGGGGGCCACGCAGGTAGCAATGGCACAAATGGCAAAAGCAAGAGGCAGAGGCATAACAGCACTATTCCAAGATGCTGCTTTGCAGGTGCTTCTGCAGGAGTTGATGGAAATTTTTGGGGCGGGGGGCCACTCTCCAGAGAAGAGAACTGCCAGAGTACCCTGGATGTGGAGGTTGCAGGAGGGTTTAATAGACCTGAAGTCCCCAGACCCTCAATCCCGGGATTAAGTGCTGGGATATGCCCACTTGGCACCTCCATCTCTGACCCCACCAGTGTATTCGGGTTCAGGGGTGGTTTCCTAATTTACATGTTACTAGCGAGAGCATACGTACCTATATATTCATCTCAGGTGCCCAATAGAGCAAGAGGCAGCATGAGCAGCAGTATCCTTATTTATAATGGAGGGAGCGCAATTCAGACCCAGAAATGCCATCTTTCTTTTGGGTGTCCAAAGCAAGCTCCTTTTTAAAACCAAAGATCAGGACCCCACTTATTTGAGTCCCGGCTTAATTTCTGGGCTTTCAGCCATACTCCCAGTGGACTTACAATAGGAGTAGAATGGAAAGACCTGCACAAATTTGGGGCTGAGGTATCTGTGTCCCAAACATGAGAAGGTGAGGAAAACATATGCTATGCAATGCAAGGTTGCCAAGCCAAGTGTGTTCAAACTTTGCAGAATTTAACAATGCTGTCTTACATGGCACCTTAACAAGCTTGGTGCAGCATCACAGAGGGTCACAACTGTCCATCTACATTCCAAATGCACAGGCCCATGTTTTACAATAAACACTTTGTGTTGTTATCACAATGTGTTTGTCCTGTAACCCCAAATGTGGCAAGCAACAAACATCAAGCACGGTGCCCACACAAGGTACCTGCATACTGCACATTCACACATTCACATTAGGTGGCTACTGCCTTGGGCACTTATTGACACACAGCTTTCATTTTCCTCATTCCACCTTACGTTCTTTTTCTATCTACTTGCAGAAGAAAGCTGCACATACAGAGGATAATTTTGGCTTTGGATGATAGTGTAAAACAGGCGATATCGATTTAGTTACCCGTTGTACATCTCTCCCGATTTTAATTTCCAGTTAATCCTAACCAATGCAAGCATGTGTAGATAGGAAGGGGGTCACTTTTACTCTCAGAGACCACTAAATAATAGGGCCGATTATACATTTGGAGGGATAATGGGCAGGCAGTGGGTGGAGTAAGCCTGCCATGCACCCGTTGTTGTTGACATGAAGCCTGGGCCACATTTACATGCCACCGGTGAGCTCCCATTCTGAGCTGATAAGTGAACCATTTACACCAGATGGAGCAAGTTGAAGTAATGGTCATGATACATTTTACAAGCTTTTATTCTTGTTTGATTAAATGTTCTTAGCTTTCCAACTTTCACTCAATACAGTCTCTGCTTAGAAGACTTGCTTCCAAAAGTGTTTATAACTTCTCTTTACATCTTCCAACCTCCCTGAAAACCTTTCATAAAATAAATTGCACTTAAGAGTGCATAACCATCAGTGATCAACCAAGGTGCTCTATGCCGTCATATATATCCTTTCCAAGGTGTCACTCAGCTGGACAGGCATGTCTCAGGAACTTTAGTGATCAGACTTTATTAATTTGATAAAGGCCATGGACTGGATTTTCGGCTCAATTGTGCCTCGGTTAGCGCCCCGTTAAATGCTGTTTTTTGGGCATTATGCCAGGCGTCCAGGATTTAGTGCCCGGCCGGAGGATTCGGTTATTGGTTTGTGCCGGTGCAAAAACATTCCGCCCCACCCTCCGTTTTCAGCATGATTATGACGTGAATCGTCATGCAAGGCTGCGCTAGCGCCCCGGATGGAACTTTTGGCCTAAACGTCTGATTTAGCGCCCACCCCAGGAAACACCTGAAAACGCTGGTCCCAGGGTACAACAGGCGCTATTGGCGGCATATTTAAATGGAGGCTGGAGGATCTTATATCGCTGTTGTCAGTGACGGCTACGGTTGTGCGCAGAATGCTGTGTGAGGCTCCGAGTTGCAAACGGCACTTTTATGTACCATGACACTTTGCTTACAAGGTCAGTGAGAGATTTCAATGGAGGCAATACTAGTTCGCCAGCGTATCATGCTAGTTACTATTGGCAGGTGGATTCAAGTTGGAAGAATGGTTCTTGGACATGTTGGGCCACGGATTCGAAGAGGTCGCAGACATATAGGGAGGAGGCCTTACCCCCGCAGGTTTACAGGGATCATCGCTCATACCTCCAGATATCTGAGGCGCAATGCGTTAAAACACTGTGCTTCCGAAAAGAAGTGCTGACAGAGATATGCCAGCCCCTACAAACAGACCTACAGCCTACCAGCGGCAACAGGGCTGCGCTGCCCGGCGAGGTGAAGGTGACTGTGGCGATAGTCTTCTATGCCTCCATGGTGCATATGTCCCCTGCTGCTCCTTCCAGGCAGCAGCAGGGGACATATGCAGCATCACTCAGCACACTATACATTGCTGCATTTGCCAGCTTACAAGGGCACTATACACACGCAGAATGGACTTCATAAAGTTCCCAATGAGCAGGGACAGCCAGAATGAGAGGGCTTTAGGGTTTGGAAGAATTGTAGGCTTCCCCAAGGTTCAAGGAGCCACTGACTGCACACATGTCGCCTTGCAAGCACCATTACACAACACACAGGTTTTCCGAAACCGAAAGGAATACCACTCCCTAAACGTGCAGCTGGTCTGCGACCACACGCAGCGCATCCGCACAGTAAATGCCCGTTATCCAGGGAGCGCACATGATGCTTTCATCTTGCGTGAGAGCAGAGTGTCACAAATGTTTCAGCAACAAAGACAAGGGCAGGGCTGACTGATAAGGGACAAAGATTATGGTTTGGCCAATCAGGCTCATGACGCTTTTTCGGAACCCCGCCACAGAAGCCGAGCAGCGCTACAGTGACAGCCATGCCACCACCCGCAACATCATCGAACAGACAATTAGCATGCTCAAGCAGTGCTTCTGATGCCTGGACTGCTCTGGGGTCAGCTTTTAATACTCCCCTCAACAGATCTCTGAATTCATTGTGGTGTGCTGCATGCTACATAACTTAGCCATCATGAGGGGCTAGGCATTGCCAGTGGGGATTGCAGGACCACCTCAGGAAGAGGATGAGGAAGACGAGTCTGATAAGGAATCCATTGTGGATCCACCACAACCACAGGGGAGGTAGCGTGGAGATGCGGCCGCAGCAAGAGTCTTACATCGCTAGCTCATCATTGACTGGTTTGCTTGAATGGGGAAGGTGGGGTTGTAGCTTTGACTCACGACTCTGTGCCACCATGGCAGCTCATCTACAATGAATTCTGCAATGAGACACAAGACACCAATGGCAAAGGTCCAATAAATAATTTTATAACCATCAATAACGAACAATGCCCCCCCCCCACCAACAACCCAAAACGATACAATGATTAAACCAAAACTAACTAACACCAAACCGTTTCCTGCAGCAAGTCAATGCAAGATAACCCATTTCTTAACATACAACTATTTACAATGTGAATAATTCTGCATAAATGCATGAGCTCAACCTTGTGCCAACCCTTAATGGCTCTTGGCTACTTTCCACCACCCCCCAGCCCCCCAGCCCCCCCGCCCCGTTCCTATCAGCCCACTCCTCCTCAATGAGGCCTCAGTGCCGACAGCAAGGCAGACAGTGCAGACAGCGTCTGAGGATGTCCTGCACAAGCTCTTGGCCTGAACCTCATTATCAGCGGAAGCCTTCACTGGTGGCTGGGTTGTCAACCGAGTATGCTGCATGGTTGGTGAATCAGTGTTGGGAGCCAGAATGTTGTCATCATGAGGAAGGGCAGCACCTTCCATTTCCTGGGAGCCACTGAGTCTCCGACGGGGCTGGGCCTCAACATCCGGCGCACGATGTGTCTCCACAACTTGCTGGTCTGCTTCAGCACCATCCCTTATCAGTTGGACAGTGGGGAACATAGAGAGGATGGTACTAGTCATCGACCGCATCACATCACCAAGCTACAGCATAGCTTGTGCTTGCGATTTGTGCGATGCTGCAACGTGATCAGGGGCATGCACCACACTTTGGAACATGACTGTCGCTGCTCGAGGCTACCAGCCTCTATGTGTGGGCAATGAAAGCCTGGCTGGAGTCCTGAGTTACATTGACAATCCATGAGGCTGCCTCCGCAACAGTTGCAGTAAGCTTGTCAATGCTCTCTGGGATCCATCCCAATGCATCCATAAGCTCATGGCGCATTCCTATTTCCCTGGACATTTCCACAAAGTCCAGTTCAATGTCTGCCTGTCATTGAGCATACCGACTTTGCCAACTCACCCACCGGAGAGCTGGCCTGCGAGATTGCCCTCTCGCACTGTGTTGCTGTAGGCAACTGGGGCCAGGAGCCTCCGAAGACTCATACCTCTCAAAAATCTCATTGCCGCCAGATGAGGATTTTTGAGAAGGAGCAACTAGTGGGCCCTGCGGCTCAGTTATGTTAGTAGTTTTTGTAGCCTCGTCATCATCGCCATGGCCTGAGGTTGATGCGACCCAGTCTGGGCGTCAATGTGGCTGATCTTCTGCAAGCACAAAAAAGCATACATGTGGTTAGCAGCAGGGGAGGGGGCAGGGTGACATGAGGAAGGTGGCATTGCACATGTTCATTTGAAGGCCCGCCACCATTTCATTATGTGTCTCAATGCAGTCTCTTCAGGCGCCCAACCATTTACATACTCTCACTCCCCGAAGGGGGCTCAGCATCGCCACCACCAACTGCCCACGCTGCTACTCCAATGAGGGCCGACACCTGTTCCTCGACATCATTAAGTTACAGTATTTGAGGCAGCCCCCCACCGGTGTGCAGCTGCTCCCTCCTGTTGTGGGAGTGCTTTGACTGCAACGAGAAAAATAGGAAGGGTTCAGAAAGGGTTTCTCTCCTATTGTGGCATATATGCCTGCTATAGTACAATAGGTGAGATTGTGTGAATGTTCCAGTGGCTTCCATTCAATCTGTTTTGATGTCGCATGAAATTCATGAGCGATTGTTAGGAGGGATGTAACATAGGGGCTGTAGGTGATCTTTCTGAAAGCCATAGCAGCAGTCGGAGTGTATTGCGAGGATATAAATTGGTGGGTTAATGTGCATCGATCATTAGAAGGCAATGGGTGCAGAAGTAAGCCTTCATCTTTCTTATGCATTGTGAAACCCACCCCACAGACAGCAAGACTTTTGGGAGGGACCATATGCATGAAAGACTTCACATAGTGTGTGAGATTCATGTTAGAAGGAAAGGAGGCATACATAAATGTGAATATAGAAACATAGAAAATAGGTGCAGGAGTAGGCCATTCGGCCCTTCTAGCCTGCACCGCCATTCAATGAGTTCATGGCTGAACATTCAACTTGGTGAATGGTACTCACCCTGATGACGCTAGTAAGATTGTTGAACTTTTTTCGACATTGTGTCTCAATTCTAGGCACAGTGCCTGCAGCAGAGACCTCCTGTGCTATGTTCATCCACAGCCTCTTAAATGCAGGTGGGAGCGGTCTGGCTCCCCCAGCATGATGGAGTGAGGACCACCTCCTCTCCACTGCATGGTCTAAGGCTTCACTCGCCTCATTACTGAAGTCCCTGGCATGCTGCCTTCCTGCTCTTCCATCTCTGCAGAAGTGGCTGAAGTGGTGCGGCTTATATATGCATGTGTATAGGAAGCTGCCGCGCCTGCATTAGCGTTTGCGCCCGTGAAATTTTTTTTTCACTGCGCATCCACAAAATGGCCACCTCCTTTAACAACGCAAGTTTCGGCTCAGGCGCACAAAGTCCATCGTGCAACGCCTGACTTAACGGCAACGCTCCTCCAACTTACATTTTCGCCAAAACATGCAGACAAAGGTGCAAACTATTTTCAGGCACTAACTTTAATGCCCCAAAATCTAAAAAGCCCAAAATCCAGCCCAAAGATTTCAATTAGGTGCTGAGCTCCATTCATTTTCCCAGTGCCCAAATCAAGATGGGAAGACATCACTTCTGATATTAATATTTTCCAAGGTTCTTGTTAATTCCTTACTCATTAAACTGTTATCCACACAGGCACATGATACAGTAAGGGTGATTTTAAAGATGAGCCAGTTAGGTGCGGCCAGGGGCAAGGCAGACCAGGGTGCCATCCGGCCTTCTGTGGTGTATGTGGGAGCGCAAGCCGGCATTTCTGAACGCTTTGTTTCGGCTGCGGTCTGGAAATATCGAAAGGGTTAAAAGTTGGAAGATTCAAGATCGGATCGAAAGAGGCTGATAGACGATATGGTGCCTTTTAGCCATTGAAATGTTGAGTACGAGTGTAACTTGTTACTATGCGAATAATAATCTATGCATGGAATCAAAGAAACCTCACTGTTAATCATCTGAGTTGTCTAAATAGTAATTCATGACATTGTCTGTATTTGCATGTACCTTGTTACTATGCGAATAATCATTTGATGACATCATCTGTATGTTAAACGATTCAGAAAGCAGTTAGCCGTGATTTCAGGACAATGCTATTTTTGATTCTACATTGTCTGCATGTTAATTGTCTAAATGTACTATGCAAAGAAATAAGGGTTCAAAGGCTTTTTAAGTATAAGAGATGGAACTGGTTTTGTCACACACACACACGGACACCAGTGACACTGGAATCTCGAAAGGTGTGTCACTTCTTGGAGAGCTGCCTTGGCTCATATGAATGTCTGAATAAAAGACCCGATCCAGCCTTTGCTTCAACTGAGTGTGTGCGTGTAATTCAACGTTTAAAGCAACGAAGCAAAAAGAGCAAGACAACAGTGTGTAACTCTGGACCCGCCTAATTGTAGGCAGTTTTTTGCCCGAATCTGGCGGGAAGCGCTACGTAGTCAGCGGGGGGAGGGACCAGGATTTCTGCCGTTGGGTACCTGTTCGATCGGTTAACTGCACTAAGGTAAGTGGTTGAGATAGCGTACAGAGGGAAGGGAAGCAAGGGACATGGCAGGTCCAAGGGTTCCTTGTGAGGCTCACAGGGGCACTACTGCTTCTCCTGGCACACAAGGAAACAGAAAAAATAAATAAAAAGCTTGTCTTACTGTGCCTCTTCTGGCTGTGATCGGTTTGGCTTTGCGGGGAAGCGACCTGGTTATTGGAGCCCGATCTGCATATTTAAACAAGGACCCTGCCAACTTTGGATGGGTATCCTTGGTGCCTGCAATTTGAAATCGCAGAAGGTATGATTGATATGGGAGTTCAGCGGGCAAGTCTCCTGCTTCCTTACAACTGCCTCTCCGCCTTGTTTCCGCTGGGTTGGTGTGGAGGTTAAAATTGTTCCCATTTAGTTAGTGCTTGGGCCTGCAACTGTGACAAGTTTAGCTCAATTTTGCACAAATTTTTAATTGAAAACACCTGTTGGTACTGGTATATATAATTATTATTTATATTATGAATAATTTATGTTTGTTTTAGAAATCAATTATTAACTCTTCTGGGTTTCCTAAAATGTCAATAGTGTGATTTTGAAATGCCACTTTCCTATACCTTCTTATGACTCTTACTAAGTGATTGGTTGGTTGTACAGATATCTTCTCTGGCTCTTTGTAATGTATGTACCTGTGAGCCAGTCACATAATATTCACAAGACTCAATGAAACCAGTTGGGTTCAGGGGATCCACAGTAAGGCAGGTGGTTGCAAGCTTGGTCGATGAACTGACAAAGTGTAGTGTGATTGTTAAACCTTTGCTAATAAACCAACTAGTTCTTAATAGCAATGTGTTGCTATGAATTCTTAAGCAAAGAACCCATAAAGCAAATACATTACAAAATGGCGACAATGATGGGAGTTTATTCATGAAGAAATTTTTGGGGTGGAATTTCCTTTTATGAGAAGACAAATGCAAGCGGAGCATAGCAAGGAGTTATACCGGCAGCGTGATTCCCGAATGAGAGTCTGAAAGTACCATTTTTTGTGTGAATACTGAACAGTGTTGAACTCACAAAAAGAGCTTGTGGGAAGCCATTTAGAGTCATTGAAAAGCAATTCAACATTATTGAGAGTGAGTAATGGCTATTAAGCTAAGAAGGCAATATGGATGTGACGAGTTATGTTAGTATCTTGGGAGCCTTTGACAAGAATGAGGAATCGTTTAGCTCCAACAGTGAAATATTGCAAATGTTTTTTTAGAAATAATGATGTCAATGAAATCCCAGCAGGTGCAGCAAATTCCACAAATAAGGAATCAAGCAGTGCATGAGAAGATGAAAGTTATTCTATCAGTCATGATTGGTGCAGAGAATTATGGTACCTTAGTGAATTTGTTAACCCTGAGAAAGGTTAAGGATGCTTCATTCTCAGACATACTACAGATATTGGAGAATCATTTTGATTCACAACTTTTAGAAATAGCGGAGAGCTACAAGTTCATAATGAGAAACCAAAGACCTGATGAAACCATCAGTGAATACATTGTTGCCATAAGAAAATTACCTCTACACTGCAATTTTGGAGGATTCTTAGATCGAGCTCTTCAACATAAATTTGTATGTGGACAAACGGACGAACACATCCAATCAAAATTGTTAGGTATGGATGATCTCTCTTTTGAGAAAGCTTGCAAGATAGCTACCTCCATGGAGATGGCAGAAAAAAATATTAAGGAATTTCATCCATTACCGGCAGTAGTAACAGTTCACAGTTACCGGGCTGTAGGAACGCAGAAGATGGTAGGCCCTAGTCAGTGACAGAGTTATGAAACCAAGGACAATAGATGTCATAGGTGTAATGGCAACCATACCGCACAACAGTGTCGGTTGAAGTGGGCAAGATGCTTCCGGTGCCAAGTAAAGGGACACATTGCAGCTGCATGTAAATCCAAGGTCAGGCCCAAAGATAATCAAAGACTTCATTGGGTGGAAACCAATCAGAACAGTGTAGGTTTTGGTGTATAAGCAGTGAAGGGCAAGGCAGTACATTCCTTGTCAGGATTTCAGAACGTGAGTACTGATTAATAATCGATGGATTAATATGACAATAGATACAGCGGCTGGTTGCTCAATAATGACTCAGGATGTGTAATACAAGAATTTCAGGGGCATACCACTAAAGGCGAGCTCAGCAGAGTTGAAAACATATTCAGGGGAAAAACTGCAGACGCTTGGACAAATGGAGTGTATGGGTCAAAATCAGGGGCTACAAGCAAGATTACCTATTATTATAGTGAAATACGTTAATCGGCCGACATTTATGGGAAAGATTGGCTAAGAATGCTTCGTTTGGATTGGTGCAGCATCTGTAGTAAGGAAATGGTTAACATAATAAGAACATAAGAAATAGGAGCATGAGTCGGCCATACGGCCCCTCGAACCTGCTCCGCCATTTAATACGATCATGACTGATCCAATCATGGACTCAGGTCCACTTACCTGCCCGCTCCCCATAACCCCTTATTGATTAAGAAACTGTCTATCTCTGTATTAAATTTATTCAATGACCCAGCTTCCACAACTCTCTGAGGCAGCGAATTCCACAGATTTATAACCCTCTGAAAGAAGAAATTCCTCCTCATCTCAGTTTTAAATGGGCAGCCCCTTATTCTAAGATTATGCCCCCTAGTTCTAGTCTCCCCTATCAGTGGAAACATCCTCTCTACATCCACCTTGTCAAGCCCCCTCATAATCTTATACGTTTTGATAAGATCACCTCTCATTCTTCTGAATTCCAATGAGTAGAGGCCCAACCTACTCAACCTTTCCTCATAAGTCAACCCCCGCATCTCCGGAATCAACCTAGTGAACCTTCTGTGAACTGCCTCCAAAGCAAGTATATCCTTTCGTAAATATGGAAACCAAAACTGTACGCAGTATTCCAGGTGTGGTCTCACAAATACCCTATATAACTGTAGCAAGACTGGCCTGCTTTTATACTCCATCCCCTTTGCAATAAAGACCAAGATTCCATTGGTCTTCCTGATCACTTGCTATCATCATCATCATCATAGGCAGTCCCTCGGAATCGAGGAAGACTTGCTTCCATTCTTAAAATGAGTCCTTAGGTGGCTGAACAGTCCAATATGAGAACCACAGTCCCTGTCACAGGTGGGACAGATAGTCTTTGAGGGAAAAGGTGGGTGGGACAGATTTGCTGCACACACTTTCCAATGCCTGCGCTTGGTTTGCGCATGCTCTCGTCGATGAGACTCGAGGTGCTCAGCACCCCCACGGATGCACTTCCTCCACTTAGGGCGGCCTTTGGCCAGGGACTCCCAGGTGTCAGTGGGGATGTTGCACTTTTTCAGGGAGGTTTTGAGGGTGTCCCTGTAATGTTTCCTCTGCCCTCCTTTGGCTTGTTTGCCATGAAGGAGTTCCGAGTAGAGTGCTTGCTTTTGGAGTCATTGGCCTTCTTAATCACTTGCTGTACCTGCATACCAACCGTTTGTGTTTCACGCATAAGTACCCCCAGGTCCCACTGTACGGTAGCATGTTGTAATTTTTCTCCATTTAAATAATAACTTGCTCTTCGATTTTTTCTGCCAAAGTGCATAACCTCACGCTTTCCAACATTATACTCCATCTGCCAAATTTTTGCCCACTCACATAGCCTATGTCCTATTGCAGATTTTTTGTGTCCTCCTCACACATTGCTTTTCCTCCCATCTTTGTATCGTCAGCAAACTTGGCTACGTTACACTCGGTCCTTTCTTCCTAGTCATTAATATAGATTGTAAATAGTTGGGGTCCCAGCATTGATCCCTGCGGCACCCCATTAGTTACTGATTGCCAACCCGAGAATGAAACATTTATCCCGACCCTCTGTTTTCTGTTAGCCAATCCTTTATACATATTCTGCCCAACCCCTTGAACTTTTATCTTGTGCAGTAACCTTTTATGTGGCACCTTGTCAAATGCCTTCTGGAAGTCCAAATACACCACATCTACTGGTTCCCCATTATCCACCCTGTTTGTTACATCCTCAAAAAATTCCAGCAAATTTGTCAAACATGCCTTTCCCTTCATAAATCTATGCCTGACAGAATTATGCTTTTCCAAATGTCCTGCTGCTGCTTCTTTAATAATGGACTCCAACATTTTCCCAACCACAGATGTTAGGCTAACTGGTCTATAGTTTCCTGTTTTCTGTCTGCCTCCTTTTTTAAAATAGGGGCGTTACATTTGCAGTTTTCCAATCTGCTGGGACCTCCCCAGAATTCAGGGAATTTTGGTAAATTACAACCAATGCATCCACTTTCCCTGATACTACTCCTCTTAAGACCCTAGGATGCAAGCCATCAGGTCCAAGGGATTTATCCGCCTTTAGTCCCATTATCTTACTGAATACCACCTGATTGTATTAAGTTCCTCCCCCCCATAGCCCTTTGACTATCCACTGTTGTGATATTGTTAGTGTCCTCTACCGTAAAGACTGATACAAAATATTTGTTCAGAGTTTCTGCCATCTCCATGTTCCCCATTACTAATTCCCGGTCTCGTCCTCTAAGGGACCAACATTTACTTTAGCCACTCTTTTCCTTTTTATATACCTATAGAAACTCTTGCTTTCTGTTTTTATATTTCGTGCTAGTTTACTTTCATTGTCTATCTTCCCTTTCTTAATCATTTTTTTAGTCATTCTTTGCTAGCTTTTAAAAGCTTCCCAATCTTCTGTCCTCCCACTAGTTTTGGCCACTTTGTATGCCCTTGTTTTTAATTGGATACCGTCCTTTATTCACAGATGGCTATCTTTTCTTTTACACCCTTTCCTCCTCACTGGAATATATTTTTCTTGAGAGTTATGAAATATCTCCTTAAATGTACGCCACTGTTCATCAACCGTCCTACACTTTAATCTATTTTCCCAGTCCACTTTAGCCAACTCTGCCCTCATACCTTCATAGTCTCCTTTATTTAAGCTTAGTACACTGGTTTGAGAGCCAACTTTCTCACCCTCCATCTGAATTTGAAATTCAACCGTGCTATGATCACTCATTCCAAGGGGATCCTTTACTAGGAGATTGTTTATTAATCCTGTCTCATTACACAGGACCAGATCTAAGATTAAGTCTCAGGTAGATACTCTGCTGGAGAAATATGCTAATATGTTTGAGGACTCATACGAGGGCATCAAGAGATACAATGCAAATACTCGGATTAGGTCGGATGTCAAACCTATTTTTTGTAGACCAAGGCTGGTACCATATGCATTAAAACCGCAGGTTGAGCGAGAGCTTGACAGGTTGGAGAAAAATTAAGTTTTAGTGAAGATTGATAGGAGTGAATGAGCCACCCCGTTAGTTGTAGTTCTGAAGGCAGACAAAATGGTACGGCTCTGTGGGGATTAGAAAATTAACCTGAATCGAGCAGTTGATGATGAACAGTCCCTTTACCGACATCAAAAGACCATGCTAGCTAAAACATCGCTGCAAACATGGACTTTTGCCAACGAGACAATTCCACAGAATACATATTGATTTTTCCGAGAGGGGCAGTGATAATTTTCTGGTTCTAATTGATAGCTATTCGAAATGGCTGGAGGTAAGGCATGTGGATTCATCTGCGACTACAGAGCGTACATTGGATGAATTGCGGTATATTTTTGCATGCCATGGCCCGCACTAAGAAACAAGTCCTACAGACTGGATCATCAGTGAGCATGAAGCACAGGTTAGCGAATTTTCTTTTCAAATACAGAACTGAGCCTCATTCTACAACAGGATACACACCTGCTGAATTATTGATAAAGTCTAGGCCGAGGACACGTCTCAGTTTATTGCAACTGAACTTGTCTGATAAGGTAGAGAAAGCACAATCGGTGCAGAAACATCATTAATATTCCGGTACTAAAGAGCAGTGCGTTCAGAAGGGTGATGAGGTCAGAGTTCTCAGTCCATTAAAAATGGCAATTCCACGCAAATGGGACATTGGTACAATTATTCGGGTATGTGACACCAAGCAGTACTTGGTCAAAATTGGTGAATATATCAGGAAGATTCATGTGGATCAAATGTTACTAGCGAGTGATGCACCTTCGGTACCACGAGTATATAATTCTGAGCCCAACTTGGACGATGATCAGAGTGAGTTGGCAGGTCCAAGTACTTCAACGGACACAGTGTCCATATCCCCACCAACTCAGATGCAGCCAACTGAAGGCGGTTCTGCGGGTATGGGACAATCTCGCAGAAACTCTGTATCTTCCTGGGTGCGGGGGGTGGGACAGGGGACGTGGAGTTGGGATTCAGTTGAGAAGATCAACAAATAAATGCAAATCAACTAGGCAGGATATGGATAGCTGGGAATATCAAGATCTTAGAACGAAATCTAACACTAAGACGGATATAATGATTGCAAGGAAACTCAAGAGGACAAAGGAAGCTAGAGGTCAGGAATCCTGGGCTACATGCCCTGAAAACAGAAATTTCCCAAAGCAGTCTCTAGATCAAATAAAAATATAGAAAATGGGCATAGCCAGCCAACTGCAAAGAAATGGAGGTCGGAGCAGGAGGAAGCTAAAAGATTACAAGATACTCAGGCTCAGCAATTGAATTTGTAAAATTGTAATAATGATAAGTAATCTTTTGAAACATTGTATAAATACCTCACTTCTAAAAAAGGGGAAGCTGTAATGTATGCACCTATGAGTAAGGTCACACGTTTGTAGCGCTGTTGAGTTGGAAGTGGCTTTTAGCCAGTCACGTGATGTTCACTAGACTCAATAAAATCATAGAAATTCAGAAATCATAGAAATTGGGTTCATAAAATCATAGAAATTCAGCACGGAAGGAGAGTTAGAAGAATTCAGCACGGAAGGAGGCCATTTCGGCCTGTCTGGCGTAAAAATAAAAAAGGGAAGGTGGCTCAACCGTGGCTATCAAGGGAAATCAGGGATAGTATTAAAGCCAAGGAAGTGGCATACAAATTGGCCAGAAATAGCAGCGAACCTGGGGACTGGGAGAAATTTAGAACTCAGCAGAGGAGGACAAAGGGTTTGATTAGGGCAGGGAAAATGGAGTACGAGAAGAAGCTTGCAGGGAACATTAAGGCGGATTGCAAAAGTTTCTATAGGTATGTAAAGAGAAAAAGGTTGGTGAAGACAAACGTAAGTCCCCTGCAGTCAGAATCAGGGGAAGTCATAACGGGGAACAAAGAAATGGCAGACCAATTGAACAAGTACTTTGGTTCGGTATTCACTAAGGAGGATACAAACAACCTTCCGGATATAAAAGGGGTCAGAGGGTCTAGTAAGGAGGGGGAACTGAGGGAAATCTTTATTAGTCGGGAAATTGTGTTGGGGAAATTGATGGGATTGAAGGCCGATAAATCCCCAGGGCCTGATGGACTGCATCCCAGAGTACTTAAGGAGGTGGCCTTGGAAATAGCGGATGCATTGACAGTCATTTTCCAACATTCCATTGACTCTGGATCAGTTCCTATGGAGTGGAGGGTAGCCAATGTAACCCCACTTTTTAAAAAAGGAGGGAGAGAGAAAACAGGGAATTATAGACCGGTCAGCCTGACCTCAGTAGTGGGTAAAATGATGGAATCAATTATTAAGGATGTCATAGCAGTGCATCTGGAAAATGGTGACATGATAGGTCCAAGTCAGCATGGATTTGTGAAAGGGAAATCATGCTTGACAAATCTTCTGGAATTTTTTGAGGATGTTTCCAGTAAAGTGGACAAAGGAGAACCAGTTGATGTGGTATATTTGGACTTTCAGAAGGCTTTCGACAAGGTCCCACACAAGAGATTAATGTGCAAAGTTAAAGCACATGGGATTGGGGGTAGTGTGCTGACGTGGATTGAGAACTGGTTGTCAGACAGGAAGCAAAGAGTAGGAGTAAACGGGTACTTTTCAGAATGGCAGGCAGTGACTAGTGGAGTGCCGCAAGGTTCTGTGCTGGGGCCCCAGCTGTTTACATTGTACATTAATGATTTAGACGAGGGGATTAAATGCAGTATCTCCAAATTTGCGGATGATACTAAGTTGGGTGGCAGTGTGAGCTGCGAGGAGGATGCTATTAGGCTGCAGAGTGACTTGGATAGGTTAGGTGAGTGGGCAAATGCACGGCAGATGAAGTATAATGTGGATAAATGTGAGGTTATCCACTTTGGTGGTAAAAACAGAGAGACAGACTATTATCTGAATGGTGACAGATTAGGAAAAGGGAAGGTGCAACGAGACCTGGGTGTCATGGTACATCAGTCATTGAAGGTTAGCATGCAGGTACAGCAGGCGGTTAAGAAAGCAAATGGCATGTTGGCCTTCATAGCGAGGGGATTTGAATACAGGGGCAGGGAGGTGTTGCTACAGTTGTACAGGGCCTTGGTGAGGCCACACCTGGAGTATTGTGTACAGTTTTGGTCTCCTAACTTGAGGAAGGACATTCTTGCTATTGAGGGAGTGCAGCGAAGGTTCACCAGACTGATTCCCGGGATGGCGGGACTGACCTATCAAGAAAGATTGGATCAACTGGGCTTGTATTCACTGGAGTTCAGAAGAATGAGAGGGGACCTCATAGAAACGTTTAAAATTCTGACGGGTTTAGACAGGTTAGATGCAGAAAGAATGTTCCCAATGTTGGGGAAGTCCAGAACCAGGGGTCACAGTCTGAGGATAAGGGGTAAGCCATTTAGGACCGAGATGAGGAGAAACTTCTTCACCCAGAGAGTGGTGAACCTGTGGAATTCTCTACCACAGAAAGTAGTTGAGGCCAATTCACTAAATATATTCAAAAGGGAGTTAGATGAAGTCCTTACTACTCGGGGGATCAAGGGTTATGGCGAGAAAGCAGGAAGGGGGTACTGAAGTTTCATGTTCAGCCATGAACTCATTGAATGGCGGTGCAGGCTAGAAGGGCTGAATGGCCTGCTCCTGCACCTATTTTCTATGTTTCTATGTTTCTATCTTGTCCACGCCGGCCGACCAAGAACCTAATCCCACTTTCCAGTTCTTGGTCCGTAGTTGTAGGTTACGGCACTTTAAGTGCACAACCAAGTATATTTTAAATGCGGTGAGGGTTTCTGCCTCTACCACCCTTTCAGGCAGTGAGTTCCAGACCACCACCGCCCTCTGGATGAAGAAATTTCCCCTCATATCTCCTCTAAACCTTCCCCCAATTATTTTAAATCTATGCCCCCTGGTTGTTGACCCCTCTGCCAAGGGCAGTCGGAGAGGCGGAGCAGCAGCGTTGGTGAGGCCAGAAAGGCCCAGCAGGAGTCCGGTGTTTGGCGGCAGTCGGAGAGGTGGAGCAGCAGCGTTGGTGAGGCCTATAAAGGCCCAGTGGGAGTCCGGGGATCGGCAGCAGTCAGAAAAACAGAGCAGCAGCGTTGGTGAGGCCTATAAAGGTCCAGCGGGAATCCGGGGATCGGCGGCAGTCGGAGAGGCGGAGCAGCAGCGTTGGTGAGGCTTATAAAGGCCCAGCTGGTGCAGCGGCAGCAGGGAGAAGGCAAAAAAGAAGTAGAAAGAAATCGAAAGGTGAGGTCACAGCCAAGGGGGTAAGTGATTGTTAAGTAGTTTTTCTTTGTCTTTTCTTTATCAGTAAGTAACATTTAGCATTGTTGTTGCCAAATTAAATTTATCTAAGGGTTAAATCATGGCAGGAGAGCTCGGACATGTGTTATGCTCCTCCTGTGGGAAGTCAGGGGCGCTTCCGGTGTCCTTGACGACTACGTGTGCGGGAAGTGCATCCGCCTGCAGCTCCTGATGGAATGCATTGCGGCACTGGAGCTGCGGGTGGATTTACTCTGGAGCATCCACGATGCTGAGAATGACGTGAATAGCACATTTAGTGAGTTGGTCTTACCGCAGGTAAAGGGTACAAAGCCAGATAGGGAATGGGTGACCAACAGGAAGAGCAGTACAAGGAAGGTAGTGCAGGGGTCCCCTGCGGTCATCCCCCTGCAAAACAGATATACAGCTTTGGGTACTGTTGGGGGGGATCACTCATCAGGGGAGGGCAGCAGCAGCCAAGTTCATGGCACCGTGGGTGGCTCTGCTGCACAGGAGGGCAGGAAAAAGTGGAAGAGCTATAGTGATAGGGGATTCAATTGTAAGGGGAATAGATAGACGTTTATGCGGCCGCAACCGAAACTCCAGGATGGTATGTTGCCTCCCTGGTGCAAGGCTCAAGGATGTCTCGGAGCGGGTGCAGGGCATTCTGAAAAGGGAGGGTGAATAGCCAGTTGTCGTGGTGCATATAGGTACCAACGATATAGGTAAAAAACGGGATGAGGTCCTACAAGACGAATGTAGGGAGTTAGGAGCTAAATTAAAAAGTAGGACCTCAAAAGTAGCAATCTCAGGATTGCTACCAGTGCTAGTCAGAGTAGGAATCGCAGGATACCTCAGATGAATACGTGGCTTGAGGAGTGGTGCACAAGGGAGGGATTCAAATTCCTGGGACATTGGAACCAGTTCTGGGGGAGGTGGGACCAGTACAAACTGGACGATTTGCACCTGGGCAGGACCGGAACCAATGTCCAAGGGGGAGTGTTTGCTAGTGCTGTTGGGGAGGAGTTAAATTAATATGGCAGGGGAAGGGAACCTATGCAGGGAGACAGAGGGAAGTAGATGGGGGCAGAAGCAAATGATAAAAAGAAGAAAAGTAAAAGTGGAGGGCAGAGAAACCTAAGGTAAAAAACAAAAAGGGCCACATTACAGCAAAATTCTAAGGGGGTAAAGTGTGTCAGAAAGACAAGTCAGAAGGCTCTGTGCCTCAATGCGAGTATTCGGAATAAGGTGGACAAATTAACAGTGCAGATAGCAGTTAACGGGTATGATGTAATTGGCATCACGGAGACATGGCTCCAGGATGACCAAGGCAGGGAACTCAACATCAAAGAGTATTCAACATTTAGAAAGGATAGACAGAAAGTAAAAAGAGGCAGGGTTGCATTGCTGGTTAAAGAGGAAATTAATGCAATAGTAAGAAAGGACATTAGCTTGGATGATGTGGAATCGGTATGGGTGGAGCTACGGAATACCAAAGGGCAGAAAACGCTAGTGGGGGTTGTGTACGGACCACCAAACAGTAGCAGTGAGGTTGGGGACAGCATCAAACAAGAAATTAGGGATGCATGCAATAAAGGTTCAGCAGTTATCATGGGTGACTTTAATCTACATATTGATTGGGCTAACCAAACTGGTAGCAATGCGGTGGAGGAGGATTTCCTGGAGTGTATTAGGGATGGTTTTCTTGACCAATATGTCGAGGAACCAACCAGGGAGCTGGCCATCATAGACTGGGTGATGTGTAATGAGAAAGGACTAATTAGCAATCTTGTTGTGCGAGGCCCCTTGGGGAAGAGTGGCCATAACATGGTAGAATTCTTTATTAAGATGGAGAGTGACACGGTTAATTCAGAAACTAAGGTCCTGAACTTAAGGAAAGGTAACTTCGATGGTTTGAGGCATGAATTGGCTAGAATAGACTGGCAAATGATACTTAAAGGGTTAACGGTGGATAGACAATGGCAAACATTTATAGATCACATGGATGAACTTCAGCAATTGTGCATCCCTGTCTGGAGTAAAACTAAAATGGGGAAGGTGGCTCAACCGTGGCTAACAAGGGAAATCCAAGGAAGAGGCATATAAATTGGCCAGAAAAAGCAGCAAACCTGAGGACTGGGAGAAATTTAGAATTCAGCAGAGGAGGACAAAGGGTTTAATTAAGAGGAGGAAAATAGAGTACGAGAAGAAGCTTGCCGGGAACATAAAAACTGACTGCAAAAGCTTCTATAGATATGTGAAGAGAAAAAGATTAGTGAAGACCACCGTAGGTCCCTTGCAGTCGGATTATAATGGGGAACGAAATGGCAGACCAATTGAACAAGTACTTTAGTTCTGTCTTCACGAAGGAAGACACAAATAACCTTCCGGAAGTACTAGGGGACCGAGGGTCTAGTGAGAAGGAGGAACTGAAGGATATCCTTATTAGGCGGGAAATTATGTTAGGGAAATTGATGGGATTGAAGGCTGATAAATCCCCGGGTCCTGATAGTCTGCATCCCAGAGAACTTAAGGAAGTGGCCCTAGAAATAGTGGATGCATTGGTGATCATTTTTCAACAGTCTATCAACTTTGGATCCATTCCTATGGACTGGAAGGTAGCTAATGTAACACCACTTTTTAAAAAGGGAAGGAGAGAGAAAGCAGTTAATTATAGACCGGTTAGCCTGACATCAGTAGTAGGGAAAATGTTGGAATCAATTATTAAGGATGAAATAGCAGCGCATTTGGAAAGCAGTGATAGGATCGGTCCAAGTCAGCATGGATTTATGAAGGGGAGATCATGCTTGACAAATCTTCTGGAATTTTTTGAGGATGTAACTAGTAGAGTGAACAAGGGAGAATCAGTGGATGTGGTGTATTTGGACTTTCAAAAGGCTTTTGACAAGATCCCACACAAGAGATTGGTGTGCAAAATCAAAGCACATGGTATTGGGGTTAATATACTGATGTGGATAGAGAACTGGTTGGCAGACAGGAAGCAGAGAGTCAGGATAAACGGGTCCTTTTCAGAATGGCAGGCAGTGACTAGTGGAGTGCCGCAGGTCTCAGTGCTGGGACCCCAGCTCTTTACAATATACATCAATGATTTGGATGAAGGAATTGAGTGTAATATCTCCAAGTTTGTAGATGACACTAAACTGGGTGGCGGTGTGAGCTGTGAGGGGGAAGCTCAGAGGCTGCAAGGTGCTTTGGACAGGTTAGGTGAGTGGGCAAATGCATGGCAGATGCAGTATAATGTGGATAAATGTGAGGTTATCCACTTTGAGGGCAAAAATGCGAAGACAGAATATTATCTGAATGGCAGCAGATTAGGAAAAGGGGAGCTGCAACGAGACCTGGATGTCATGGTTCATCAGTCATTGAAAGTTGGCATACAGGTGCAACAGGCGGTGAAGAAGGCAAATGGTATGCTGGCCTTCATAGCTAGGGGATTTGAGTATCGGAGCAGGGATGTCTTACTGCAGTTGTACAGGGCCTTGGTGAGACCTCACCTGGAATATTGTGTTCAGTTTTGGTCTCCTAATCTGAGGAAGGACGTTCTTGCTATTGAGGGAGTGCAGCGAAGGTTCACCAGACTGATTCCCGGGATGGCTGGACTGACATATGGGGAGAGACTGGATCAACTGGTTCTTTATACATTGGAGTTTAGAAGGATGAGAGGGGATCTCATAGAAATATATAAGATTCTGACGGGACAGGACAGGTTAGATGAGGGTAGAATGTTCCTGATGTTGGGGAAGTCCAGTCTTAGGATAAGGATTAGGCCATTTAGGACTGAGATGAGGAGAAACTTCTTCACTTTGAGAGTTGTTAACCTGTGGAATTCCCTGCTGCAGAGAGTTGTTGATGTCAGTTCATTGGATATATTTAAGAGGGAGTTAGATATGACCCTTACAGCTAAGGGGATCAAGGGGTATGGAGAGAAAGCAGGAAAGGGGTACTGAGGGAATGATCAGCCATGATCTTATTGAATGGTGGTGCAGGCTCGAAGGGCTGAATGGCCTACTCCTGCACCTATTTTC
This sequence comes from Pristiophorus japonicus, assembly GCF_044704955.1. Taxonomy (NCBI): domain Eukaryota; kingdom Metazoa; phylum Chordata; class Chondrichthyes; family Pristiophoridae; genus Pristiophorus; species Pristiophorus japonicus. The sequence goes on from NC_091985.1 coordinate 92,011,560, forward strand.
TATGTTTCTATGAAATAGGTCCTTCTTATCCACTCTATCCAGGCCCCTCATAATTTTGTACACCTCAATCAGGTCTCCCCTTAGCCTCCACTGTTCCAAAGAAAACAGCCAGCATCTCCCATCTTTTCTCATAGCCAAAATTCTCCAGTCCAGGCAACATTCTTGTAAATCTGCATCCTTTCCAGTGCAATCTCATCTTTCCTGTTATGTGGTGACCAGAACTGCACACAGTACTCCAGCTGCGGCCTATCAAGTGTTTTATACAGTTCAAGCATAACCTCCTTGCTCTTGTATTCCATGGCTCGACTAATAAAGGCAAGTATTTTGTCATATATGTATACTCTGTGTATATACTATGCTGGTGCAACTGTGGGAAACCCAGGCAGCAGCTGTATAAAAGGTTGGTCACCATGCAGTGAAGGCACTCTGCAGTTACAATAAAGAGCCCAAGGTCACAGCAGTTCAAGCACAGCACAAGGCCTCAAGTAGAGACATATTATATTTCATATGCCTTCTTAATCATCTTATCTACCTGGCCTGCAATCTTCAGGGATCTGTAGACCTGCACTCCTTTGTTCCTCTACACTTTTTAGTGTCATACCACTTAATGTGTATTCACTTGCCTTGTTAGACTTCCCCAAATGCATTACCTCTCACTTATCCAGATTGGATTCCATTTGCCACAGTCCTGCCCACCTGACCAGTACATTGATGTCTCCCTGCAGTCCAGAGCCTTCTTCATTATCAACCACACAGCCTATTTTAGTGTCATCTGCAAACTTCTTAATCATATCCCCAACATTTAAGTCCAAGTCATTGATATCTACCACAAAAAGGGACCCAGCACTGAGCCTTGCAGAACCCCACTGGATACAGCCTTCCAGTCGCATAAACACCCATCAACCATTACCCTTTGTTTCCTCACCCTGAGCCAATTTTGGATCCAACTTGCCACTTTGCCCTGGATCCCATGGGTTATTACTTTCATGACCAGTCTGCCATGTGGGACGTTATCAAAAGCTTTGCTAAAATCCATATACATTATATCATACACACTGCCCTCATCGACCATCTTGGTTACCACCTCGAAAAATTCAATCAAGTTAGTCAGACACGACCTTCCCATGACAAATCCATACTGACTGTTCTTGATTAATTCATGTCTTTCCAAATGAAAATTTATCCTGTCCCTCAGGATTTTTTCAAATCATTTTTCCACCACCGAGGTTAGGCTGACTGCTCTGTAATTACTCGGTCTATCCCTTTCTCCCTTCTTAAACAAAGGTACAACATTAGCAGTCCTCCAGTCCTCTGGCATGACACC